>NW_026683201.1:600000-900000 GCF_027579445.1 Ammospiza nelsoni | reverse complement strand
AGCCTGGAACTCAGGGCTTCCTGGTTAAAGTAATACAAGCCTAGGCTGAACTCTAACCCTAACCCTAGGCAGATAAATCAGCCTAGGTATAGGGATGGTGCCAAGGAAAAAGCTGTGAAAGCTGCCATGTTGTTGCACTTTTGTACTCCCCTTGGGATGCCTTGAACAGCTGCAGTGTGCCTGGAGCTAAGGGCTTCCTAGTTTTAAAAATCCTAGCCCTAGGCCTAAGCCTAACAGTAACCCTGGGAAGGTAAATCAGCCTGGTGTTAGGCGTCTTGCCAAGGAAAAAGCCGTGAAAGCAGCCATGTTGTGGCACTTTTGCACTCCCTTTTGGATGCCTTTCACAGCTCCAGTGTGCCTGGAACTCAGGGCTTCCTGCTTTTAAAAATCCTAGCCCTAGGCCGAACCCCAACCCTATGACGAGAAAGGCAAATCAGCCAGGAATTAGGCATGTCCCCAAGGAAAAAGCTGTGGAGGCAGGCATGTTGTGGTACTTTTGCGCTCTTCTTGGCTAGTCCTTCGCAGCTGCTGTGTTCTTGGAACTCAGGGCTTTCTGGTTAATAGAACCCTTACACTAGGCGTAACTCAAACCTTAACCCTAGGAAGGAAAATCAACCTATGGTTCGGGATGGGCTCATGGAAATATCAGTGGTGGCAGCCAAGTTGCGTCACTTTTGCGCTCCCCTTGGGATGCCTTTTGCAGCTGCAGTGTGCCTGGAGCCCAGGGCTTCCTGGTTTTAAAAGTCCTAGGCCTAAGCCTAACAGTAACCCTAGGAAGGTAAATCAGCCAGGTATTAGGGTTCTTCCTAAGGGAAGAGCCGTGAAAGCAGCCATGTTGTGGCACTTCTGCACTCCCTTTGGGATGCCTTTGGCAGATGAAGTAAGCCTGGAACTCAGGGCTTCCTGGTTAAAAAAATTCAAGCCCTAGGCTGAACCCTAACCCTAACCCTAGGCAGATAAATCAGCCTAGGTATAGGGATGGTGCCAAGGAAAAAGCTGTGAAAGCTGCCATGTTGTTGCACTTTTGTACTCCCCTTGGGATGCCTTGAACAGCTGCAGTGGGCCTGGAGCCAAGGGCTTCCTAGTTTCAAAAATCCTAGCCCTAGGCCTAAGCCTAACAGTAACCCTGGGAAAGTAAATCAGCCTGATGTTAGGCTTCTTGCCAAGGAAAAAGCCGTGAAAGCAGCCATGTTGTGGCACTTCTGCACTCCCTTTGGGATGCCTTTGGCAGATGAAGTAAGCCTGGAACTCAGGGCTTCCTGGTTAAAGAAATCCAAGCCCTAGGCTGAACCCTAACCCAAACCCTAGGCAGATAAATCAGCCTAGGTATAGGGATGGTGCCAAGGAAAAAGCTGTGAAAGCTGCCATGTTGTTGCACTTTTGTACTCCCCTTGGGATGCCTTGAACAGCTGCAGTGTGCCTGGAGCCAAGGGCTTCCTAGTTTCAAAAATCCTAGCCCTAGGCCTAAGCCTAACAGTAACCCTGGGAAAGTAAATCAGCCTGGTGTTAGGCTTCTTGCCAAGGAAAAAGCTGTGAAAGCTGCCATGTTGTTGCACTTTTGTACTCCCCTTGGGATGCCTTGAACAGCTGCAGTGTGCCTGGAGCTAAGGGCTTCCTAGTTTCAAAAATCCTAGCCCTAGGCCTAAGCCTAACAGTAACCCTGGGAAAGTAAATCAGCCTGGTGTTAGGCTTCTTGCCAAGGAAAAAGCCGTGAAAGCAGCCATGTTGTGGCACTTTTGCACTCCCTTTTGGATGCCTTTCACAGCTCCAGTGTGCCTGGAACTCAGGGCTTCCTGCTTTTAAAAATCCTAGCCCTAGGCCGAACCGCAACCCTATGACGAGAAAGGCAAATCAGCCAGGAATTAGGCATGTCCCCAAGGAAAAAGCTGTGGAGGCAGGCATGTTGTGGTACTTTTGCGCTCTTCTTGGCTAGTCCTTCGCAGCTGCTGTGTTCTTGGAACTCAGGGCTTTCTGGTTAATAGAACCCTTACCCTAGGCGTAACTCAAACCTTAACCCTAGGAAGGAAAATCAACCTATGGTTCGGGATGGTCTCATGGAAATATCAGTGGTGGCAGCCAAGTTGCGTCACTTTTGCGCTCCCCTTGGGATGCCTTTCGCAGCTGCAGTGTGCCTGGAGCCCAGGGCTTCCTGGTTTTAAAAGTCCTAGGCCTAAGCCTAACAGTAACCCTAGGAAGGTAAATCAGCCGGGTATTAGGGTTCTTCCTAAGGGAAAAGCCGTGAAAGCAGCCATGTTGTGGCACTTCTGCACTCCCTTTGGGATGCCTTTGGCAGATGAAGTAAGCCTGGAACTCAGGGCTTCCTGGTTAAAAAAATCCAAGCCCTAGGCTGAACCCTAACCCTAACCCTAGGCAGATAAATCAGCCTAGGTATAGGGATGGTGCCAAGAAAAAAGCTGTGAAAGCTGCCATGTTGTTGCACTTTTGTACTCCCCTTGGGATGCCTTGAACAGCTGCAGTGTGCCTGGAGCTAAGGGCTTCCTAGTTTCAAAAATCCTAGCCCTAGGCCTAAGCCTAACAGTAACCCTGGGAAGGTAAATCAGCCTGATGTTAGGCTTCTTGCCAAGGAAAAAGCCGTGAAAGCAGCCATGTTGTGGCACTTTTGCACTACCTTTGGGATGCCTTTGGCAGATGCAGTAAGCCTGGAACTCAGGGCTTCCTGGTTAAAGAAATTCAAGCCCTAGGCTGAACCCTAACCCTAACCCTAGGCAGATAAATCAGCCTAGGTATAGGGATGGTGCCAAGGAAAAAGCTGTGAAAGCTGCCATGTTGTTGCACTTTTGTACTCCCCTTGGGATGCCTTGAACAGCTGCAGTGTGCCTGGAGCTAAGGGCTTCCTAGTTTTAAAAATCCTAGCCCTAGGCCTAAGCCTAACAGTAACCCTGGGAAGGTAAATCAGCCTGGTGTTAGGCGTCTTGCCAAGGAAAAAGCCGTGAAAGCAGCCATGTTGTGGCACTTTTGCACTCCCTTTTGGATGCCTTTCACAGCTCCAGTGTGCCTGGAACTCAGGGCTTCCTGCTTTTAAAAATCCTAGCCCTAGGCCGAACCCCAACCCTATGACGAGAAAAGGAAATCAGCCAGGAATTAGGCATGTCCACAAGGAAAAAGCTGTGGAGGCAGGCATGTTGTGGTACTTTTGCGCTCTTCTTGGCTAGTCCTTCGCAGCTGCTGTGTTCTTGGAACTCAGGGCTTTCTGGTTAATAGACCCTTACCCTAGGCGTAACTCAAACCTTAACCCTAGGAAGGAAAATCAACCTATGGTTCGGGATGGTCTCATGGAAATATCAGTGGTGGCAGTCAAGTTGCGTCACTTTTGCGCTCCCCTTGGGATGCCTTTCGCAGCTGCAGTGTGCCTGGAGCCCAGGGCTTCCTGGTTTTAAAAGTCCTAGGCCTAAGCCTAACAGTAACCCTAGGAAGGTAAATCAGCCGGGTATTAGGGTTCTTCCTAAGGGAAAAGCCGTGAAAGCAGCCATGTTGTGGCACTTCTGCACTCCCTTTGGGATGCCTTTGGCAGATGAAGTAAGCCTGGAACTCAGGGCTTCCTGGTTAAAAAAATTCAAGCCCTAGGCTGAACCCTAACCCTAACCCTAGGCAGATAAATCAGCCTAGGTATAGGGATGGTGCCAAGGAAAAAGCTGTGAAAGCTGCCATGTTGTTGCACTTTTGTACTCCCCTTGGGATGCCTTGAACAGCTGCAGTGTGCCTGGAGCCAAGGGCTTCCTAGTTTCAAAAATCCTAGGCCTAGGCCTAAGCCTAACAGTAACCCTGGGAAGGTAAACCAGCCTGATGTTAGGCTTCTTGCCAAGGAAAAAGGCGTGAAAGCAGCCATGTTGTGGCACTTCTGCACTCGCTCTGGGATGCCTTTGGCAGATGAAGTAAGCCTGGAACTCAGGGCCTCCTGGTTAAAGAAATCCAAGCCCTAGGCTGAACCCTAACCCTAACCCTAGGCAGATAAATCAGCCTAGGTATAGGGATGGTGCCAAGGAAAAAGCTGTGAAAGCTGCCATGTTGTTGCACTTTTGTACTCCCCTTGGGATGCCTTGAACAGCTGCAGTGTGCCTGGAGCTAAGGGCTTCCTATTTTCAAAAATCCTAGCCCTAGGCCTAAGCCTAACAGTAACCCTGGGAAAGTAAATTAGCCTGATGTTAGGCTTCTTGCCAAGGAAAAAGCCGTGAAACAGCCATGTTGTGGCACTTTTGCACTCCCTTTTGGATGCCTTTCACAGCTCCAGTGTGCCTGGAACTCAGGGCTTCCTGATTTTAAAAATCCTAGCCCTAGGCCGAACCCCAACCCTATGACGAGAAAGGCAAATCAGCCAGGAATTAGGCATGTCCCCAAGGAAAAAGCTGTGGAGGCAGGCATGTTGTGGTACTTTTGCGCTCTTCTTGGCTAGTCCTTCGCAGCTGCTGTGTTCTTGGAACTCAGGGCTTTCTGGTTAATAGAACCCTTACCCTAGGCGTAACTCAAACCTTAACCCTAGGAAGGAAAATCAGCCTATGGTTCGGGATGGTCTCATGGAAATATCAGTGGTGGCAGCCAAGTTGCGTCACTTTTGCGCTCCCCTTGGGATGCCTTTTGCAGCTGCAGTGTGCCTGGAGCCCAGGGCTTCCTGGTTTTAAAAGTCCTAGGCCTAAGCCTAACAGTAACCCTAGGAAGGTAAATCAGCCGGGTATTAGGGTTCTTCCTAAGGGAAAAGCCGTGAAAGCAGCCATGTTGTGGCACTTCTGCACTCCCTTTGGGATGCCTTTGGCAGATGAAGTAAGCCTGGAACTCAGGGCTTCCTGGTTAAAGAAATTCAAGCCCTAGGCTGAACCCTAACCCTAACCCTAGGCAGATAAATCAGCCTAGGTATAGGGATGGTGCCAAGGAAAAAGCTGTGAAAGCTGCCATGTTGTTGCACTTTTGTACTCCCCTTGGGATGCCTTGAACAGCTGCAGTGTGCCTGGAGCTAAGGGCTTCCTAGTTTTAAAAATCCTAGCCCTAGGCCTAAGCCTAACATTAACCCTGGAAAGGTAAATCAGCCTGGTGTTAGGCGTCTTGCCAACGAAAAAGCCGTGAAAGCAGCCATGTTGTGGCACTTTTGCACTCCCTTTTGGATGCCTTTCACAGCTCCAGTGTGCCTGGAACTCAGGGCTTCCTGATTTTAAAAATCCTAGCCCTAGGCCGAACCCCAACCCTATGACGAGAAAGGCAAATCAGCCAGGAATTAGGCATGTCCACAAGGAAAAAGCTGTGGAGGCAGGCATGTTGTGGTACTTTTGCGCTCTTCTTGGCTAGTCCTTCGCAGCTGCTGTGTTCTTGGAACTCAGGGCTTTCTGGTTAATAGAGCCCTTACCCTAGGCGTAACTCAAACCTTAACCCTAGGAAGGAAAATCAGCCTATGGTTCGGGATGGTCTCATGGAAATATCAGTGGTGGCAGCCAAGTTGCGTCACTTTTGCGCTCCCCTTGGGATGCCTTTCGCAGCTGCAGTGTGCCTGGAGCCCAGGGCTTCCTGGTTTTAAAAGTCCTAGGCCTAAGCCTAACAGTAACCCTAGGAAGGTAAATCAGCCGGGTATTAGGGTTCTTCCTAAGGGAAAAGCCGTGAAAGCAGCCATGTTGTGGCACTTCTGCACTCCCTTTGGGATGCCTTTGGCAGATGAAGTAAGCCTGGAACTCAGGGCTTCCTGGTTAAAGAAATCCAAGCCCTAGGCTGAAGCCTAACCCTAACCCTAGGCAGATAAATCAGCCTAGGTATAGGGATGGTGCCAAGGAAAAAGCTGTGAAAGCTGCCATGTTGTTGCACTTTTGTACTCCCCTTGGGATGCCTTGAACAGCTGCAGTGTGCCTGGAGCTAAGGGCTTCCTAGTTTCAAAAATCCTAGCCCTAGGCCTAAGCCTAACAGTAACCCTGGGAAGGTAAATCAGCCTGATGTTAGGTTTCTTGCCAAGGAAAAAGCCGTGAAAGCAGCCATGTTGTGGCACTTCTGCACTCCCTTTGGGATGCCTTTGGCAGATGAAGTAAGCCTGGAACTCAGGGCTTCCTGGTTAAAGAAATCCAAGCCCTAGGCTGAACCCTAACCCTAACCCTAGGCAGATAAATCAGCCCAGGTATAGGGATGGTGCCAAGGAAAAAGCTGTGAAAGCTGCCATGTTGTTGCACTTTTGTACTCCCCTTGGGATGCCTTGAACAGCTGCAGTGTGCCTGGAGCTAAGGGCTTCCTAGTTTCAAAAATCCTAGCCCTAGGCCTAAGCCTAACAGTAACCCTGGGAAGGTAAATCAGCCTGGTGTTAGGCTTCTTGCCAAGGAAAAAGCCGTGAAAGCAGCCATGTTGTGGCACTTTTGCACTCCCTTTTGGATGCCTTTCACAGCTCCAGTGTGCCTGGAACTCAGGGCTTCCTGCTTTTAAAAATCCTAGCCCTAGGCCGAACCCCAACCCTATGACGAGAAAGGCAAATCAGCCAGGAATTAGGCATGTCCCCAAGGAAAAAGCTGTGGAGGCAGGCATGTTGTGGTACTTTTGCGCTCTTCTTGGCTAGTCCTTCGCAGCTGCTGTGTTCTTGGAACTCAGGGCTTTCTGGTTAATAGAACCCTTACCCTAGGCGTAACTCAAACCTTAACCCTAGGAAGGAAAATCAGCCTATGGTTCGGGATGGTCTCATGGAAATATCAGTGGTGGCAGCCAAGTTGCGTCACTTTTGCGCTCCCCTTGGGATGCCTTTTGCAGCTGCAGTGTGCCTGGAGCCCAGGGCTTCCTGGTTTTAAAAGTCCTAGGCCTAAGCCTAACAGTAACCCTAGGAAGGTAAATCAGCCGGGTATTAGGGTTCTTCCTAAGGGAAAAGCCGTGAAAGCAGCCATGTTGTGGCACTTCTGCACTCCCTTTGGGATGCCTTTGGCAGATGAAGTAAGCCTGGAACTCAGGGCTTCCTGGTTAAAGAAATCCAAGCCCTAGGCTGAACCCTAACCCTAACCCTAGGCAGATAAATCAGCCTAGGTATAGGGATGGTGCCAAGGAAAAAGCTGTGAAAGCTGCCATGTTGTTGCACTTTTGTACTCCCCTTGGGATGCCTTGAACAGCTGCAGTGTGCCTGGAGCCCAGGGCTTCCTAGTTTCAAAAATCCTAGCCCTAGGCCTAAGCCTAACAGTAACCCTGGGAAAGTAAATCAGCCTGGTGTTAGGTTTCTTGCCAAGGAAAAAGCCGTGAAAGCAGCCATGTTGTGGCACTTTTGCACTCCCTTTTGGATGCCTTTCACAGCTGCAGTGTGCCTGGAACTCAGGGATTCCTGATTTTAAAAATCCTAGCCCTAGGCCGAACCCCAACCCTAAGACGAGAAAGGCAAATCAGCCAGGAATTAGGCATGTCCCCAAGGAAAAAGCTGTGGAGGCAGGCATGTTGTGGTACTTTTGCGCTCTTCTTGGCTAGTCCTTCGCAGCTGCTGTGTTCTTGGAACTCAGGGCTTTCTGGTTAATAGAACCCTTACCCTAGGCGTAACTCAAACCTTAACCCTAGGAAGGAAAATCAACCTATGGTTCGGGATGGTCTCATGGAAATATCAGTGGTGGCAGCCAAGTTGCGTCACTTTTGCGCTCCCCTTGGGATGCCTTTTGCAGCTGCAGTGTGCCTGGAGCCCAGGGCTTCCTGGTTTTAAAAGTCCTAGGCCTAAGCCTAACAGTAACCCTAGGAAGGTAAATCAGCCGGGTATTAGGGTTCTTCCTAAGGGAAAAGCCGTGAAAGCAGCCATGTTGTGGCACTTCTGCACTCCCTTTGGGATGCCTTTGCCAGATGAAGTAAGCCTGGAACTCAGGGCTTCCTGGTTAAAGAAATCCAAGCCCTAGGCTGAAGCCTAACCCTAACCCTAGGCAGATAAATCAGCCTAGGTATAGGGATGGTGCCAAGGAAAAAGCTGTGAAAGCTGCCATGTTGTTGCACTTTTGTACTCCCCTTGGGATGCCTTGAACAGCTGCAGTGTGCCTGGAGCCCAGGGCTTCCTAGTTTCAAAAATCCTAGCCCTAGGCCTAAGCCTAACAGTAACCCTGGGAAAGTAAATCAGCCTGATGTTAGGTTTCTTGCCAAGGAAAAAGCCGTGAAAGCAGCCATGTTGTGGCACTTTTGCACTCCCTTTTGGATGGCTTTCACAGCTCCAGTGTGCCTGGAACTCAGGGCTTCCTGATTTTAAAAATCCTAGCCCTAGGCCGAACCCCAACCCTAAGACGAGAAAGGCAAATCAGCCAGGAATTAGGCATGTCCCCAAGGAAAAAGCTGTGGAGACAGGCATGTTGTGGTACTTTTGCGCTCTTCTTGGCTAGTCCTTCGCAGCTGCTGTGTTCTTGGAACTCAGGGCTTTCTGGTTAATAGAACCCTTACCCTAGGCGTAACTCAAACCTTAACCCTAGGAAGGAAAATCAACCTATGGTTCGGGATGGTCTCATGGAAATATCAGTGGTGGCAGCCAAGTTGCGTCACTTTTGCGCTCCCCTTGGGATGCCTTTCGCAGCTGCAGTGTGCCTGGAGGCCAGGGCTTCCTGGTTTTAAAAGTCCTAGGCCTAAGCCTAACAGTAACCCTAGGAAGGTAAATCAGCCAGGTATTAGGGTTCTTCCTAAGGGAAAAGCCGTGAAAGCAGCCATGTTGTGGCACTTCTGCACTCCCTTTGGGATGCCTTTGGCAGATGAAGTAAGCCTGGAACTCAGGGCTTCCTGGTTAAAAAAATTCAAGCCCTAGGCTGAACCCTAACCCTAACCCTAGGCAGATAAATCAGCCTAGGTATAGGGATGGTGCCAAGGAAAAAGCTGTGAAAGCTGCCATGTTGTTGCACTTTTGTACTCCCCTTGGGATGCCTTGAACAGCTGCAGTGTGCCTGGAGCCCAGGGCTTCCTAGTTTCAAAAATCCTAGCCCTAGGCCTAAGCCTAACAGTAACCCTGGGAAGGTAAATCAGCCTGATGTTAGGCTTCTTGCCAAGGAAAAAGCCGTGAAAGCAGCCATGTTGTGGCACTTCTGCACTCCCTTTGGGATGCCTTTGGCAGATGAAGTAAGCCTGGAACTCAGGGCTTCCTGGTTAAAGAAATCCAAGCCCTAGGCTGAACCCTAACCCTAACCCTAGGCAGATAAATCAGCCTAGGTATAGGGATGGTGCCAAGGAAAAAGCTGTGAAAGCTGCCATGTTGTTGCACTTTTGTACTCCCCTTGGGATGCCTTGAACAGCTGCAGTGTGCCTGGAGCTAAGGGCTTCCTAGTTTCAAAAATCCTAGCCCTAGGCCTAAGCCTAAGAGTAACCCTGGGAAAGTAAATCAGCCTGGTGTTAGGCTTCTTGCCAAGGAAAAAGCTGTGAAAGCTGCCATGTTGTTGCACTTTTGTACTCCCCTTGGGATGCCTTGAACAGCTGCAGTGTGCCTGGAGCTAAGGGCTTCCTAGTTTCAAAAATCCTAGCCCTAGGCCTAAGCCTAACGGTAACCCTGGGAAAGTAAATCAGCCTGGTGTTAGGCTTCTTGCCAAGGAAAAAGCCGTGAAAGCAGCCATGTTGTGGCACTTTTGCACTCCCTTTTGGATGCCTTTCACAGCTCCAGTGTGCCTGGAACTCAGGGCTTCCTGCTTTTAAAAATCCTAGCCCTAGGCCGAACCGCAACCCTATGACGAGAAAGGCAAATCAGCCAGGAATTAGGCATGTCCACAAGGAAAAAGCTGTGGAGGCAGGCATGTTGTGGTACTTTTGCGCTCTTCTTGGCTAGTCCTTCGCAGCTGCTGTGTTCTTGGAACTCAGGGCTTTCTGGTTAATAGAACCCTTACCCTAGGCGTAACTCAAACCTTAACCCTAGGAAGGAAAATCAACCTATGGTTCGGGATGGTCTCATGGAAATATCAGTGGTGGCAGCCAAGTTGCGTCACTTTTGCGCTCCCCTTGGGATGCCTTTCGCAGCTGCAGTGTGCCTGGAGCCCAGGGCTTCCTGGTTTTAAAAGTCCTAGGCCTAAGCCTAACAGTAACCCTAGGAAGGTAAATCAGCCGCGTATTAGGGTTCTTCCTAAGGGAAAAGCCGTGAAAGCAGCCATGTTGTGGCACTTCTGCACTCCCTTTGGGATGCCTTTGGCAGATGAAGTAAGCCTGGAACTCAGGGCTTCCTGGTTAAAAAAATTCAAGCCCTAGGCTGAACCCTAACCCTAACCCTAGGCAGATAAATCAGCCTAGGTATAGGGATGGTGCCAAGGAAAAAGCTGTGAAAGCTGCCATGTTGTTGCACTTTTGTACTCCCCTTGGGATGCCTTGAACAGCTGCAGTGTGCCTGGAGCTAAGGGCTTCCTAGTTTCAAAAATCCTAGCCCTAGGCCTAAGCCTAACAGTAACCCTGGGAAGGTAAATCAGACTGATGTTAGGTTTCTTGCCAAGGAAAAAGCCGTGAAAGCAGCCATGTTGTGGCACTTCTGCACTCCCTTTGGGATGCCTTTGGCAGATGAAGTAAGCCTGGAACTCAGGGCTTCCTGGTTAAAAAAATCCAAGCCCTAGGCTGAACCCTAACCCTAACCCTAGGCAGATAAATCAGCCCAGGTATAGGGATGGTGCCAAGGAAAAAGCTGTGAAAGCTGCCATGTTGTTGCACTTTTGTACTCCCCTTGGGATGCCTTGAACAGCTGCAGTGTGCCTGGAGCTAAGGGCTTCCTAGTTTCAAAAATCCTAGCCCTAGGCCTAAGCCTAACAGTAACCCTGGGAAGGTAAATCAGCCTGGTGTTAGGCTTCTTGCCAAGGAAAAAGCCGTGAAAGCAGCCATGTTGTGGCACTTTTGCACTCCCTTTTGGATGCCTTTCACAGCTCCAGTGTGCCTGGAACTCAGGGCTTCCTGCTTTTAAAAATCCTAGCCCTAGGCCGAACCGCAACCCTATGACGAGAAAGGCAAATCAGCCAGGAATTAGGCATGTCCCCAAGGAAAAAGCTGTGGAGGCAGGCATGTTGTGGTACTTTTGCGCTCTTCTTGGCTAGTCCTTCGCAGCTGCTGTGTTCTTGGAACTCAGGGCTTTCTGGTTAATAGAACCCTTACCCTAGGCGTAACTCAAACCTTAACCCTAGGAAGGAAAATCAGCCTATGGTTCGGGATGGTCTCATGGAAATATCAGTGGTGGCAGCCAAGTTGCGTCACTTTTGCGCTCCCCTTGGGATGCCTTTTGCAGCTGCAGTGTGCCTGGAGCCCAGGGCTTCCTGGTTTTAAAAGTCCTAGGCCTAAGCCTAACAGTAACCCTAGGAAGGTAAATCAGCCGGGTATTAGGGTTCTTCCTAAGGGAAAAGCCGTGAAAGCAGCCATGTTGTGGCACTTCTGCACTCCCTTTGGGATGCCTTTGGCAGATGAAGTAAGCCTGGAACTCAGGGCTTCCTGGTTAAAGAAATCCAAGCCCTAGGCTGAACCCTAACCCTAACCCTAGGCAGATAAATCAGCCTAGGTATAGGGATGGTGCCAAGGAAAAAGCTGTGAAAGCTGCCATGTTGTTGCACTTTTGTACTCCCCTTGGGATGCCTTGAACAGCTGCAGTGTGCCTGGAGCCCAGGGCTTCCTAGTTTCAAAAATCCTAGCCCTAGGCCTAAGCCTAACAGTAACCCTGGGAAAGTAAATCAGCCTGATGTTAGGTTTCTTGCCAAGGAAAAAGCCGTGAAAGCAGCCATGTTGTGGCACTTTTGCACTCCCTTTTGGATGCCTTTCACAGCTGCAGTGTGCCTGGAACTCAGGGATTCCTGATTTTAAAAATCCTAGCCCTAGGCCGAACCCCAACCCTAAGACGAGAAAGGCAAATCAGCCAGGAATTAGGCATGTCCCCAAGGAAAAAGCTGTGGAGGCAGGCATGTTGTGGTACTTTTGCGCTCTTCTTGGCTAGTCCTTCGCAGCTGCTGTGTTCTTGGAACTCAGGGCTTTCTGGTTAATAGAACCCTTACCCTAGGCGTAACTCAAACCTTAACCCTAGGAAGGAAAATCAGCCTATGGTTCGGGATGCTCTCATGGAAATATCAGTGGTGGCAGCCAAGTTGCGTCACTTTTGCGCTCCCCTTGGGATGCCTTTCGCAGCTGCAGTGTGCCTGGAGCCCAGGGCTTCCTGGTTTTAAAAGTCCTAGGCCTAAGCCTAACAGTAACCCTAGGAAGGTAAATCAGCCGGGTATTAGGGTTCTTCCTAAGGGAAAAGCCGTGAAAGCAGCCATGTTGTGGCACTTCTGCACTCCCTTTGGGATGCCTTTGGCAGATGAAGTAAGCCTGGAACTCAGGGCTTCCTGGTTAAAGAAATCCAAGCCCTAGGCTGAACCCTAACCCTAACCCTAGGCAGATAAATCAGCCTAGGTATAGGGATGGTGCCAAGGAAAAAGCTGTGAAAGCTGCCATGTTGTTGCACTTTTGTACTCCCCTTGGGATGCCTTGAACAGCTGCAGTGTGCCTGGAGCTAAGGGCTTCCTAGTTTCAAAAATCCTAGCCCTAGGCCTAAGCCTAACAGTAACCCTGGGAAAGTAAATCAGCCTGATGTTAGGCTTCTTGCCAAGGAAAAAGCCGTGAAACAGACATGTTGTGGCACTTTTGCACTCCCTTTTGGATGCCTTTCACAGCTCCAGTGTGCCTGGAACTCAGGGCTTCCTGCTTTTAAAAATCCTAGCCCTAGGCCGAACCCCAACCCTAAGACGAGAAAGGCAAATCAGCCAGGAATTAGGCATGTCCCCAAGGAAAAAGCTGTGGAGGCAGGCATGTTGTGGTACTTTTGCGCTCTTCTTGGGTAGTCCTTCGCAGCTGCTGTGTTCTTGGAACTCAGGGCTTTCTGGTTAATAGAACCCTTACCCTAGGCGTAACTCAAACCTTAACCCTAGGAAGGAAAATCAGCCTATGGTTCGGGATGGTCTCATGGAAATATCAGTGGTGGCAGCCAAGTTGCGTCACTTTTGCGCTCCCCTTGGGATGCCTTTTGCAGCTGCAGTGTGCCTGGAGCCCAGGGCTTCCTGGTTTTAAAAGTCCTAGGCCTAAGCCTAACAGTAACCCTAGGAAGGTAAATCAGCCGGGTATTAGGGTTCTTCCTAAGGGAAAAGCCGTGAAAGCAGCCATGTTGTGGCACTTCTGCACTCCCTTTGGGATGCCTTTGGCAGATGAAGTAAGCCTGGAACTCAGGGCTTCCTGGTTAAAGAAATCCAAGCCCTAGGCTGAACCCTAACCCTAACCCTAGGCAGATAAATCAGCCTAGGTATAGGGATGGTGCCAAGGAAAAAGCTGTGAAAGCTGCCATGTTGTTGCACTTTTGTACTCCCCTTGGGATGCCTTGAACAGCTGCAGTGTGCCTGGAGCCCAGGGCTTCCTAGTTTCAAAAATCCTAGCCCTAGGCCTAAGCCTAACAGTAACCCTGGGAAAGTAAATCAGCCTGATGTTAGGTTTCTTGCCAAGGAAAAAGCCGTGAAAGCAGCCATGTTGTGGCACTTTTGCACTCCCTTTTGGATGCCTTTCACAGCTCCAGTGTGCCTGGAACTCAGGGCTTCCTGATTTTAAAAATCCTAGCCCTAGGCCGAACCCCAACCCTAAGACGAGAAAGGCAAATCAGCCAGGAATTAGGCATGTCCCCAAGGAAAAAGCTGTGGAGACAGGCATGTTGTGGTACTTTTGCGCTCTTCTTGGCTAGTCCTTCGCAGCTGCTGTGTTCTTGGAACTCAGGGCTTTCTGGTTAATAGAACCCTTACCCTAGGCGTAACTCAAACCTTAACCCTAGGAAGGAAAATCAACCTATGGTTCGGGATGGTCTCATGGAAATATCAGTGGTGGCAGCCAAGTTGCGTCACTTTTGCGCTCCCCTTGGGATGCCTTTCGCAGCTGCAGTGTGCCTGGAGCCCAGGGCTTCCTGGTTTTAAAAGTCCTAGGCCTAAGCCTAACAGTAACCCTAGGAAGGTAAATCAGCCAGGTATTAGGGTTCTTCCTAAGGGAAAAGCCGTGAAAGCAGCCATGTTGTGGCACTTCTGCACTCCCTTTGGGATGCCTTTGGCAGATGAAGTAAGCCTGGAACTCAGGGCTTCCTGGTTAAAAAAATTCAAGCCCTAGGCTGAACCCTAACCCTAACCCTAGGCAGATAAATCAGCCAAGGTATAGGGATGGTGCCAAGGAAAAAGCTGTGAAAGCTGCCATGTTGTTGCACTTTTGTACTCCCCTTGGGATGCCTTGAACAGCTGCAGTGTGCCTGGAGCCCAGGGCTTCCTAGTTTCAAAAATCCTAGCCCTAGGCCTAAGCCTAACAGTAACCCTGGGAAAGTAAATCAGCCTGATGTTAGGCTTCTTGCCAAGGAAAAAGCCGTGAAAGCAGCCATGTTGTGGCACTTCTGCACTCCCTTTGGGATGCCTTTGGCAGATGAAGTAAGCCTGGAACTCAGGGCTTCCTGGTTAAAGAAATCCAAGCCCTAGGCTGAACCCTAACCCTAACCCTAGGCAGATAAATCAGCCTAGGTATAGGGATGGTGCCAAGGAAAAAGCTGTGAAAGCTGCCATGTTGTTGCACTTTTGTACTCCCCTTGGGATGCCTTGAACAGCTGCAGTGTGCCTGGAGCTAAGGGCTTCCTAGTTTCAAAAATCCTAGCCCTAGGCCTAAGCCTAACAGTAACCCTGGGAAAGTAAATCAGCCTGATGTTAGGCTTCTTGCCAAGGAAAAAGCTGTGAAAGCTGCCATGTTGTTGCACTTTTGTACTCCCCTTGGGATGCCTTGAACAGCTGCAGTGTGCCTGGAGCTAAGGGCTTCCTAGTTTCAAAAATCCTAGCCCTAGGCCTAAGCCTAACAGTAACCCTGGGAAAGTAAATCAGCCTGGTGTTAGGCTTCTTGCCAAGGAAAAAGCCGTGAAAGCAGCCATGTTGTGGCACTTTTGCACTCCCTTTTGGATGCCTTTCACAGCTCCAGTGTGCCTGGAACTCAGGGCTTCCTGCTTTTAAAAATCCTAGCCCTAGGCCGAACCGCAACCCTATGACGAGAAAGGCAAATCAGCCAGGAATTAGGCATGTCCCCAAGGAAAAAGCTGTGGAGGCAGGCATGTTGTGGTACTTTTGCGCTCTTCTTGGCTAGTCCTTCGCAGCTGCTGTGTTCTTGGAACTCAGGGCTTTCTGGTTAATAGAACCCTTACCCTAGGCGTAACTCAAACCTTAACCCTAGGAAGGAAAATCAACCTATGGTTCGGGATGGTCTCATGGAAATATCAGTGGTGGCAGCCAAGTTGCGTCACTTTTGCGCTCCCCTTGGGATGCCTTTCGCAGCTGCAGTGTGCCTGGAGCCCAGGGCTTCCTGGTTTTAAAAGTCCTAGGCCTAAGCCTAACAGTAACCCTAGGAAGGTAAATCAGCCGGGTATTAGGGTTCTTCCTAAGGGAAAAGCCGTGAAAGCAGCCATGTTGTGGCACTTCTGCACTCCCTTTGGGATGCCTTTGGCAGATGAAGTAAGCCTGGAACTCAGGGCTTCCTGGTTAAAAAAATTCAAGCCCTAGGCTGAACCCTAACCCTAACCCTAGGAAGATAAATCAGCCTAGGTATAGGGATGGTGCCAAGAAAAAAGCTGTGAAAGCTGCCATGTTGTTGCACTTTTGTACTCCCCTTGGGATGCCTTGAACAGCTGCAGTGTGCCTGGAGCTAAGGGCTTCCTAGTTTCAAAAATCCTAGCCCTAGGCCTAAGCCTAACAGTAACCCTGGGAAGGTAAATCAGCCTGCTGTTAGGCTTCTTGCCAAGGAAAAAGCCGTGAAAGCAGCCATGTTGTGGCACTTTTGCACTCCCTTTGGGATGCCTTTGGCAGATGAAGTAAGCCTGGAACTCAGGGCTTCCTGGTTAAAAAAATCCAAGCCCTAGGCTGAACCCTAACCCTAACCCTAGGCAGATAAATCAGCCTAGGTATAGGGATGGTGCCAAGGAAAAAGCTGTGAAAGCTGCCAAGTTGTTGCACTTTTGTACTCCCCTTGGATGCCTTGAACAGCTGCAGTGTGCCTGGAGCTAAGGGCTTCCTAGTTTCAAAAATCCTAGCCCTAGGCCTAAGCCTAACAGTAACCCTAGGAAGTTAAATCAGCCGGGTATTAGGGTTCTTCCTAAGGGAAAAGCCGTGAAAGCAGCCATGTTGTGGCACTTCTGCACTCCCTTTGGGATGCCTTTGGCAGATGAAGTAAGCCTGGAACTCAGGGCTTCCTGGTTAAAGAAATCCAAGCCCTAGGCTGAACCCTAACCCTAACCCTAGGCAGATAAATCAGCCTAGGTATAGGGATGGTGCCAAGGAAAAAGCTGTGAAAGCTGCCATGTTGTTGCACTTTTGTACTCCCCTTGGGATGCCTTGAACAGCTGCAGTGTGCCTGGAGCTAAGGGCTTCCTCGTTTTAAAAATCCTAGCCCTAGGCCTAAGCCTAATAGTAACCCTGGGAAGGTAAGTCAGCCTGGTGTTAGGCGTCTTGCCAAGGAAAAAGCCGTGAAACAGCCATGTTGTGGCACTTTTGCACTCCCTTTTGGATGCCTTTCACAGCTCCAGTGTGCCTGGAACTCAGGGCTTCCTGCTTTTAAAAATCCTAGCCCTAGGCCGAACCCCAACCCTATGACGAGAAAGGCAAATCAGCCAGGAATTAGGCATGTCCCCAAGGAAAAAGCTGTGGAGGCAGGCATGTTGTGGTACTTTTGCGCTCTTCTTGGCTAGTCCTTCGCAGCTGCTGTGTTCTTGGAACTCAGGGCTTTCTGGTTAATAGAACCCTTACCCTAGGCGTAACTCAAACCTTAACCCTAGGAAGGAAAATCAACCTATGGTTCGGGATGGTCTCATGGAAATATCAGTGGTGGCAGCCAAGTTGCGTCACTTTTGCGCTCCCCTTGGGATGCCTTTCGCAGCTGCAGTGTGCCTGGAGCCCAGGGCTTCCTGGTTTTAAAAGTCCTAGGCCTAAGCCTAACAGTAACCCTAGGAAGGTAAATCAGCCGAGTATTAGGGTTCTTCCTAAGGGAAAAGCCGTGAAAGCAGCCATGTTGTGGCACTTCTGCACTCCCTTTGGGATGCCTTTGGCAGATGAAGTAAGCCTGGAACTCAGGGCTTCCTGGTTAAAGAAATCCAAGCCCTAGGCTGAACCCTAACCCTAACCCTAGGCAGATAAATCAGCCTAGGTATAGGGATGGTGCCAAGGAAAAAGCTGTGAAAGCTGCCATGTTGTTGCACTTTTGTACTCCCCTTGGGATGCCTTGAACAGCTGCAGTGTGCCTGGAGCTAAGGGCTTCCTCGTTTTAAAAATCCTAGCCCTAGGCCTAAGCCTAATAGTAACCCTGGGAAGGTAAGTCAGCCTGGTGTTAGGCGTCTTGCCAAGGAAAAAGCCGTGAAACAGCCATGTTGTGGCACTTTTGCACTCCCTTTTGGATGCCTTTCACAGCTCCAGTGTGCCTGGAACTCAGGGCTTCCTGCTTTTAAAAATCCTAGCCCTAGGCCGAACCCCAACCCTATGACGAGAAAGGCAAATCAGCCAGGAATTAGGCATGTCCCCAAGGAAAAAGCTGTGGAGGCAGGCATGTTGTGGTACTTTTGCGCTCTTCTTGGCTAGTCCTTCGCAGCTGCTGTGTTCTTGGAACTCAGGGCTTTCTGGTTAATAGAACCCTTACCCTAGGCGTAACTCAAACCTTAACCCTAGGAAGGAAAATCAACCTATGGTTCGGGATGGTCTCATGGAAATATCAGTGGTGGCAGCCAAGTTGCGTCACTTTTGCGCTCCCCTTGGGATGCCTTTCGCAGCTGCAGTGTGCCTGGAGCCCAGGGCTTCCTGGTTTTAAAAGTCCTAGGCCTAAGCCTAACAGTAACCCTAGGAAGGTAAATCAGCCGAGTATTAGGGTTCTTCCTAAGGGAAAAGCCGTGAAAGCAGCCATGTTGTGGCACTTCTGCACTCCCTTTGGGATGCCTTTGGCAGATGAAGTAAGCCTGGAACTCAGGGCTTCCTGGTTAAAGAAATTCAAGCCCTAGGCTGAACCCTAACCCTAACCCTAGGCAGATAAATCAGCCTAGGTATAGGGATGGTGCCAAGGAAAAAGCTGTGAAAGCTGCCATGTTGTTGCACTTTTGTACTTCCCTTGGGATGCCTTGAACAGCTGCAGTGTGCCTGGAGCTAAGGGCTTCCTAGTTTCAAAAATCCTAGCCCTAGGCCTAAGCCTAACAGTAACCCTGGGAAAGTAAATCAGCCTGATGTTAGGTTTCTTGCCAAGGAAAAAGCCGTGAAAGCAGCCATGTTGTGGCACTTTTGCACTCCCTTTTGGATGCCTTTCACAGCTCCAGTGTGCCTGGAACTCAGGGCTTCCTGCTTTTAAAAATCCTAGCCCTAGGCCGAACCGCAACCCTAAGACGAGAAAGGCAAATCAGCCAGGAATTAGGCATGTCCCCAAGGAAAAAGCTGTGGAGGCAGGCATGTTGTGGTACTTTTGCGCTCTTCTTGGCTAGTCCTTCGCAGCTGCTGTGTTCTTGGAACTCAGGGCTTTCTGGTTAATAGAACCCTTACCCTAGGCGTAACTCAAACCTTAACCCTAGGAAGGAAAATCAACCTATGGTTCGGGATGGTCTCATGGAAATATCAGTGGTGGCAGCCAAGTTGCGTCACTTTTGCGCTCCCCTTGGGATGCCTTTCGCAGCTGCAGTGTGCCTGGAGCCCAGGGCTTCCTGGTTTTAAAAGTCCTAGGCCTAAGCCTAACAGTAACCCTAGGAAGGTAAATCAGCCAGGTATTAGGGTTCTTCCTAAGGGAAAAGCCGTGAAAGCAGCCATGTTGTGGCACTTCTGCACTCCCTTTGGGATGCCTTTGGCAGATGAAGTAAGCCTGGAACTCAGGGCTTCCTGGTTAAAAAAATTCAAGCCCTAGGCTGAACCCTAACCCTAACCCTAGGCAGATAAATCAGCCTAGGTATAGGGATGGTGCCAAGGAAAAAGCTGTGAAAGCTGCCATGTTGTTGCACTTTTGTACTCCCCTTGGGATGCCTTGAACAGCTGCAGTGTGCCTGGAGCCCAGGGCTTCCTAGTTTCAAAAATCCTAGCCCTAGGCCTAAGCCTAACAGTAACCCTGGGAAGGTAAATCAGCCTGATGTTAGGTTTCTTGCCAAGGAAAAAGCCGTGAAAGCAGCCATGTTGTGGCACTTCTGCACTCCCTTTGGGATGCCTTTGGCAGATGAAGTAAGCCTGGAACTCAGGGCTTCCTGGTTAAAGAAATCCAAGCCCTAGGCTGAACCCTAGCCCTAACCCTAGGCAGATAAATCAGCCTAGGTATAGGGATGGTGCCAAGGAAAAAGCTGTGAAAGCTGCCATGTTGTTGCACTTTTGTACTCCCCTTGGGATGCCTTGAACAGCTGCAGTGTGCCTGGAGCTAAGGGCTTCCTAGTTTCAAAAATCCTAGCCCTAGGCCTAAGCCTAACAGTAACCCTGGGAAAGTAAATCAGCCTGGTGTTAGGCTTCTTGCCAAGGAAAAAGCTGTGAAAGCTGCCATGTTGTTGCACTTTTGTACTCCCCTTGGGATGCCTTGAACAGCTGCAGTGTGCCTGGAGCTAAGGGCTTCCTAGTTTCAAAAATCCTAGCCCTAGGCCTAAGCCTAACAGTAACCCTGGGAAAGTAAATCAGCCTGGTGTTAGGCTTCTTGCCAAGGAAAAAGCCGTGAAAGCAGCCATGTTGTGGCACTTTTGCACTCCCTTTTGGATGCCTTTCACAGCTCCAGTGTGCCTGGAACTCAGGGCTTCCTGCTTTTAAAAATCCTAGCCCTAGGCCGAACCGCAACCCTATGACGAGAAAGGCAAATCAGCCAGGAATTAGGCATGTCCCCAAGGAAAAAGCTGTGGAGGCAGGCATGTTGTGGTACTTTTGCGCTCTTCTTGGCTAGTCCTTCGCAGCTGCTGTGTTCTTGGAACTCAGGGCTTTCTGGTTAATAGAACCCTTACCCTAGGCGTAACTCAAACCTTAACCCTAGGAAGGAAAATCAACCTATGGTTCGGGATGGTCTCATGGAAATATCAGTGGTGGCAGCCAAGTTGCGTCACTTTTGCGCTCCCCTTGGGATGCCTTTCGCAGCTGCAGTGTGCCTGGAGCCCAGGGCTTCCTGGTTTTAAAAGTCCTAGGCCTAAGCCTAACAGTAACCCTAGGAAGGTAAATCAGCCGGGTATTAGGGTTCTTCCTAAGGGAAAAGCCGTGAAAGCAGCCATGTTGTGGCACTTCTGCACTCCCTTTGGGATGCCTTTGGCAGATGAAGTAAGCCTGGAACTCAGGGCTTCCTGGTTAAAAAAATTCAAGCCCTAGGCTGAACCCTAACCCTAACCCCAGGCAGATAAATCAGCCTAGGTATAGGGATGGTGCCAAGAAAAAAGCTGTGAAAGCTGCCATGTTGTTGCACTTTTGTACTCCCCTTGGGATGCCTTGAACAGCTGCAGTGTGCCTGGAGCTAAGGGCTTCCTAGTTTCAAAAATCCTAGCCCTAGGCCTAAGCCTAACAGTAACCCTGGGAAGGTAAATCAGCCTGATGTTAGGCTTCTTGCCAAGGAAAAAGCCGTGAAAGCAGCCATGTTGTGGCACTTTTGCACTCCCTTTGGGATGCCTTTGGCAGATGAAGTAAGCCTGGAACTCAGGGCTTCCTGGTTAAAGAAATCCAAGCCCTAGGCTGAACCCTAACCCTAACCCTAGGCAGATAAATCAGCCTAGGTATAGGGATGGTGCCAAGGAAAAAGCTGTGAAAGCTGCCATGTTGTTGCACTTTTGTACTCCCCTTGGATGCCTTGAACAGCTGCAGTGTGCCTGGAGCTAAGGGCTTCCTAGTTTCAAAAATCCTAGCCCTAGGCCTAAGCCTAACAGTAACCCTGGGAAAGTAAATCAGCCTGATGTTAGGCTTCTTGCCAAGGAAAAAGCCGTGAAAGCAGCCATGTTGTGGCACTTCTGCACTCCCTTTGGGATGCCTTTGGCAGATGAAGTAAGCCTGGAACTCAGGGCTTCCTGGTTAAAGAAATCCAAGCCCTAGGCTGAACCCTAACCCTAACCCTAGGCAGATAAATCAGCCTAGGTATAGGGATGGTGCCAAGGAAAAAGCTGTGAAAGCTGCCATGTTGTTGCACTTTTGTACTCCCCTTGGGATGCCTTGAACAGCTGCAGTGTGCCTGGAGCCCAGGGCTTCCTAGTTTCAAAAATCCTAGCCCTAGGCCTAAGCCTAACAGTAACCCTGGGAAAGTAAATCAGCCTGATGTTAGGTTTCTTGCCAAGGAAAAAGCCGTGAAAGCAGCCATGTTGTGGCACTTTTGCACTCCCTTTTGGATGCCTTTCACAGCTCCAGTGTGCCTGGAACTCAGGGCTTCCTGATTTTAAAAATCCTAGCCCTAGGCCGAACCCCAACCCTAAGACGAGAAAGGCAAATCAGCCAGGAATTAGGCATGTCCCCAAGGAAAAAGCTGAGGAGACAGGCATGTTGTGGTACTTTTGCGCTCTTCTTGGCTAGTCCTTCGCAGCTGCTGTGTTCTTGGAACTCAGGGCTTTCTGGTTAATAGAACCCTTACCCTAGGCGTAACTCAAACCTTAACCCTAGGAAGGAAAATCAACCTATGGTTCGGGATGGTCTCATGGAAATATCAGTGGTGGCAGCCAAGTTGCGTCACTTTTGCGCTCCCCTTGGGATGCCTTTCGCAGCTGCAGTGTGCCTGGAGCCCAGGGCTTCCTGGTTTTAAAAGTCCTAGGCCTAAGCCTAACAGTAACCCTAGGAAGGTAAATCAGCCAGGTATTAGGGTTCTTCCTAAGGGAAAAGCCGTGAAAGCAGCCATGTTGTGGCACTTCTGCACTCCCTTTGGGATGCCTTTGGCAGATGAAGTAAGCCTGGAACTCAGGGCTTCCTGGTTAAAGAAATCCAAGCCCTAGGCTGAACCCTAACCCTAACCCTAGGCAGATAAATCAGCCAAGGTATAGGGATGGTGCCAAGGAAAAAGCTGTGAAAGCTGCCATGTTGTTGCACTTTTGTACTCCCCTTGGGATGCCTTGAACAGCTGCAGTGTGCCTGGAGCCCAGGGCTTCCTAGTTTCAAAAATCCTAGCCCTAGGCCTAAGCCTAACAGTAACCCTGGGAAAGTAAATCAGCCTGATGTTAGGCTTCTTGCCAAGGAAAAAGCCGTGAAAGCAGCCATGTTGTGGCACTTCTGCACTCCCTTTGGGATGCCTTTGGCAGATGAAGTAAGCCTGGAACTCAGGGCTTCCTGGTTAAAGAAATCCAAGCCCTAGGCTGAACCCTAACCCTAACCCTAGGCAGATAAATCAGCCTAGGTATAGGGATGGTGCCAAGGAAAAAGCTGTGAAAGCTGCCATGTTGTTGCACTTTTGTACTCCCCTTGGGATGCCTTGAACAGCTGCAGTGTGCCTGGAGCTAAGGGCTTCCTAGTTTCAAAAATCCTAGCCCTAGGCCTAAGCCTAACAGTAACCCTGGGAAAGTAAATCAGCCTGGTGTTAGGCTTCTTGCCAAGGAAAAAGCTGTGAAAGCTGCCATGTTGTTGCACTTTTGTACTCCCCTTGGGATGCCTTGAACAGCTGCAGTGTGCCTGGAGCTAAGGGCTTCCTAGTTTCAAAAATCCTAGCCCTCGGCCTAAGCCTAACAGTAACCCTGGGAAAGTAAATCAGCCTGGTGTTAGGCTTCTTGCCAAGGAAAAAGCCGTGAAAGCAGCCATGTTGTGGCACTTTTGCACTCCCTTTTGGATGCCTTTCACAGCTCCAGTGTGCCTGGAACTCAGGGCTTCCTGCTTTTAAAAATCCTAGCCCTAGGCCGAACCGCAACCCTATGACGAGAAAGGCAAATCAGCCAGGAATTAGGCATGTCCCCAAGGAAAAAGCTGTGGAGGCAGGCATGTTGTGGTACTTTTGCGCTCTTCTTGGCTAGTCCTTCGCAGCTGCTGTGTTCTTGGAACTCAGGGCTTTCTGGTTAATAGAACCCTTACCCTAGGCGTAACTCAAACCTTAACCCTAGGAAGGAAAATCAACCTATGGTTCGGGATGGTCTCATGGAAATATCAGTGGTGGCAGCCAAGTTGCGTCACTTTTGCGCTCCCCTTGGGATGCCTTTCGCAGCTGCAGTGTGCCTGGAGCCCAGGGCTTCCTGGTTTTAAAAGTCCTAGGCCTAAGCCTAACAGTAACCCTAGGAAGGTAAATCAGCCGGGTATTAGGGTTCTTCCTAAGGGAAAAGCCGTGAAAGCAGCCATGTCGTGGCACTTCTGCACTCCCTTTGGGATGCCTTTGGCAGATGAAGTAAGCCTGGAACTCAGGGCTTCCTGGTTAAAAAAATTCAAGCCCTAGGCTGAACCCTAACCCTAACCCTAGGCAGATAAATCAGCCTAGGTATAGGGATGGTGCCAAGAAAAAAGCTGTGAAAGCTGCCATGTTGTTGCACTTTTGTACTCCCCTTGGGATGCCTTGAACAGCTGCAGTGTGCCTGGAGCTAAGGGCTTCCTAGTTTCAAAAATCCTAGCCCTAGGCCTAAGCCTAACAGTAACCCTGGGAAGGTAAATCAGCCTGCTGTTAGGCTTCTTGCCAAGGAAAAAGCCATGAAAGCAGCCATGTTGTGGCACTTCTGCACTCCCTTTGGGATGCCTTTGGCAGATGAAGTAAGCCTGGAACTCAGGGCTTCCTGGTTAAAGAAATCCAAGCCCTAGGCTGAACCCTAACCCTAACCCTAGGCAGATAAATCAGCCTAGGTATAGGGATGGTGCCAAGGAAAAAGCTGTGAAAGCTGCCATGTTGTTGCACTTTTGTACTCCCCTTGGATGCCTTGAACAGCTGCAGTGTGCCTGGAGCTAAGGGCTTCCTAGTTTCAAAAATCCTAGCCCTAGGCCTAAGCCTAACAGTAACCCTAGGAAGGTAAATCAGCCGGGTATTAGGGTTCTTCCTAAGGGAAAAGCCGTGAAAGCAGCCATGTTGTGGCACTTCTGCACTCCCTTTGGGATGCCTTTGGCAGATGAAGTAAGCCTGGAACTCAGGGCTTCCTGGTTAACGAAATCCAAGCCCTAGGCTGAACCCTAACCCTAACCCTAGGCAGATAAATCAGCCTAGGTATAGGGATGGTGCCAAGGAAAAAGCTGTGAAAGCTGCCATGTTGTTGCACTTTTGTACTCCCCTTGGGATGCCTTGAACAGCTGCAGTGTGCCTGGAGCTAAGGGCCTCCTAGTTTCAAAAATCCTAGCCCTAGGCCTAAGCCTAACAGTAACCCTGGGAAAGTAAAACAGCCTGATGTTAGGCTTCTTGCCAAGGAAAAAGCCGTGAAAGCAGCCATGTTGTGGCACTTTTGCACTCCCTTTTGGATGCCTTTCACAGCTCCAGTGTGCCTGGAACTCAGGGCTTCCTGCTTTTAAAAATCCTAGCCCTAGGCCGAACCGCAACCCTAAGACGAGAAAGGCAAATCAGCCAGGAATTAGGCATGTCCCCAAGGAAAAAGCTGTGGAGGCAGGCATGTTGTGGTACTTTTGCGCTCTTCTTGGCTAGTCCTTCGCAGCTGCTGTGTTCTTGGAACTCAGGGCTTTCTGGTTAATAGAACCCTTACCCTAGGCGTAACTCAAACCTTAACCCTAGGAAGGAAAATCAGCCTATGGTTCGGGATGGTCTCATGGAAATATCAGTGGTGGCAGCCAAGTTGCGTCACTTTTGCGCTCCCCTTGGGATGCCTTTTGCAGCTGCAGTGTGCCTGGAGCCCAGGGCTTCCTGGTTTTAAAAGTCCTAGGCCTAAGCCTAACAGTAACCCTAGGAAGGTAAATCAGCCGGGTATTAGGGTTCTTCCTAAGGGAAAAGCCGTGAAAGCAGCCATGTTGTGGCACTTCTGCACTCCCTTTGGGATGCCTTTGGCAGATGAAGTAAGCCTGGAACTCAGGGCTTCCTGGTTAAAGAAATCCAAGCCCTAGGCTGAACCCTAACCCTAACCCTAGGCAGATAAATCAGCCTAGGTATAGGGATGGTGCCAAGGAAAAAGCTGTGAAAGCTGCCATGTTGTTGCACTTTTGTACTCCCCTTGGGATGCCTTGAACAGCTGCAGTGTGCCTGGAGCTAAGGGCTTCCTAGTTTTAAAAATCCTAGCCCTAGGCCTAAGCCTAATAGTAACCCTAGGAAGGTAAGTCAGCCTGGTGTTAGGCGTCTTGCCAAGGAAAAAGCCGTGAAAGCAGCCATGTTGTGGCACTTTTGCACTCCCTTTTGGATGCCTTTCACAGCTCCAGTGTGCCTGGAACTCAAGGCTTCCTGATTTTAAAAATCCTAGCCCTCGGCCGAACCCCAACCCTAAGACGAGAAAGGCAAATCAGCCAGGAATTAGGCATGTCCCCAAGGAAAAAGCTGTGGAGGCAGGCATGTTGTGGTACTTTTGCGCTCTTCTTGGCTAGTCCTTCGCAGCTGCTGTGTTCTTGGAACTCAGGGCTTTCTGGTTAATAGAACCCTTACCCTAGGCGTAACTCAAACCTTAACCCTAGGAAGGAAAATCAACCTATGGTTCGGGATGCTCTCATGGAAATATCAGTGGTGGCAGCCAAGTTGCGTCACTTTTGCGCTCCCCTTGGGATGCCTTTTGCAGCTGCAGTGTGCCTGGAGCCCAGGGCTTCCTGGTTTTAAAAGTCCTAGGCCTAAGCCTAACAGTAACCCTAGGAAGGTAAATCAGCCGGGTATTAGGGTTCTTCCTAAGGGAAAAGCCGTGAAAGCAGCCATGTTGTGGCACTTCTGCACTCCCTTTGGGATGCCTTTGGCAGATGAAGTAAGCCTGGAACTCAGGGCTTCCTGGTTAAAGAAATCCAAGCCCTAGGCTGAACCCTAACCCTAACCCTAGGCAGATAAATCAGCCAAGGTATAGGGATGGTGCCAAGGAAAAAGCTGTGAAAGCTGCCATGTTGTTGCACTTTTGTACTCCCCTTGGGATGCCTTGAACAGCTGCAGTGTGCCTGGAGCTAAGGGCTTCCTCGTTTTAAAAATCCTAGCCCTAGGCCTAAGCCTAATAGTAACCCTGGGAAGGTAAGTCAGCCTGGTGTTAGGCGTCTTGCCAAGGAAAAAGCCGTGAAACAGCCATGTTGTGGCACTTTTGCACTCCCTTTTGGATGCCTTTCACAGCTCCAGTGTGCCTGGAACTCAGGGCTTCCTGCTTTTAAAAATCCTAGCCCTAGGCCGAACCCCAACCCTATGACGAGAAAGGCAAATCAGCCAGGAATTAGGCATGTCCCCAAGGAAAAAGCTGTGGAGGCAGGCATGTTGTGGTACTTTTGCGCTCTTCTTGGCTAGTCCTTCGCAGCTGCTGTGTTCTTGGAACTCAGGGCTTTCTGGTTAATAGAACCCTTACCCTAGGCGTAACTCAAACCTTAACCCTAGGAAGGAAAATCAACCTATGGTTCGGGATGGTCTCATGGAAATATCAGTGGTGGCAGCCAAGTTGCGTCACTTTTGCGCTCCCCTTGGGATGCCTTTTGCAGCTGCAGTGTGCCTGGAGCCCAGGGCTTCCTGGTTTTAAAAGTCCTAGGCCTAAGCCTAACAGTAACCCTAGGAAGGTAAATCAGCCGGGTATTAGGGTTCTTCCTAAGGGAAAAGCCGTGAAAGCAGCCATGTTGTGGCACTTCTGCACTCCCTTTGGGATGCCTTTGGCAGATGAAGTAAGCCTGGAACTCAGGGCTTCCTGGTTAAAGAAATTCAAGCCCTAGGCTGAACCCTAACCCTAACCCTAGGCAGATAAATCAGCCTAGGTATAGGGATGGTGCCAAGGAAAAAGCTGTGAAAGCTGCCATGTTGTTGCACTTTTGTACTCCCC
This sequence comes from Ammospiza nelsoni, assembly GCF_027579445.1. NCBI lineage: Eukaryota > Metazoa > Chordata > Aves > Passeriformes > Passerellidae > Ammospiza > Ammospiza nelsoni. The sequence continues at coordinate 873,296 of NW_026683201.1, read as the reverse complement.
TTGGGATGCCTTGAACAGCTGCAGTGTGCCTGGAGCTAAGGGCTTCCTAGTTTCAAAAATCCTAGCCCTAGGCCTAAGCCTAACAGTAACCCTGGGAAAGTAAATCAGCCTGATGTTAGGCTTCTTGCCAAGGAAAAAGCCGTGAAAGCAGCCATGTTGTGGCACTTCTGCACTCCCTTTGGGATGCCTTTGGCAGATGAAGTAAGCCTGGAACTCAGGGCTTCCTGGTTAAAGAAATCCAAGCCCTAGGCTGAACCCTAACCCTAACCCTAGGCAGATAAATCAGCCTAGGTATAGGGATGGTGCCAAGGAAAAAGCTGTGAAAGCTGCCATGTTGTTGCACTTTTGTACTCCCCTTGGGATGCCTTGAACAGCTGCAGTGTGCCTGGAGCTAAGGGCTTCCTCGTTTTAAAAATCCTAGCCCTAGGCCTAAGCCTAATAGTAACCCTGGGAAGGTAAGTCAGCCTGGTGTTAGGCGTCTTGCCAAGGAAAAAGCCGTGAAACAGCCATGTTGTGGCACTTTTGCACTCCCTTTTGGATGCCTTTCACAGCTCCAGTGTGCCTGGAACTCAGGGCTTCCTGCTTTTAAAAATCCTAGCCCTAGGCCGAACCCCAACCCTATGACGAGAAAGGCAAATCAGCCAGGAATTAGGCATGTCCCCAAGGAAAAAGCTGTGGAGGCAGGCATGTTGTGGTACTTTTGCGCTCTTCTTGGCTAGTCCTTCGCAGCTGCTGTGTTCTTGGAACTCAGGGCTTTCTGGTTAATAGAACCCTTACCCTAGGCGTAACTCAAACCTTAACCCTAGGAAGGAAAATCAACCTATGGTTCGGGATGGTCTCATGGAAATATCAGTGGTGGCAGCCAAGTTGCGTCACTTTTGCGCTCCCCTTGGGATGCCTTTTGCAGCTGCAGTGTGCCTGGAGCCCAGGGCTTCCTGGTTTTAAAAGTCCTAGGCCTAAGCCTAACAGTAACCCTAGGAAGGTAAATCAGCCGGGTATTAGGGTTCTTCCTAAGGGAAAAGCCGTGAAAGCAGCCATGTTGTGGCACTTCTGCACTCCCTTTGGGATGCCTTTGGCAGATGAAGTAAGCCTGGAACTCAGGGCTTCCTGGTTAAAGAAATTCAAGCCCTAGGCTGAACCCTAACCCTAACCCTAGGCAGATAAATCAGCCTAGGTATAGGGATGGTGCCAAGGAAAAAGCTGTGAAAGCTGCCATGTTGTTGCACTTTTGTACTCCCCTTGGGATGCCTTGAACAGCTGCAGTGTGCCTGGAGCTAAGGGCTTCCTAGTTTCAAAAATCCTAGCCCTAGGCCTAAGCCTAACAGTAACCCTGGGAAAGTAAATCAGCCTGATGTTAGGCTTCTTGCCAAGGAAAAAGCCGTGAAAGCAGCCATGTTGTGGCACTTCTGCACTCCCTTTGGGATGCCTTTGGCAGATGAAGTAAGCCTGGAACTCAGGGCTTCCTGGTTAAAGAAATCCAAGCCCTAGGCTGAACCCTAACCCTAACCCTAGGCAGATAAATCAGCCTAGGTATAGGGATGGTGCCAAGGAAAAAGCTGTGAAAGCTGCCATGTTGTTGCACTTTTGTACTCCCCTTGGGATGCCTTGAACAGCTGCAGTGTGCCTGGAGCTAAGGGCTTCCTAGTTTCAAAAATCCTAGCCCTAGGCCTAAGCCTAACAGTAACCCTGGGAAAGTAAATCAGCCTGATGTTAGGTTTCTTGCCAAGGAAAAAGCCGTGAAAGCAGCCATGTTGTGGCACTTTTGCACTCCCTTTTGGATGCCTTTCACAGCTCCAGTGTGCCTGGAACTCAGGGCTTCCTGATTTTAAAAATCCTAGCCCTAGGCCGAACCCCAACCCTAAGACGAGAAAGGCAAATCAGCCAGGAATTAGGCATGTCCCCAAGGAAAAAGCTGTGGAGGCAGGCATGTTGTGGTACTTTTGCGCTCTTCTTGGCTAGTCCTTCGCAGCTGCTGTGTTCTTGGAACTCAGGGCTTTCTGGTTAATAGAACCCTTACCCTAGGCGTAACTCAAACCTTAACCCTAGGAAGGAAAATCAGCCTATGGTTCGGGATGGTCTCATGGAAATATCAGTGGTGGCAGCCAAGTTGCGTCACTTTTGCGCTCCCCTTGGGATGCCTTTCGCAGCTGCAGTGTGCCTGGAGCCCAGGGCTTCCTGGTTTTAAAAGTCCTAGGCCTAAGCCTAACAGTAACCCTAGGAAGGTAAATCAGCCGGGTATTAGGGTTCTTCCTAAGGAAAAAGCCGTGAAAGCAGCCATGTTGTGGCACTTCTGCACTCCCTTTGGGATGCCTTTGGCAGATGAAGTAAGCCTGGAACTCAGGGCTTCCTGGTTAAAAAAATTCAAGCCCTAGGCTGAACCCTAACCCTAACCCTAGGCAGATAAATCAGCCTAGGTATAGGGATGGTGGCAAGGAAAAAGCTGTGAAAGCTGCCATGTTGTTGCACTTTTGTACTCCCCTTGGGATGCCTTGAACAGCTGCAGTGTGCCTGGAGCTAAGGGCTTCCTAGTTTTAAAAATCCTAGCCCTAGGCCTAAGCCTAATAGTAACCCTGGGAAGGTAAGTCAGCCTGGTGTTAGGCGTCTTGCCAAGGAAAAAGCCGTGAAAGCAGCCATGTTGTGGCACTTTTGCACTCCCTTTTGGATGCCTTTCACAGCTCCAGTGTGCCTGGAACTCAGGGCTTCCTGCTTTTAAAAATCCTAGCCCTAGGCCGAACCGCAACCCTAAGACGAGAAAGGCAAATCAGCCAGGAATTAGGCATGTCCCCAAGGAAAAAGCTGTGGAGGCAGGCATGTTGTGGTACTTTTGCGCTCTTCTTGGCTAGTCCTTCGCAGCTGCTGTGTTCTTGGAACTCAGGGCTTTCTGGTTAATAGAACCCTTACCCTAGGCGTAACTCAAACCTTAACCCTAGGAAGGAAAATCAACCTATGGTTCGGGATGGTCTCATGGAAATATCAGTGGTGGCAGCCAAGTTGCGTCACTTTTGCGCTCCCCTTGGGATGCCTTTCGCAGCTGCAGTGTGCCTGGAGGCCAGGGCTTCCTGGTTTTAAAAGTCCTAGGCCTAAGCCTAACAGTAACCCTAGAAAGGTAAATCAGCCGGGTATTAGGGCTCTTCCTAAGGGAAAAGCCGTGAAAGCAGCCATGTTGTGGCACTTCTGCACTCCCTTTGGGATGCCTTTGGCAGATGAAGTAAGCCTGGAACTCAGGGCTTCCTGGTTAAAAAAATTCAAGCCCTAGGCTGAACCCTAACCCTAACCCCAGGCAGATAAATCAGCCTAGGTATAGGGATGGTGCCAAGAAAAAAGCTGTGAAAACTGCCATGTTGTTGCACTTTTGTACTCCCCTTGGGATGCCTTGAACAGCTGCAGTGTGCCTGGAGCTAACGGCTTCCTAGTTTCAAAAATCCTAGCCCTAGGCCTAAGCCTAACAGTAACCCTGGGAAAGTAAATCAGCCTGATGTTAGGCTTCTTGCCAAGGAAAAAGCCGTGAAAGCAGCCATGTTGTGGCACTTTTGCACTCCCTTTGGGATACCTTTGGCAGATGAAGTAAGCCTGGAACTCAGGGCTTCCTGGTTAAAGAAAACCAAGCCCTAGGCTGAACCCTAACCCTAACCCTAGGCAGATAAATCAGCCTAGGTATAGGGATGGTGCCAAGGAAAAAGCTGTGAAAGCTGCCATGTTGTTGCACTTTTGTACTCCCCTTGGATGCCTTGAACAGCTGCAGTGTGCCTGGAGCTAAGGGCTTCCTAGTTTCAAAAATCCTAGCCCTAGGCCTAAGCCTAACAGTAACCCTGGGAAAGTAAATCAGCCTGATGTTAGGCTTCTTGCCAAGGAAAAAGCCGTGAAAGCAGCCATGTTGTGGCACTTCTGCACTCCCTTTGGGATGCCTTTGGCAGATGAAGTAAGCCTGGAACTCAGGGCTTCCTGGTTAAAGAAATCCAAGCCCTAGGCTGAACCCTAACCCTAACCCTAGGCAGATAAATCAGCCTAGGTATAGGGATGGTGCCAAGGAAAATGCTGTGAAAGCTGCCATGTTGTTGCACTTTTGTACTCCCCTTGGGATGCCTTGAACAGCTGCAGTGTGCCTGGAGCTAAGGGCTTCCTAGTTTTAAAAATCCTAGCCCTAGGCCTAAGCCTAACAGTAAACCTGGGAAAGTAAATCAGCCTGATGTTAGGCTTCTTGCCAAGGAAAAAGCCGTGAAACAGCCATGTTGTGGCACTTTTGCACTCCCTTTTGGATGCCTTTCACAGCTCCAGTGTGCCTGGAACTCAGGGCTTCCTGATTTTAAAAATCCTAGCCCTAGGCCGAACCCCAACCCTAAGACGAGAAAGGCAAATCAGCCAGGAATTAGGCATGTCCCCAAGGAAAAAGCTGTGGAGGCAGGCATGTTGTGCTACTTTTGCGCTCTTCTTGGCTAGTCCTTCGCAGCTGCTGTGTTCTTGGAACTTAGGGCTTTCTGGTTAATAGAGCCCTTACCCTAGGCGTAACTCAAACCTTAACCCTAGGAAGGGAAATCAACCTATGGTTCGGGATGCTCTCATGGAAATATCAGTGGTGGCAGCCAAGTTGCGTCACTTTTGCGCTCCCCTTGGGATGCCTTTTGCAGCTGCAGTGTGCCTGGAGCCCAGGGCTTCCTGGTTTTAAAAGTCCTAGGCCTAAGCCTAACAGTAACCCTAGGAAGGTAAATCAGCCGGGTATTAGGGTTCTTCCTAAGGGAAAAGCCGTGAAAGCAGCCATGTTGTGGCACTTCTGCACTCCCTTTGGGATGCCTTTGGCAGATGAAGTAAGCCTGGAACTCAGGGCTTCCTGGTTAAAGAAATTCAAGCCCTAGGCTGAACCCTAACCCTAACCCTAGGCAGATAAATCAGCCTAGGTATAGGGATGGTGCCAAGGAAAAAGCTGTGAAAGCTGCCATGTTGTTGCACTTTTGTACTCCCCTTGGGATGCCTTGAACAGCTGCAGTGTGCCTGGAGCTAAGGGCTTCCTAGTTTTAAAGATCCTAGCCCTAGGCCTAAGCCTAACAGTAACCCTGGGAAGGTAAATCAGCCTGGTGTTAGGCGTCTTGCCAAGGAAAAAGCCGTGAAAGCAGCCATGTTGTGGCACTTTTGCACTCCCTTTTGGATGCCTTTCACAGCTCCAGTGTGCCTGGAACTCAGGGCTTCCTGCTTTTAAAAATCCTAGCCCTAGGCCGAACCCCAACCCTAAGACGAGAAAGGCAAATCAGCCAGGAATTAGGCATGTCCCCAAGGAAAAAGCTGTGGAGGCAGGCATGTTGTGGTACTTTTGCGCTCTTCTTGGCTAGTCCTTCGCAGCTGCTGTGTTCTTGGAACTCAGGGCTTTCTGGTTAATAGAACCCTTACCCTAGGCGTAACTCAAACCTTAACCCTAGGAAGGAAAATCAACCTATGGTTCGGGATGGTCTCATGGAAATATCAGTGGTGGCAGCCAAGTTGCGTCACTTTTGCGCTCCCCTTGGGATGCCTTTCGCAGCTGCAGTGTGCCTGGAGCCCAGGGCTTCCTGGTTTTAAAAGTCCTAGGCCTAAGCCTAACAGTAACCCTAGGAAGGTAAATCAGCCAGGTATTAGGGTTCTTCCTAAGGGAAAAGCCGTGAAAGCAGCCATGTTGTGGCACTTCTGCACTCCCTTTGGGATGCCTTTGGCAGATGAAGTAAGCCTGGAACTCAGGGCTTCCTGGTTAAAAAAATTCAAGCCCTAGGCTGAACCCTAACCCTAACCCTAGGCAGATAAATCAGCCTAGGTATAGGGATGGTGCCAAGGAAAAAGCTGTGAAAGCTGCCATGTTGTTGCACTTTTGTACTCCCCTTGGGATGCCTTGAACAGCTGCAGTGTGCCTGGAGCCCAGGGCTTCCTAGTTTCAAAAATCCTAGCCCTAGGCCTAAGCCTAACAGTAACCCTGGGAAGGTAAATCAGCCTGATGTTAGGTTTCTTGCCAAGGAAAAAGCCGTGAAAGCAGCCATGTTGTGGCACTTCTGCACTCCCTTTGGGATGCCTTTGGCAGATGAAGTAAGCCTGGAACTCAGGGCTTCCTGGTTAAAGAAATCCAAGCCCTAGGCTGAACCCTAACCCTAACCCTAGGCAGATAAATCAGCCTAGGTATAGGGATGGTGCCAAGGAAAAAGCTGTGAAAGCTGCCATGTTGTTGCACTTTTGTACTCCCCTTGGGATGCCTTGAACAGCTGCAGTGTGCCTGGAGCTAAGGGCTTCCTAGTTTCAAAAATCCTAGCCCTAGGCCTAAGCCTAACAGTAACCCTGGGAAAGTAAATCAGCCTGGTGTTAGGCTTCTTGCCAAGGAAAAAGCTGTGAAAGCTGCCATGTTGTTGCACTTTTGTACTCCCCTTGGGATGCCTTGAACAGCTGCAGTGTGCCTGGAGCTAAGGGCTTCCTAGTTTCAAAAATCCTAGCCCTAGGCCTAAGCCTAACAGTAACCCTGGGAAAGTAAATCAGCCTGGTGTTAGGCTTCTTGCCAAGGAAAAAGCCGTGAAAGCAGCCATGTTGTGGCACTTCTGCACTCCCTTTGGGATGCCTTTGGCAGATGAAGTAAGCCTGGAACTCAGGGCTTCCTGGTTAAAGAAATCCAAGCCCTAGGCTGAACCCTAACCCTAACCCTAGGCAGATAAATCAGCCTAGGTATAGGGATGGTGCCAAGGAAAAAGCTGTGAAAGCTGCCATGTTGTTGCACTTTTGTACTCCCCTTGGGATGCCTTGAACAGCTGCAGTGTGCCTGGAGCTAAGGGCTTCCTAGTTTCAAAAATCCTAGCCCTAGGCCTAAGCCTAACAGTAACCCTGGGAAAGTAAATCAGCCTGGTGTTAGGCTTCTTGCCAAGGAAAAAGCTGTGAAAGCTGCCATGTTGTTGCACTTTTGTACTCCCCTTGGGATGCCTTGAACAGCTGCAGTGTGCCTGGAGCTAAGGGCTTCCTAGTTTCAAAAATCCTAGCCCTAGGCCTAAGCCTAACAGTAACCCTGGGAAAGTAAATCAGCCTGGTGTTAGGCTTCTTGCCAAGGAAAAAGCCGTGAAAGCAGCCATGTTGTGGCACTTTTGCACTCCCTTTTGGATGCCTTTCACAGCTCCAGTGTGCCTGGAACTCAGGGCTTCCTGCTTTTAAAAATCCTAGCCCTAGGCCGAACCGCAACCCTATGACGAGAAAGGCAAATCAGCCAGGAATTAGGCATGTCCCCAAGGAAAAAGCTGTGGAGGCAGGCATGTTGTGGTACTTTTGCGCTCTTCTTGGCTAGTCCTTCGCAGCTGCTGTGTTCTTGGAACTCAGGGCTTTCTGGTTAATAGAACCCTTACCCTAGGCGTAACTCAAACCTTAACCCTAGGAAGGAAAATCAACCTATGGTTCGGGATGGTCTCATGGAAATATCAGTGGTGGCAGCCAAGTTGCGTCACTTTTGCGCTCCCCTTGGGATGCCTTTTGCAGCTGCAGTGTGCCTGGAGCCCAGGGCTTCCTGGTTTTAAAAGTCCTAGGCCTAAGCCTAACAGTAACCCTAGGAAGGTAAATCAGCCGGGTATTAGGGTTCTTCCTAAGGGAAAAGCCGTGAAAGCAGCCATGTTGTGGCACTTCTGCACTCCCTTTGGGATGCCTTTGGCAGATGAAGTAAGCCTGGAACTCAGGGCTTCCTGGTTAAAAAAATTCAAGCCCTAGGCTGAACCCTAACCCTAACCCCAGGCAGATAAATCAGCCTAGGTATAGGGATGGTGCCAAGAAAAAAGCTGTGAAAGCTGCCATGTTGTTGCACTTTTGTACTCCCCTTGGGATGCCTTGAACAGCTGCAGTGTGCCTGGAGCTAAGGGCTTCCTAGTTTCAAAAATCCTAGCCCTAGGCCTAAGCCTAACAGTAACCCTGGGAAGGTAAATCAGCCTGATGTTAGGCTTCTTGCCAAGGAAAAAGCCGTGAAAGCAGCCATGTTGTGGCACTTTTGCACTCCCTTTGGGATGCCTTTGGCAGATGAAGTAAGCCTGGAACTCAGGGCTTCCTGGTTAAAGAAATCCAAGCCCTAGGCTGAACCCTAACCCTAACCCTAGGCAGATAAATCAGCCTAGGTATAGGGATGGTGCCAAGGAAAAAGCTGTGAAAGCTGCCATGTTGTTGCACTTTTGTACTCCCCTTGGATGCCTTGAACAGCTGCAGTGTGCCTGGAGCTAAGGGCTTCCCAGTTTCAAAAATCCTAGCCCTAGGCCTAAGCCTAACAGTAACCCTGGGAAAGTAAATCAGCCTGATGTTAGGCTTCTTGCCAAGGAAAAAGCCGTGAAAGCAGCCATGTTGTGGCACTTCTGCACTCCCTTTGGGATGCCTTTGGCAGATGAAGTAAGCCTGGAACTCAGGGCTTCCTGGTTAAAGAAATCCAAGCCCTAGGCTGAACCCTAACCCTAACCCTAGGCAGATAAATCAGCCTAGGTATAGGGATGGTGCCAAGGAAAAAGCTGTGAAAGCTGCCATGTTGTTGCACTTTTGTACTCCCCTTGGGATGCCTTGAACAGCTGCAGTGTGCCTGGAGCTAAGGGCTTCCTAGTTTTAAAAATCCTAGCCCTAGGCCTAAGCCTAACAGTAACCCTGGGAAAGTAAATCAGCCTGATGTTAGGCTTCTTGCCAAGGAAAAAGCCGTGAAAGCAGCCATGTTGTGGCACTTTTGCACTCCCTTTTGGATGCCTTTCACAGCTCCAGTGTGCCTGGAACTCAGGGCTTCCTGATTTTAAAAATCCTAGCCCTAGGCCGAACCCCAACCCTAAGACGAGAAAGGCAAATCAGCCAGGAATTAGGCATGTCCCCAAGGAAAAAGCTGTGGAGGCAGGCATGTTGTGCTACTTTTGCGCTCTTCTTGGCTAGTCCTTCGCAGCTGCTGTGTTCTTGGAACTTAGGGCTTTCTGGTTAATAGAGCCCTTACCCTAGGCGTAACTCAAACCTTAACCCTAGGAAGGGAAATCAGCCTATGGTTCGGGATGCTCTCATGGAAATATCAGTGGTGGCAGCCAAGTTGCGTCACTTTTGCGCTCCCCTTGGGATGCCTTTTGCAGCTGCAGTGTGCCTGGAGCCCAGGGCTTCCTGGTTTTAAAAGTCCTAGGCCTAAGCCTAACAGTAACCCTAGGAAGGTAAATCAGCCGGGTATTAGGGTTCTTCCTAAGGGAAAAGCCGTGAAAGCAGCCATGTTGTGGCACTTCTGCACTCCCTTTGGGATGCCTTTGGCAGATGAAGTAAGCCTGGAACTCAGGGCTTCCTGGTTAAAGAAATTCAAGCCCTAGGCTGAACCCTAACCCTAACCCTAGGCAGATAAATCAGCCTAGGTATAGGGATGGTGCCAAGGAAAAAGCTGTGAAAGCTGCCATGTTGTTGCACTTTTGTACTCCCCTTGGGATGCCTTGAACAGCTGCAGTGTGCCTGGAGCTAAGGGCTTCCTAGTTTTAAAGATCCTAGCCCTAGGCCTAAGCCTAACAGTAACCCTGGGAAGGCAAATCAGCCTGGTGTTAGGCTTCTTGCCAAGGAAAAAGCTGTGAAAGCAGCCATGTTGTGGCACTTTTGCACTCCCTTTTGGATGCCTTTCACAGCTCCAGTGTGCCTGGAACTCAGGGCTTCCTGCTTTTAAAAATCCTAGCCCTAGGCCGAACCCCAACCCTAAGACGAGAAAGGCAAATCAGCCAGGAATTAGGCATGTCCCCAAGGAAAAAGCTGTGGAGGCAGGCATGTTGTGCTACTTTTGCGCTCTTCTTGGCTAGTCCTTCGCAGCTGCTGTGTTCTTGGAACTCAGGGCTTTCTGGTTAATAGAACCCTTACCCTAGGCGTAACTCAAACCTTAACCCTAGGAAGGAAAATCAACCTATGGTTCGGGATGGTCTCATGGAAATATCAGTGGTGGCAGCCAAGTTGCGTCACTTTTGCGCTCCCCTTGGGATGCCTTTCGCAGCTGCAGTGTGCCTGGAGCCCAGGGCTTCCTGGTTTTAAAAGTCCTAGGCCTAAGCCTAACAGTAACCCTAGGAAGGTAAATCAGCCAGGTATTAGGGTTCTTCCTAAGGGAAAAGCCGTGAAAGCAGCCATGTTGTGGCACTTCTTCACTCCCTTTGGGATGCCTTTGGCAGATGAAGTAAGCCTGGAACTCAGGGCTTCCTGGTTAAAAAAATTCAAGCCCTAGGCTGAACCCTAACCCTAACCCTAGGCAGATAAATCAGCCTAGGTATAGGGATGGTGCCAAGGAAAAAGCTGTGAAAGCTGCCATGTTGTTGCACTTTTGTACTCCCCTTGGGATGCCTTGAACAGCTGCAGTGTGCCTGGAGCCCAGGGCTTCCTAGTTTCAAAAATCCTAGCCCTAGGCCTAAGCCTAACAGTAACCCTGGGAAGGTAAATCAGCCTGATGTTAGGTTTCTTGCCAAGGAAAAAGCCGTGAAAGCAGCCATGTTGTGGCACTTCTGCACTCCCTTTGGGATGCCTTTGGCAGATGAAGTAAGCCTGGAACTCAGGGCTTCCTGGTTAAAGAAATCCAAGCCCTAGGCTGAACCCTAACCCTAACCCTAGGCAGATAAATCAGCCTAGGTATAGGGATGGTGCCAAGGAAAAAGCTGTGAAAGCTGCCATGTTGTTGCACTTTTGTACTCCCCTTGGGATGCCTTGAACAGCTGCAGTGTGCCTGGAGCTAAGGGCTTCCTAGTTTCAAAAATCCTAGCCCTAGGCCTAAGCCTTACAGTAACCCTGGGAAGGTAAATCAGCCTGGTGTTAGGCTTCTTGCCAAGGAAAAAGCTGTGAAAGCTGCCATGTTGTTGCACTTTTGTACTCCCCTTGGGATGCCTTGAACAGCTGCAGTGTGCCTGGAGCTAAGGGCTTCCTAGTTTCAAAAATCCTAGCCCTAGGCCTAAGCCTAACAGTAACCCTGGGAAAGTAAATCAGCCTGGTGTTAGGCTTCTTGCCAAGGAAAAAGCCGTGAAAGCAGCCATGTTGTGGCACTTTTGCACTCCCTTTTGGATGCCTTTCACAGCTCCAGTGTGCCTGGAACTCAGGGCTTCCTGCTTTTAAAAATCCTAGCCCTAGGCCGAACCGCAACCCTATGACGAGAAAGGCAAATCAGCCAGGAATTAGGCATGTCCCCAAGGAAAAAGCTGTGGAGGCAGGCATGTTGTGGTACTTTTGCGCTCTTCTTGGCTAGTCCTTCGCAGCTGCTGTGTTCTTGGAACTCAGGGCTTTCTGGTTAATAGAACCCTTACCCTAGGCGTAACTCAAACCTTAACCCTAGGAAGGAAAATCAACCTATGGTTCGGGATGGTCTCATGGAAATATCAGTGGTGGCAGCCAAGTTGCGTCACTTTTGCGCTCCCCTTGGGATGCCTTTCGCAGCTGCAGTGTGCCTGGAGCCCAGGGCTTCCTGGTTTTAAAAGTCCTAGGCCTAAGCCTAACAGTAACCCTAGGAAGGTAAATCAGCCGGGTATTAGGGTTCTTCCTAAGGGAAAAGCCGTGAAAGCAGCCATGTTGTGGCACTTCTGCACTCCCTTTGGGATGCCTTTGGCAGATGAAGTAAGCCTGGAACTCAGGGCTTCCTGGTTAAAAAAATTCAAGCCCTAGGCTGAACCCTAACCCTAACCCCAGGCAGATAAATCAGCCTAGGTATAGGGATGGTGCCAAGAAAAAAGCTGTGAAAGCTGCCATGTTGTTGCACTTTTGTACTCCCCTTGGGATGCCTTGAACAGCTGCAGTGTGCCTGGAGCTAAGGGCTTCCTAGTTTCAAAAATCCTAGCCCTAGGCCTAAGCCTAACAGTAACCCTGGGAAGGTAAATCAGCCTGATGTTAGGCTTCTTGCCAAGGAAAAAGCCGTGAAAGCAGCCATGTTGTGGCACTTTTGCACTCCCTTTGGGATGCCTTTGGCAGATGAAGTAAGCCTGGAACTCAGGGCTTCCTGGTTAAAGAAATCCAAGCCCTAGGCTGAACCCTAACCCTAACCCTAGGCAGATAAATCAGCCTAGGTATAGGGATGGTGCCAAGGAAAAAGCTGTGAAAGCTGCCATGTTGTTGCACTTTTGTACTCCCCTTGGATGCCTTGAACAGCTGCAGTGTGCCTGGAGCTAAGGGCTTCCTAGTTTCAAAAATCCTAGCCCTAGGCCTAAGCCTAACAGTAACCCTGGGAAAGTAAATCAGCCTGATGTTAGGCTTCTTGCCAAGGAAAAAGCCGTGAAAGCAGCCATGTTGTGGCACTTCTGCACTCCCTTTGGGATGCCTTTGGCAGATGAAGTAAGCCTGGAACTCAGGGCTTCCTGGTTAAAGAAATCCAAGCCCTAGGCTGAACCCTAACCCTAACCCTAGGCAGATAAATCAGCCTAGGTATAGGGATGGTGCCAAGGAAAAAGCTGTGAAAGCTGCCATGTTGTTGCACTTTTGTACTCCCCTTGGGATGCCTTGAACAGCTGCAGTGTGCCTGGAGCTAAGGGCTTCCTAGTTTTAAAAATCCTAGCCCTAGGCCTAAGCCTAACAGTAACCCTGGGAAAGTAAATCAGCCTGATGTTAGGCTTCTTGCCAAGGAAAAAGCCGTGAAACAGCCATGTTGTGGCACTTTTGCACTCCCTTTTGGATGCCTTTCACAGCTCCAGTGTGCCTGGAACTCAGGGCTTCCTGATTTTAAAAATCCTAGCCCTAGGCCGAACCCCAACCCTAAGACGAGAAAGGCAAATCAGCCAGGAATTAGGCATGTCCCCAAGGAAAAAGCTGTGGAGGCAGGCATGTTGTGCTACTTTTGCGCTCTTCTTGGCTAGTCCTTCGCAGCTGCTGTGTTCTTGGAACTCAGGGCTTTCTGGTTAATAGAGCCCTTACCCTAGGCGTAACTCAAACCTTAACCCTAGGAAGGGAAATCAGCCTATGGTTCGGGATGCTCTCATGGAAATATCAGTGGTGGCAGCCAAGTTGCGTCACTTTTGCGCTCCCCTTGGGATGCCTTTTGCAGCTGCAGTGTGCCTGGAGCCCAGGGCTTCCTGGTTTTAAAAGTCCTAGGCCTAAGCCTAACAGTAACCCTAGGAAGGTAAATCAGCCGGGTATTAGGGTTCTTCCTAAGGGAAAAGCCGTGAAAGCAGCCATGTTGTGGCACTTCTGCACTCCCTTTGGGATGCCTTTGGCAGATGAAGTAAGCCTGGAACTCAGGGCTTCCTGGTTAAAGAAATTCAAGCCCTAGGCTGAACCCTAACCCTAACCCTAGGCAGATAAATCAGCCTAGGTATAGGGATGGTGCCAAGGAAAAAGCTGTGAAAGCTGCCATGTTGTTGCACTTTTGTACTCCCCTTGGGATGCCTTGAACAGCTGCAGTGTGCCTGGAGCTAAGGGCTTCCTAGTTTTAAAGATCCTAGCCCTAGGCCTAAGCCTAACAGTAACCCTGGGAAGGCAAATCAGCCTGGTGTTAGGCGTCTTGCCAAGGAAAAAGCCGTGAAAGCAGCCATGTTGTGGCACTTTTGCACTCCCTTTTGGATGCCTTTCACAGCTCCAGTGTGCCTGGAACTCAGGGCTTCCTGCTTTTAAAAATCCTAGCCCTAGGCCGAACCCCAACCCTAAGACGAGAAAGGCAAATCAGCCAGGAATTAGGCATGTCCCCAAGGAAAAAGCTGTGGAGGCAGGCATGTTGTGGTACTTTTGCGCTCTTCTTGGCTAGTCCTTCGCAGCTGCTGTGTTCTTGGAACTCAGGGCTTTCTGGTTAATAGAACCCTTACCCTAGGCGTAACTCAAACCTTAACCCTAGGAAGGAAAATCAACCTATGGTTCGGGATGGTCTCATGGAAATATCAGTGGTGGCAGCCAAGTTGCGTCACTTTTGCGCTCCCCTTGGGATGCCTTTCGCAGCTGCAGTGTGCCTGGAGCCCAGGGCTTCCTGGTTTTAAAAGTCCTAGGCCTAAGCCTAACAGTAACCCTAGGAAGGTAAATCAGCCAGGTATTAGGGTTCTTCCTAAGGGAAAAGCCGTGAAAGCAGCCATGTTGTGGCACTTCTGCACTCCCTTTGGGATGCCTTTGGCAGATGAAGTAAGCCTGGAACTCAGGGCTTCCTGGTTAAAAAAATTCAAGCCCTAGGCTGAACCCTAACCCTAACCCTAGGCAGATAAATCAGCCTAGGTATAGGGATGGTGCCAAGGAAAAAGCTGTGAAAGCTGCCATGTTGTTGCACTTTTGTACTCCCCTTGGGATGCCTTGAACAGCTGCAGTGTGCCTGGAGCCCAGGGCTTCCTAGTTTCAAAAATCCTAGCCCTAGGCCTAAGCCTAACAGTAACCCTGGGAAGGTAAATCAGCCTGATGTTAGGTTTCTTGCCAAGGAAAAAGCCGTGAAAGCAGCCATGTTGTGGCACTTCTGCACTCCCTTTGGGATGCCTTTGGCAGATGAAGTAAGCCTGGAACTCAGGGCTTCCTGGTTAAAGAAATCCAAGCCCTAGGCTGAACCCTAACCCTAACCCTAGGCAGATAAATCAGCCTAGGTATAGGGATGGTGCCAAGGAAAAAGCTGTGAAAGCTGCCATGTTGTTGCACTTTTGTACTCCCCTTGGGATGCCTTGAACAGCTGCAGTGTGCCTGGAGCTAAGGGCTTCCTAGTTTCAAAAATCCTAGCCCTAGGCCTAAGCCTAACAGTAACCCTGGGAAAGTAAATCAGCCTGGTGTTAGGCTTCTTGCCAAGGAAAAAGCTGTGAAAGCTGCCATGTTGTTGCACTTTTGTACTCCCCTTGGGATGCCTTGAACAGCTGCAGTGTGCCTGGAGCTAAGGGCTTCCTAGTTTCAAAAATCCTAGCCCTAGGCCTAAGCCTAACAGTAACCCTGGGAAAGTAAATCAGCCTGGTGTTAGGCTTCTTGCCAAGGAAAAAGCCGTGAAAGCAGCCATGTTGTGGCACTTTTGCACTCCCTTTTGGATGCCTTTCACAGCTCCAGTGTGCCTGGAACTCAGGGCTTCCTGCTTTTAAAAATCCTAGCCCTAGGCCGAACCGCAACCCTATGACGAGAAAGGCAAATCAGCCAGGAATTAGGCATGTCCCCAAGGAAAAAGCTGTGGAGGCAGGCATGTTGTGGTACTTTTGCGCTCTTCTTGGCTAGTCCTTCGCAGCTGCTGTGTTCTTGGAACTCAGGGCTTTCTGGTTAATAGAACCCTTACCCTAGGCGTAACTCAAACCTTAACCCTAGGAAGGAAAATCAACCTATGGTTCGGGATGGTCTCATGGAAATATCAGTGGTGGCAGCCAAGTTGCGTCACTTTTGCGCTCCCCTTGGGATGCCTTTCGCAGCTGCAGTGTGCCTGGAGCCCAGGGCTTCCTGGTTTTAAAAGTCCTAGGCCTAAGCCTAACAGTAACCCTAGGAAGGTAAATCAGCCGGGTATTAGGGTTCTTCCTAAGGGAAAAGCCGTGAAAGCAGCCATGTTGTGGCACTTCTGCACTCCCTTTGGGATGCCTTTGGCAGATGAAGTAAGCCTGGAACTCAGGGCTTCCTGGTTAAAAAAATTCAAGCCCTAGGCTGAACCCTAACCCTAACCCCAGGCAGATAAATCAGCCTAGGTATAGGGATGGTGCCAAGAAAAAAGCTGTGAAAGCTGCCATGTTGTTGCACTTTTGTACTCCCCTTGGGATGCCTTGAACAGGTGCAGTGTGCCTGGAGCTAAGGGCTTCCTAGTTTCAAAAATCCTAGCCCTAGGCCTAAGCCTAACAGTAACCCTGGGAAGGTAAATCAGCCTGATGTTAGGCTTCTTGCCAAGGAAAAAGCCGTGAAAGCAGCCATGTTGTGGCACTTTTGCACTCCCTTTGGGATGCCTTTGGCAGATGAAGTAAGCCTGGAACTCAGGGCTTCCTGGTTAAAGAAATCCAAGCCCTAGGCTGAACCCTAACCCTAACCCTAGGCAGATAAATCAGCCTAGGTATAGGGATGGTGCCAAGGAAAAAGCTGTGAAAGCTGCCATGTTGTTGCACTTTTGTACTCCCCTTGGATGCCTTGAACAGCTGCAGTGTGCCTGGAGCTAAGGGCTTCCTAGTTTCAAAAATCCTAGCCCTAGGCCTAAGCCTAACAGTAACCCTGGGAAAGTAAATCAGCCTGATGTTAGGCTTCTTGCCAAGGAAAAAGCCGTGAAAGCAGCCATGTTGTGGCACTTCTGCACTCCCTTTGGGATGCCTTTGGCAGATGAAGTAAGCCTGGAACTCAGGGCTTCCTGGTTAAAGAAATCCAAGCCCTAGGCTGAACCCTAACCCTAACCCTAGGCAGATAAATCAGCCTAGGTATAGGGATGGTGCCAAGGAAAAAGCTGTGAAAGCTGCCATGTTGTTGCACTTTTGTACTCCCCTTGGGATGCCTTGAACAGCTGCAGTGTGCCTGGAGCTAAGGGCTTCCTAGTTTTAAAAATCCTAGCCCTAGGCCTAAGCCTAACAGTAACCCTGGGAAAGTAAATCAGCCTGATGTTAGGCTTCTTGCCAAGGAAAAAGCCGTGAAACAGCCATGTTGTGGCACTTTTGCACTCCCTTTTGGATGCCTTTCACAGCTCCAGTGTGCCTGGAACTCAGGGCTTCCTGCTTTTAAAAATCCTAGCCCTAGGCCGAACCCCAACCCTAAGACGAGAAAGGCAAATCAGCCAGGAATTAGGCATGTCCCCAAGGAAAAAGCTGTGGAGGCAGGCATGTTGTGGTACTTTTGCGCTCTTCTTGGCTAGTCCTTCGCAGCTGCTGTGTTCTTGGAACTCAGGGCTTTCTGGTTAATAGAACCCTTACCCTAGGCGTAACTCAAACCTTAACCCTAGGAAGGAAAATCAACCTATGGTTCGGGATGGTCTCATGGAAATATCAGTGGTGGCAGCCAAGTTGCGTCACTTTTGCGCTCCCCTTGGGATGCCTTTCGCAGCTGCAGTGTGCCTGGAGCCCAGGGCTTCCTGGTTTTAAAAGTCCTAGGCCTAAGCCTAACAGTAACCCTAGGAAGGTAAATCAGCCAGGTATTAGGGTTCTTCCTAAGGGAAAAGCCGTGAAAGCAGCCATGTTGTGGCACTTCTGCACTCCCTTTGGGATGCCTTTGGCAGATGAAGTAAGCCTGGAACTCAGGGCTTCCTGGTTAAAAAAATTCAAGCCCTAGGCTGAACCCTAACCCTAACCCTAGGCAGATAAATCAGCCTAGGTATAGGGATGGTGCCAAGGAAAAAGCTGTGAAAGCTGCCATGTTGTTGCACTTTTGTACTCCCCTTGGGATGCCTTGAACAGCTGCAGTGTGCCTGGAGCCCAGGGCTTCCTAGTTTCAAAAATCCTAGCCCTAGGCCTAAGCCTAACAGTAACCCTGGGAAGGTAAATCAGCCTGATGTTAGGCTTCTTGCCAAGGAAAAAGCCGTGAAAGCAGCCATGTTGTGGCACTTCTGCACTCCCTTTGGGATGCCTTTGGCAGATGAAGTAAGCCTGGAACTCAGGGCTTCCTGGTTAAAGAAATCCAAGCCCTAGGCTGAACCCTAACCCTAACCCTAGGCAGATAAATCAGCCTAGGTATAGGGATGGTGCCAAGGAAAAAGCTGTGAAAGCTGCCATGTTGTTGCACTTTTGTACTCCCCTTGGGATGCCTTGAACAGCTGCAGTGTGCCTGGAGCTAAGGGCTTCCTAATTTCAAAAATCCTAGCCCTAGGCCTAAGCCTAACAGTAACCCTGGGAAAGTAAATCAGCCTGGTGTTAGGCTTCTTGCCAAGGAAAAAGCTGTGAAAGCTGCCATGTTGTTGCACTTTTGTACTCCCCTTGGGATGCCTTGAACAGCTGCAGTGTGCCTGGAGCTAAGGGCTTCCTAGTTTCAAAAATCCTAGCCCTAGGCCTAAGCCTAACAGTAACCCTGGGAAAGTAAATCAGCCTGGTGTTAGGCTTCTTGCCAAGGAAAAAGCCGTGAAAGCAGCCATGTTGTGGCACTTTTGCACTCCCTTTTGGATGCCTTTCACAGCTCCAGTGTGCCTGGAACTCAGGGCTTCCTGCTTTTAAAAATCCTAGCCCTAGGCCGAACCGCAACCCTATGACGAGAAAGGCGAATCAGCCAGGAATTAGGCATGTCCCCAAGGAAAAAGCTGTGGAGGCAGGCATGTTGTGGTACTTTTGCGCTCTTCTTGGCTAGTCCTTCGCAGCTGCTGTGTTCTTGGAACTCAGGGCTTTCTGGTTAATAGAACCCTTACCCTAGGCGTAACTCAAACCTTAACCCTAGGAAGGAAAATCAACCTATGGTTCGGGATGGTCTCATGGAAATATCAGTGGTGGCAGCCAAGTTGCGTCACTTTTGCGCTCCCCTTGGGATGCCTTTCGCAGCTGCAGTGTGCCTGGAGCCCAGGGCTTCCTGGTTTTAAAAGTCCTAGGCCTAAGCCTAACAGTAACCCTAGGAAGGTAAATCAGCCGGGTATTAGGGTTCTTCCTAAGGGAAAAGCCGTGAAAGCAGCCATGTTGTGGCACTTCTGCACTCCCTTTGGGATGCCTTTGGCAGATGAAGTAAGCCTGGAACTCAGGGCTTCCTGGTTAAAAAAATTCAAGCCCTAGGCTGAACCCTAACCCTAACCCTAGGCAGATAAATCAGCCTAGGTATAGGGATGGTGCCAAGAAAAAAGCTGTGAAAGCTGCCATGTTGTTGCACTTTTGTACTCCCCTTGGGATGCCTTGAACAGCTGCAGTGTGCCTGGAGCCCAGGGCTTCCTAGTTTCAAAAATCCTAGCCCTAGGCCTAAGCCTAACAGTAACCCTGGGAAGGTAAATCAGCCTGATGTTAGGCTTCTTGCCAAGGAAAAAGCCGTGAAAGCAGCCATGTTGTGGCACTTTTGCACTCCCTTTGGGATGCCTTTGGCAGATGAAGTAAGCCTGGAACTCAGGGCTTCCTGGTTAAAAAAATCCAAGCCCTAGGCTGAACCCTAACCCTAACCCTAGGCAGATAAATGAGCCTAGGTATAGGGATGGTGCCAAGGAAAAAGCTGTGAAAGCTGCCATGTTGTTGCACTTTTGTACTCCCCTTGGATGCCTTGAACAGCTGCAGTGTGCCTGGAGCTAAGGGCTTCCTAGTTTCAAAAATCCTAGCCCTAGGCCTAAGCCTAACAGTAACCCTAGGAAGGTAAATCAGCCGGGTATTAGGGTTCTTCCTAAGGGAAAAGCCGTGAAAGCAGCCATGTTGTGGCACTTCTGCACTCCCTTTGGGATGCCTTTGGCAGATGAAGTAAGCCTGGAACTCAGGGCTTCCTGGTTAAAGAAATCCAAGCCCTAGGCTGAACCCTAACCCTAACCCTAGGCAGATAAATCAGCCTAGGTATAGGGATGGTGCCAAGGAAAAAGCTGTGAAAGCTGCCATGTTGTTGCACTTTTGTACTCCCCTTGGATGCCTTGAACAGCTGCAGTGTGCCTGGAGCTAAGGGCTTCCTAGTTTCAAAAATCCTAGCCCTAGGCCTAAGCCTAACAGTAACCCTAGGAAGGTAAATCAGCCGGGTATTAGGGTTCTTCCTAAGGGAAAAGCCGTGAAAGCAGCCATGTTGTGGCACTTCTGCACTCCCTTTGGGATGCCTTTGGCAGATGAAGTAAGCCTGGAACTCAGGGCTTCCTGGTTAAAGAAATCCAAGCCCTAGGCTGAACCCTAACCCTAACCCTAGGCAGATAAATCAGCCTAGGTATAGGGATGGTGCCAAGGAAAAAGCTGTGAAAGCTGCCATGTTGTTGCACTTTTGTACTCCCCTTGGGATGCCTTGAACAGCTGCAGTGTGCCTGGAGCTAAGGGCTTCCTAATTTCAAAAATCCTAGCCCTAGGCCTAAGCCTAACAGTAACCCTGGGAAAGTAAATCAGCCTGATGTTAGGCTTCTTGCCAAGGAAAAAGCCGTGAAAGCAGCCATGTTGTGGCACTTTTGCACTCCCTTTTGGATGCCTTTCACAGCTCCAGTGTGCCTGGAACTCAGGGCTTCCTGATTTTAAAAATCCTAGCCCTAGGCCGAACCCCAACCCTAAGACGAGAAAGGCAAATCAGCCAGGAATTAGGCATGTCCCCAAGGAAAAAGCTGTGGAGGCAGGCATGTTGTGCTACTTTTGCGCTCTTCTTGGCTAGTCCTTCGCAGCTGCTGTGTTCTTGGAACTTAGGGCTTTCTGGTTAATAGAGCCCTTACCCTAGGCGTAACTCAAACCTTAACCCTAGGAAGGGAAATCAGCCTATGGTTCGGGATTCTCTCATGGAAATATCAGTGGTGGCAGCCAAGTTGCGTCACTTTTGCGCTCCCCTTGGGATGCCTTTTGCAGCTGCAGTGTGCCTGGAGCCCAGGGCTTCCTGGTTTTAAAAGTCCTAGGCCTAAGCCTAACAGTAACCCTAGGAAGGTAAATCAGCCGGGTATTAGGGTTCTTCCTAAGGGAAAAGCCGTTAAAGCAGCCATGTTGTGGCACTTCTGCACTCCCTTTGGGATGCCTTTGGCAGATGAAGTAAGCCTGGAACTCAGGGCTTCCTGGTTAAAGAAATTCAAGCCCTAGGCTGAACCCTAACCCTAACCCTAGGCAGATAAATCAGCCTAGGTATAGGGATGGTGCCAAGGAAAAAGCTGTGAAAGCTGCCATGTTGTTGCACTTTTGTACTCCCCTTGGGATGCCTTGAACAGCTGCAGTGTGCCTGGAGCTAAGGGCTTCCTAGTTTTAAAAATCCTAGCCCTAGGCCTAAGCCTAACAGTAACCCTGGGAAGGTAAATCAGCCGGGTGATAGGCGTCTTGCCAAGGAAAAAGCCGTGAAAGCAGCCATGTTGTGGCACTTTTGCACTCCCTTTTGGATGCCTTTCACAGCTCCAGTGTGCCTGGAACTCAGGGCTTCCTGCTTTTAAAAATCCTAGCCCTAGGCCGAACCCCAACCCTATGACGAGAAAGGCAAATCAGCCAGGAATTAGGCATGTCCCCAAGGAAAAAGCTGTGGAGGCAGGCATGTTGTGGTACTTTTGCGCTCTTCTTGGCTAGTCCTTCGCAGCTGCTGTGTTCTTGGAACTCAGGGCTTTCTGGTTAATAGAACCCTTACCCTAGGCGTAACTCAAACCTTAACCCTAGGAAGGAAAATCAACCTATGGTTCGGGATGGTCTCATGGAAATATCAGTGGTGGCAGCCAAGTTGCGTCACTTTTGCGCTCCCCTTGGGATGCCTTTCGCAGCTGCAGTGTGCCTGGAGCCCAGGGCTTCCTGGTTTTAAAAGTCCTAGGCCTAAGCCTAACAGTAACCCTAGGAAGGTAAATCAGCCAGGTATTAGGGTTCTTCCTAAGGGAAAAGCCGTGAAAGCAGCCATGTTGTGGCACTTCTGCACTCCCTTTGGGATGCCTTTGGCAGATGAAGTAAGCCTGGAACTCAGGGCTTCCTGGTTAAAAAAATTCAAGCCCTAGGCTGAACCCTAACCCTAACCCTAGGCAGATAAATCAGCCTAGGTATAGGGATGGTGCCAAGGAAAAAGCTGTGAAAGCTGCCATGTTGTTGCACTTTTGTACTCCCCTTGGGATGCCTTGAACAGCTGCAGTGTGCCTGGAGCCCAGGGCTTCCTAGTTTCAAAAATCCTAGCCCTAGGCCTAAGCCTAACAGTAACCCTGGGAAGGTAAATCAGCCTGATGTTAGGCTTCTTGCCAAGGAAAAAGCCGTGAAAGCAGCCATGTTGTGGCACTTCTGCACTCCCTTTGGGATGCCTTTGGCAGATGAAGTAAGCCTGGAACTCAGGGCTTCCTGGTTAAAGAAATCCAAGCCCTAGGCTGAACCCTAACCCTAACCCTAGGCAGATAAATCAGCCTAGGTATAGGGATGGTGCCAAGGAAAAAGCTGTGAAAGCTGCCATGTTGTTGCACTTTTGTACTCCCCTTGGGATGCCTTGAACAGCTGCAGTGTGCCTGGAGCTAAGGGCTTCCTAATTTCAAAAATCCTAGCCCTAGGCCTAAGCCTAACAGTAACCCTGGGAAAGTAAATCAGCCTGGTGTTAGGCTTCTTGCCAAGGAAAAAGCTGTGAAAGCTGCCATGTTGTTGCACTTTTGTACTCCCCTTGGGATGCCTTGAACAGCTGCAGTGTGCCTGGAGCTAAGGGCTTCCTAGTTTCAAAAATCCTAGCCCTAGGCCTAAGCCTAACAGTAACCCTGGGAAAGTAAATCAGCCTGGTGTTAGGCTTCTTGCCAAGGAAAAAGCCGTGAAAGCAGCCATGTTGTGGCACTTTTGCACTCCCTTTTGGATGCCTTTCACAGCTCCAGTGTGCCTGGAACTCAGGGCTTCCTGCTTTTAAAAATCCTAGCCCTAGGCCGAACCGCAACCCTATGACAAGAAAGGCGAATCAGCCAGGAATTAGGCATGTCCCCAAGGAAAAAGCTGTGGAGGCAGGCATGTTGTGGTACTTTTGCGCTCTTCTTGGCTAGTCCTTCGCAGCTGCTGTGTTCTTGGAACTCAGGGCTTTCTGGTTAATAGAACCCTTACCCTAGGCGTAACTCAAACCTTAACCCTAGGAAGGAAAATCAACCTATGGTTCGGGATGGTCTCATGGAAATATCAGTGGTGGCAGCCAAGTTGCGTCACTTTTGCGCTCCCCTTGGGATGCCTTTCGCAGCTGCAGTGTGCCTGGAGCCCAGGGCTTCCTGGTTTTAAAAGTCCTAGGCCTAAGCCTAACAGTAACCCTAGGAAGGTAAATCAGCCGGGTATTAGGGTTCTTCCTAAGGGAAAAGCCGTGAAAGCAGCCATGTTGTGGCACTTCTGCACTCCCTTTGGGATGCCTTTGGCAGATGAAGTAAGCCTGGAACTCAGGGCTTCCTGGTTAAAAAAATTCAAGCCCTAGGCTGAACCCTAACCCTAACCCTAGGCAGATAAATCAGCCTAGGTATAGGGATGGTGCCAAGAAAAAAGCTGTGAAAGCTGCCATGTTGTTGCACTTTTGTACTCCCCTTGGGATGCCTTGAACAGCTGCAGTGTGCCTGGAGCCCAGGGCTTCCTAGTTTCAAAAATCCTAGCCCTAGGCCTAAGCCTAACAGTAACCCTGGGAAGGTAAATCAGCCTGATGTTAGGCTTCTTGCCAAGGAAAAAGCCGTGAAAGCAGCCATGTTGTGGCACTTCTGCACTCCCTTTGGGATGCCTTTGGCAGATGAAGTAAGCCTGGAACTCAGGGCTTCCTGGTTAAAAAAATCCAAGCCCTAGGCTGAACCCTAACCCTAACCCTAGGCAGATAAATCAGCCTAGGTATAGGGATGGTGCCAAGGAAAAAGCTGTGAAAGCTGCCATGTTGTTGCACTTTTGTACTCCCCTTGGATGCCTTGAACAGCTGCAGTGTGCCTGGAGCTAAGGGCTTCCTAGTTTCAAAAATCCTAGCCCTAGGCCTAAGCCTAACAGTAACCCTAGGAAGGTAAATCAGCCGGGTATTAGGGTTCTTCCTAAGGGAAAAGCCGTGAAAGCAGCCATGTTGTGGCACTTCTGCACTCCCTTTGGGATGCCTTTGGCAGATGAAGTAAGCCTGGAACTCAGGGCTTCCTGGTTAAAGAAATCCAAGCCCTAGGCTGAACCCTAACCCTAACCCTAGGCAGATAAATCAGCCTAGGTATAGGGATGGTGCCAAGGAAAAAGCTGTGAAAGCTGCCATGTTGTTGCACTTTTGTACTCCCCTTGGATGCCTTGAACAGCTGCAGTGTGCCTGGAGCTAAGGGCTTCCTAGTTTCAAAAATCCTAGCCCTAGGCCTAAGCCTAACAGTAACCCTAGGAAGGTAAATCAGCCGGGTATTAGGGTTCTTCCTAAGGGAAAAGCCGTGAAAGCAGCCATGTTGTGGCACTTCTGCACTCCCTTTGGGATGCCTTTGGCAGATGAAGTAAGCCTGGAACTCAGGGCTTCCTGGTTAAAGAAATCCAAGCCCTAGGCTGAACCCTAACCCTAACCCTAGGCAGATAAATCAGCCTAGGTATAGGGATGGTGCCAAGGAAAAAGCTGTGAAAGCTGCCATGTTGTTGCACTTTTGTACTCCCCTTGGGATGCCTTGAACAGCTGCAGTGTGCCTGGAGCTAAGGGCTTCCTAGTTTTAAAAATCCTAGCCCTAGGCCTAAGCCTAACAGTAACCCTGGGAAAGTAAATCAGCCTGATGTTAGGCTTCTTGCCAAGGAAAAAGCCGTGAAAGCAGCCATGTTGTGGCACTTTTGCACTCCCTTTTGGATGCCTTTCACAGCTCCAGTGTGCCTGGAACTCAGGGCTTCCTGATTTTAAAAATCCTAGCCCTAGGCCGAACCCCAACCCTAAGACGAGAAAGGCAAATCAGCCAGGAATTAGGCATGTCCCCAAGGAAAAAGCTGTGGAGGCAGGCATGTTGTGCTACTTTTGCGCTCTTCTTGGCTAGTCCTTCGCAGCTGCTGTGTTCTTGGAACTTAGGGCTTTCTGGTTAATAGAGCCCTTACCCTAGGCGTAACTCAAACCTTAACCCTAGGAAGGGAAATCAGCCTATGGTTCGGGATTCTCTCATGGAAATATCAGTGGTGGCAGCCAAGTTGCGTCACTTTTGCGCTCCCCTTGGGATGCCTTTTGCAGCTGCAGTGTGCCTGGAGCCCAGGGCTTCCTGGTTTTAAAAGTCCTAGGCCTAAGCCTAACAGTAACCCTAGGAAGGTAAATCAGCCGGGTATTAGGGTTCTTCCTAAGGGAAAAGCCGTGAAAGCAGCCATGTTGTGGCACTTCTGCACTCCCTTTGGGATGCCTTTGGCAGATGAAGTAAGCCTGGAACTCAGGGCTTCCTGGTTAAAGAAATCCAAGCCCTAGGCTGAACCCTAACCCTAACCCTAGGCAGATAAATCAGCCTAGGTATAGGGATGGTGCCAAGGAAAAAGCTGTGAAAGCTGCCATGTTGTTGCACTTTTGTACTCCCCTTGGGATGCCTTGAACAGCTGCAGTGTGCCTGGAGCTAAGGGCTTCCTAGTTTTAAAAATCCTAGCCCTAGGCCTAAGCCTAACAGTAACCCTGGGAAAGTAAATCAGCCTGATGTTAGGCTTCTTGCCAAGGAAAAAGCCGTGAAAGCAGCCATGTTGTGGCACTTTTGCACTCCCTTTTGGATGCCTTTCACAGCTCCAGTGTGCCTGGAACTCAGGGCTTCCTGATTTTAAAAATCCTAGCCCTAGGCCGAACCCCAACCCTAAGACGAGAAAGGCAAATCAGCCAGGAATTAGGCATGTCCCCAAGGAAAAAGCTGTGGAGGCAGGCATGTTGTGGTACTTTTGCGCTCTTCTTGGCTAGTCCTTCGCAGCTGCTGTGTTCTTGGAACTTAGGGCTTTCTGGTTAATAGAGCCCTTACCCTAGGCGTAACTCAAACCTTAACCCTAGGAAGGGAAATCAGCCTATGGTTCGGGATTCTCTCATGGAAATATCAGTGGTGGCAGCCAAGTTGCGTCACTTTTGCGCTCCCCTTGGGATGCCTTTTGCAGCTGCAGTGTGCCTGGAGCCCAGGGCTTCCTGGTTTTAAAAGTCCTAGGCCTAAGCCTAACAGTAACCCTAGGAAGGTAAATCAGCCGGGTATTAGGGTTCTTCCTAAGGGAAAAGCCGTTAAAGCAGCCATGTTGTGGCACTTCTGCACTCCCTTTGGGATGCCTTTGGCAGATGAAGTAAGCCTGGAACTCAGGGCTTCCTGGTTAAAGAAATTCAAGCCCTAGGCTGAACCCTAACCCTAACCCTAGGCAGATAAATCAGCCTAGGTATAGGGATGGTGCCAAGGAAAAAGCTGTGAAAGCTGCCATGTTGTTGCACTTTTGTACTCCCCTTGGGATGCCTTGAACAGCTGCAGTGTGCCTGGAGCTAAGGGCTTCCTAGTTTTAAAAATCCTAGCCCTAGGCCTAAGCCTAACAGTAACCCTGGGAAGGTAAATCAGCCTGGTGTTAGGCGTCTTGCCAAGGAAAAAGCCGTGAAAGCAGCCATGTTGTGGCACTTTTGCACTCCCTTTTGGATGCCTTTCACAGCTCCAGTGTGCCTGGAACTCAGGGCTTCCTGCTTTTAAAAATCCTAGCCCTAGGCCGAACCCCAACCCTATGACGAGAAAGGCAAATCAGCCAGGAATTAGGCATGTCCCCAAGGAAAAAGCTGTGGAGGCAGGCATGTTGTGGTACTTTTGCGCTCTTCTTGGCTAGTCCTTCGCAGCTGCTGTGTTCTTGGAACTCAGGGCTTTCTGGTTAATAGAACCCTTACCCTAGGCGTAACTCAAACCTTAACCCTAGGAAGGAAAATCAACCTATGGTTCGGGATGGTCTCATGGAAATATCAGTGGTGGCAGCCAAGTTGCGTCACTTTTGCGCTCCCCTTGGGATGCCTTTCGCAGCTGCAGTGTGCCTGGAGCCCAGGGCTTCCTGGTTTTAAAAGTCCTAGGCCTAAGCCTAACAGTAACCCTAGGAAGGTAAATCAGCCAGGTATTAGGGTTCTTCCTAAGGGAAAAGCCGTGAAAGCAGCCATGTTGTGGCACTTCTGCACTCCCTTTGGGATGCCTTTGGCAGATGAAGTAAGCCTGGAACTCAGGGCTTCCTGGTTAAAAAAATTCAAGCCCTAGGCTGAACCCTAACCCTAACCCTAGGCAGATAAATCAGCCTAGGTATAGGGATGGTGCCAAGGAAAAAGCTGTGAAAGCTGCCATGTTGTTGCACTTTTGTACTCCCCTTGGGATGCCTTGAACAGCTGCAGTGTGCCTGGAGCCCAGGGCTTCCTAGTTTCAAAAATCCTAGCCCTAGGCCTAAGCCTAACAGTAACCCTGGGAAGGTAAATCAGCCTGATGTTAGGCTTCTTGCCAAGGAAAAAGCCGTGAAAGCAGCCATGTTGTGGCACTTTTGCACTCCCTTTGGGATGCCTTTGGCAGATGAAGTAAGCCTGGAACTCAGGGCTTCCTGGTTAAAGAAATCCAAGCCCTAGGCTGAACCCTAACCCTAACCCTAGGCAGATAAATCAGCCTAGGTATAGGGATGGTGCCAAGGAAAAAGCTGTGAAAGCTGCCATGTTGTTGCACTTTTGTACTCCCCTTGGGATGCCTTGAACAGCTGCAGTGTGCCTGGAGCTAAGGGCTTCCTAATTTCAAAAATCCTAGCCCTAGGCCTAAGCCTAACAGTAACCCTGGGAAAGTAAATCAGCCTGGTGTTAGGCTTCTTGCCAAGGAAAAAGCTGTGAAAGCTGCCATGTTGTTGCACTTTTGTACTCCCCTTGGGATGCCTTGAACAGCTGCAGTGTGCCTGGAGCTAAGGGCTTCCTAGTTTCAAAAATCCTAGCCCTAGGCCTAAGCCTAACAGTAACCCTGGGAAAGTAAATCAGCCTGGTGTTAGGCTTCTTGCCAAGGAAAAAGCCGTGAAAGCAGCCATGTTGTGGCACTTTTGCACTCCCTTTTGGATGCCTTTCACAGCTCCAGTGTGCCTGGAACTCAGGGCTTCCTGCTTTTAAAAATCCTAGCCCTAGGCCGAACCGCAACCCTATGACGAGAAAGGCGAATCAGCCAGGAATTAGGCATGTCCCCAAGGAAAAAGCTGTGGAGGCAGGCATGTTGTGGTACTTTTGCGCTCTTCTTGGCTAGTCCTTCGCAGCTGCTGTGTTCTTGGAACTCAGGGCTTTCTGGTTAATAGAACCCTTACCCTAGGCGTAACTCAAACCTTAACCCTAGGAAGGAAAATCAACCTATGGTTCGGGATGGTCTCATGGAAATATCAGTGGTGGCAGCCAAGTTGCGTCACTTTTGCGCTCCCCTTGGGATGCCTTTCGCAGCTGCAGTGTGCCTGGAGCCCAGGGCTTCCTGGTTTTAAAAGTCCTAGGCCTAAGCCTAACAGTAACCCTAGGAAGGTAAATCAGCCGGGTATTAGGGTTCTTCCTAAGGGAAAAGCCGTGAAAGCAGCCATGTTGTGGCACTTCTGCACTCCCTTTGGGATGCCTTTGGCAGATGAAGTAAGCCTGGAACTCAGGGCTTCCTGGTTAAAAAAATTCAAGCCCTAGGCTGAACCCTAACCCTAACCCTAGGCAGATAAATCAGCCTAGGTATAGGGATGGTGCCAAGAAAAAAGCTGTGAAAGCTGCCATGTTGTTGCACTTTTGTACTCCCCTTGGGATGCCTTGAACAGCTGCAGTGTGCCTGGAGCCCAGGGCTTCCTAGTTTCAAAAATCCTAGCCCTAGGCCTAAGCCTAACAGTAACCCTGGGAAAGTATGTCAGCCTGGTGTTAGGCTTCTTGCCAAGGAAAAAGCCGTGAAAGCAGCCATGTTGTGGCACTTTTGCACTCCCTTTTGGATGCCTTTGGCAGATGAAGTAAGCCTGGAACTCAGGGCTTCCTGGTTAAAGAAATCCAAGCCCTAGGCTGAACCCTAACCCTAACCCTAGGCAGATAAATCAGCCTAGGTATAGGGATGGTGCCAAGGAAAAAGCTGTGAAAGCTGCCATGTTGTTGCACTTTTGTACTCCCCTTGGATGCCTTGAACAGCTGCAGTGTGCCTGGAGCTAAGGGCTTCCTAGTTTCAAAAATCCTAGCCCTAGGCCTAAGCCTAACAGTAACCCTAGGAAGGTAAATCAGCCGGGTATTAGGGTTCTTCCTAAGGGAAAAGCCGTGAAAGCAGCCATGTTGTGGCACTTCTGCACTCCCTTTGGGATGCCTTTGGCAGATGAAGTAAGCCTGGAACTCAGGGCTTCCTGGTTAAAGAAATCCAAGCCCTAGGCTGAACCCTAACCCTAACCCTAGGCAGATAAATCAGCCTAGGTATAGGGATGGTGCCAAGGAAAAAGCTGTGAAAGCTGCCATGTTGTTGCACTTTTGTACTCCCCTTGGGATGCCTTGAACAGCTGCAGTGTGCCTGGAGCTAAGGGCTTCCTAGTTTTAAAAATCCTAGCCCTAGGCCTAAGCCTAACAGTAACCCTGGGAAAGTAAATCAGCCTGATGTTAGGCTTCTTGCCAAGGAAAAAGCCGTGAAAGCAGCCATGTTGTGGCACTTTTGCACTCCCTTTTGGATGCCTTTCACAGCTCCAGTGTGCCTGGAACTCAGGGCTTCCTGATTTTAAAAATCCTAGCCCTAGGCCGAACCCCAACCCTAAGACGAGAAAGGCAAATCAGCCAGGAATTAGGCATGTCCCCAAGGAAAAAGCTGTGGAGGCAGGCATGTTGTGCTACTTTTGCGCTCTTCTTGGCTAGTCCTTCGCAGCTGCTGTGTTCTTGGAACTTAGGGCTTTCTGGTTAATAGAGCCCTTACCCTAGGCGTAACTCAAACCTTAACCCTAGGAAGGGAAATCAGCCTATGGTTCGGGATTCTCTCATGGAAATATCAGTGGTGGCAGCCAAGTTGCGTCACTTTTGCGCTCCCCTTGGGATGCCTTTTGCAGCTGCAGTGTGCCTGGAGCCCAGGGCTTCCTGGTTTTAAAAGTCCTAGGCCTAAGCCTAACAGTAACCCTAGGAAGGTAAATCAGCCGGGTATTAGGGTTCTTCCTAAGGGAAAAGCCGTTAAAGCAGCCATGTTGTGGCACTTCTGCACTCCCTTTGGGATGCCTTTGGCAGATGAAGTAAGCCTGGAACTCAGGGCTTCCTGGTTAAAGAAATCCAAGCCCTAGGCTGAACCCTAACCCTAACCCTAGGCAGATAAATCAGCCTAGGTATAGGGATGGTGCCAAGGAAAAAGCTGTGAAAGCTGCCATGTTGTTGCACTTTTGTACTCCCCTTGGGATGCCTTGAACAGCTGCAGTGTGCCTGGAGCTAAGGGCTTCCTAGTTTCAAAAATCCTAGCCCTAGGCCTAAGCCTAACAGTAACCCTGGGAAGGTAAATCAGCCTGATGTTAGGCTTCTTGCCAAGGAAAAAGCCGTGAAAGCAGCCATGTTGTGGCACTTCTGCACTCCCTTTGGGATGCCTTTGGCAGATGAAGTAAGCCTGGAACTCAGGGCTTCCTGGTTAAAGAAATCCAAGCCCTAGGCTGAACCCTAACCCTAACCCTAGGCAGATAAATCAGCCTAGGTATAGGGATGGTGCCAAGGAAAAAGCTGTGAAAGCTGCCATGTTGTTGCACTTTTGTACTCCCCTTGGGATGCCTTGAACAGCTGCAGTGTGCCTGGAGCCAAGGGCTTCCTAGTTTCAAAAATCCTAGCCCTAGGCCTAAGCCTAACAGTAACCGTGGGAAAGTAAATCAGCCTGGTGTTAGGCTTCTTGCCAAGGAAAAAGCTGTGAAAGCTGCCATGTTGTTGCACTTTTGTACTCCCCTTGGGATGCCTTGAACAGCTGCAGTGTGCCTGGAGCTAAGGGCTTCCTAGTTTCAAAAATCCTAGCCCTTGGCCTAAGCCTAACAGTAACCCTGGGAAAGTAAATCAGCCTGGTGTTAGGCTTCTTGCCAAGGAAAAAGCCGTGAAAGCAGCCATGTTGTGGCACTTTTGCACTCCCTTTTGGATGCCTTTCACAGCTCCAGTGTGCCTGGAACTCAGGGCTTCCTGCTTTTAAAAATCCTAGCCCTAGGCCGAACCGCAACCCTATGACGAGAAAGGCAAATCAGCCAGGAATTAGGCATGTCCCCAAGGAAAAAGCTGTGGAGGCAGGCATGTTGTGGTACTTTTGCGCTCTTCTTGGCTAGTCCTTCGCAGCTGCTGTGTTCTTGGAACTCAGGGCTTTCTGGTTAATAGAACCCTTACCCTAGGCGTAACTCAAACCTTAACCCTAGGAAGGAAAATCAACCTATGGTTCGGGATGGTCTCATGGAAATATCAGTGGTGGCAGCCAAGTTGCGTCACTTTTGCGCTCCCCTTGGGATGCCTTTCGCAGCTGCAGTGTGCCTGGAGCCCAGGGCTTCCTGGTTTTAAAAGTCCTAGGCCTAAGCCTAACAGTAACCCTAGGAAGGTAAATCAGCCGGGTATTAGGGTTCTTCCTAAGGGAAAAGCCGTGAAAGCAGCCATGTTGTGGCACTTCTGCACTCCCTTTGGGATGCCTTTGGCAGATGAAGTAAGCCTGGAACTCAGGGCTTCCTGGTTAAAAAAATTCAAGCCCTAGGCTGAACCCTAACCCTAACCCTAGGCAGATAAATCAGCCTAGGTATAGGGATGGTGCCAAGAAAAAAGCTGTGAAAGCTGCCATGTTGTTGCACTTTTGTACTCCCCTTGGGATGCCTTGAACAGCTGCAGTGTGCCTGGAGCTAAGGGCTTCCTAGTTTCAAAAATCCTAGCCCTAGGCCTAAGCCTAACAGTAACCCTGGGAAGGTAAATCAGCCTGATGTTAGGCTTCTTGCCAAGGAAAAAGCCGTGAAAGCAGCCATGTTGTGGCACTTTTGCACTACCTTTGGGATGCCTTTGGCAGATGAAGTAAGCCTGGAACTCAGGGCTTCCTGGTTAAAAAAATCCAAGCCCTAGGCTGAACCCTAACCCTAACCCTAGGCAGATAAATCAGCCTAGGTATAGGGATGGTGCCAAGGAAAAAGCTGTGAAAGCTGCCATGTTGTTGCACTTTTGTACTCCCCTTGGGATGCCTTGAACAGCTGCAGTGTGCCTGGAGCTAAGGGCTTCCTAGTTTCAAAAATCCTAGCCCTAGGCCTAAGCGTAACAGTAACCCTAGGAAGGTAAATCAGCCGGGTATTAGGGTTCTTCCTAAGGGAAAAGCCGTGAAAGCAGCCATGTTGTGGCACTTCTGCACTCCCTTTGGGATGCCTTTGGCAGATGAAGTAAGCCTGGAACTCAGGGCTTCCTGGTTAAAGAAATTCAAGCCCTAGGCTGAACCCTAACCCTAACCCTAGGCAGATAAATCAGCCTAGGTATAGGGATGGTGCCAAGGAAAAAGCTGTGAAAGCTGCCATGTTGTTGCACTTTTGTACTCCCCTTGGGATGCCTTGAACAGCTGCAGTGTGCCTGGAGCTAAGGGCTTCCTAGTTTTAAAAATCCTAGCCCTAGGCCTAAGCCTAACAGTAACCCTGGGAAGGTAAATCAGCCTGATGTTAGGCGTCTTGCCAAGGAAAAAGCCGTGAAAGCAGCCATGTTGTGGCACTTTTGCACTCCCTTTTGGATGCCTTTCACAGCTCCAGTGTGTCTGGAACTCAGGGCTTCCTGCTTTTAAAAATCCTAGCCCTAGGCCGAACCCCAACCCTATGACGAGAAAAGGAAATCAGCCAGGAATTAGGCATGTCCACAAGGAAAAAGCTGTGGAGGCAGGCATGTTGTGGTACTTTTGCGCTCTTCTTGGCTAGTCCTTCGCAGCTGCTGTGTTCTTGGAACTCAGGGCTTTCTGGTTAATAGAGCCCTTACCCTAGGCGTAACTCAAACCTTAACCCTAGGAAGGAAAATCAACCTATGGTTCGGGATGGTCTCATGGAAATATCAGTGGTGGCAGCCAAGTTGCGTCACTTTTGCGCTCCCCTTGGGATGCCTTTCGCAGCTGCAGTGTGCCTGGAGGCCAGGGCTTCCTGGTTTTAAAAGTCCTAGGCCTAAGCCTAACAGTAACCCTAGGAAGGTAAATCAGCCGGGTATTAGGGTTCTTCCTAAGGGAAAAGCCGTGAAAGCAGCCATGTTGTGGCACTTCTGCACTCCCTTTGGGATGCCTTTGGCAGATGAAGTAAGCCTGGAACTCAGGGCTTCCTGGTTAAAAAAATTCAAGCCCTAGGCTGAACCCTAACCCTAACCCTAGGCAGATAAATCAGCCTAGGTATAGGGATGGTGCCAAGGAAAAAGCTGTGAAAGCTGCCATGTTGTTGCACTTTTGTACTCCCCTTGGGATGCCTTGAACAGCTGCAGTGTGCCTGGAGCCAAGGGCTTCCTAGTTTCAAAAATCCTAGCCCTAGGCCTAAGCCTAACAGTAACCCTGGGAAGGTAAACCAGCCTGATGTTAGGCTTCTTGCCAAGGAAAAAGGCGTGAAAGCAGCCATGTTGTGGCACTTCTGCACTCGCTCTGGGATGCCTTTAGCAGATGAAGTAAGCCTGGAACTCAGGGCCTCCTGGTTAAAGAAATCCAAGCCCTAGGCTGAACCCTAACCCTAACCCTAGGCAGATAAATCAGCCTAGGTATAGGGATGGTGCCAAGGAAAAAGCTGTGAAAGCTGCCATGTTGTTGCACTTTTGTACTCCCCTTGGGATGCCTTGAACAGCTGCAGTGTGCCTGGAGCTAAGGGCTTCCTAGTTTCAAAAATCCTAGCCCTAGGCCTAAGCCTAACAGTAACCCTGGGAAAGTAAATTAGCCTGATGTTAGGCTTCTTGCCAAGGAAAAAGCCGTGAAACAGCCATGTTGTGGCACTTTTGCACTCCCTTTTGGATGCCTTTCACAGCTCCAGTGTGCCTGGAACTCAGGGCTTCCTGATTTTAAAAATCCTAGCCCTAGGCCGAACCCCAACCCTAAGACGAGAAAGGCAAATCAGCCAGGAATTAGGCATGTCCCCAAGGAAAAAGCTGTGGAGGCAGGCATGTTGTGGTACTTTTGCGCTCTTCTTGGCTAGTCCTTCGCAGCTGCTGTGTTCTTGGAACTCAGGGCTTTCTGGTTAATAGAACCCTTACCCTAGGCGTAACTCAAACCTTAACCCTAGGAAGGAAAATCAGCCTATGGTTCGGGATGGTCTCATGGAAATATCAGTGGTGGCAGCCAAGTTGCGTCACTTTTGCGCTCCCCTTGGGATGCCTTTTGCAGCTGCAGTGTGCCTGGAGCCCAGGGCTTCCTGGTTTTAAAAGTCCTAGGCCTAAGCCTAACAGTAACCCTAGGAAGGTAAATCAGCCGGGTATTAGGGTTCTTCCTAAGGGAAAAGCCGTGAAAGCAGCCATGTTGTGGCACTTCTGCACTCCCTTTGGGATGCCTTTGGCAGATGAAGTAAGCCTGGAACTCAGGGCTTCCTGGTTAAAGAAATTCAAGCCCTAGGCTGAACCCTAACCCTAACCCTAGGCAGATAAATCAGCCTAGGTATAGGGATGGTGCCAAGGAAAAAGCTGTGAAAGCTGCCATGTTGTTGCACTTTTGTACTCCCCTTGGGATGCCTTGAACAGCTGCAGTGTGCCTGGAGCTAAGGGCTTCCTAGTTTTAAAAATCCTAGCCCTAGGCCTAAGCCTAACATTAACCCTGGAAAGGTAAATCAGCCTGGTGTTAGGCGTCTTGCCAACGAAAAAGCCGTGAAAGCAGCCATGTTGTGGCACTTTTGCACTCCCTTTTGGATGCCTTTCACAGCTCCAGTGTGCCTGGAACTCAGGGCTTCCTGATTTTAAAAATCCTAGCCCTAGGCCGAACCCCAACCCTATGACGAGAAAGGCAAATCAGCCAGGAATTAGGCATGTCCCCAAGGAAAAAGCTGTGGAGGCAGGCATGTTGTGGTACTTTTGCGCTCTTCTTGGGTAGTCCTTCGCAGCTGCTGTGTTCTTGGAACTCAGGGCTTTCTGGTTAATAGAGCCCTTACCCTAGGCGTAACTCAAACCTTAACCCTAGGAAGGAAAATCAGCCTATGGTTCGGGATGGTCTCATGGAAATATCAGTGGTGGCAGCCAAGTTGCGTCACTTTTGCGCTCCCCTTGGGATGCCTTTCGCAGCTGCAGTGTGCCTGGAGGCCAGGGCTTCCTGGTTTTAAAAGTCCTAGGCCTAAGCCTAACAGTAACCCTAGGAAGGTAAATCAGCCGGGTATTAGGGTTCTTCCTAAGGGAAAAGCCGTGAAAGCAGCCATGTTGTGGCACTTCTGCACTCCCTTTGGGATGCCTTTGGCAGATGAAGTAAGCCTGGAACTCAGGGCTTCCTGGTTAAAGAAATTCAAGCCCTAGGCTGAACCCTAACCCTAACCCTAGGCAGATAAATCAGCCTAGGTATAGGGATGGTGCCAAGGAAAAAGCTGTGAAAGCTGCCATGTTGTTGCACTTTTGTACTCCCCTTGGGATGCCTTGAACAGCTGCAGTGTGCCTGGAGCTAAGGGCTTCCTAGTTTCAAAAATCCTAGCCCTAGGCCTAAGCCTAACAGTAACCCTGGGAAGGTAAATCAGCCTGATGTTAGGTTTCTTGCCAAGGAAAAAGCCGTGAAAGCAGCCATGTTGTGGCACTTCTGCACTCCCTTTGGGATGCCTTTGGCAGATGAAGTAAGCCTGGAACTCAGGGCTTCCTGGTTAAAGAAATCCAAGCCCTAGGCTGAACCCTAACCCTAACCCTAGGCAGATAAATCAGCCCAGGTATAGGGATGGTGCCAAGGAAAAAGCTGTGAAAGCTGCCATGTTGTTGCACTTTTGTACTCCCCTTGGGATGCCTTGAACAGCTGCAGTGTGCCTGGAGCTAAGGGCTTCCTAGTTTCAAAAATCCTAGCCCTAGGCCTAAGCCTAACAGTAACCCTGGGAAGGTAAATCAGCCTGGTGTTAGGCTTCTTGCCAAGGAAAAAGCCGTGAAAGCAGCCATGTTGTGGCACTTTTGCACTCCCTTTTGGATGCCTTTCACAGCTCCAGTGTGCCTGGAACTCAGGGCTTCCTGCTTTTAAAAATCCTAGCCCTAGGCCGAACCCCAACCCTATGACGAGAAAGGCAAATCAGCCAGGAATTAGGCATGTCCCCAAGGAAAAAGCTGTGGAGGCAGGCATGTTGTGGTACTTTTGCGCTCTTCTTGGCTAGTCCTTCGCAGCTGCTGTGTTCTTGGAACTCAGGGCTTTCTGGTTAATAGAACCCTTACCCTAGGCGTAACTCAAACCTTAACCCTAGGAAGGAAAATCAGCCTATGGTTCGGGATGGTCTCATGGAAATATCAGTGGTGGCAGCCAAGTTGCGTCACTTTTGCGCTCCCCTTGGGATGCCTTTTGCAGCTGCAGTGTGCCTGGAGCCCAGGGCTTCCTGGTTTTAAAAGTCCTAGGCCTAAGCCTAACAGTAACCCTAGGAAGGTAAATCAGCCGGGTATTAGGGTTCTTCCTAAGGGAAAAGCCGTGAAAGCAGCCATGTTGTGGCACTTCTGCACTCCCTTTGGGATGCCTTTGGCAGATGAAGTAAGCCTGGAACTCAGGGCTTCCTGGTTAAAGAAATCCAAGCCCTAGGCTGAACCCTAACCCTAACCCTAGGCAGATAAATCAGCCTAGGTATAGGGATGGTGCCAAGGAAAAAGCTGTGAAAGCTGCCATGTTGTTGCACTTTTGTACTCCCCTTGGGATGCCTTGAACAGCTGCAGTGTGCCTGGAGCCCAGGGCTTCCTAGTTTCAAAAATCCTAGCCCTAGGCCTAAGTCTAACAGTAACCCTGGGAAAGTAAATCAGCCTGGTGTTAGGTTTCTTGCCAAGGAAAAAGCCGTGAAAGCAGCCATGTTGTGGCACTTTTGCACTCCCTTTTGGATGCCTTTCACAGCTCCAGTGTGCCTGGAACTCAGGGATTCCTGATTTTAAAAATCCTAGCCCTAGGCCGAACCCCAACCCTAAGACGAGAAAGGCAAATCAGCCAGGAATTAGGCATGTCCCCAAGGAAAAAGCTGTGGAGGCAGGCATGTTGTGGTACTTTTGCGCTCTTCTTGGCTAGTCCTTCGCAGCTGCTGTGTTCTTGGAACTCAGGGCTTTCTGGTTAATAGAACCCTTACCCTAGGCGTAACTCAAACCTTAACCCTAGGAAGGAAAATCAGCCTATGGTTCGGGATGCTCTCATGGAAATATCAGTGGTGGCAGCCAAGTTGCGTCACTTTTGCGCTCCCCTTGGGATGCCTTTTGCAGCTGCAGTGTGCCTGGAGCCCAGGGCTTCCTGGTTTTAAAAGTCCTAGGCCTAAGCCTAACAGTAACCCTAGGAAGGTAAATCAGCCGGGTATTAGGGTTCTTCCTAAGGGAAAAGCCGTGAAAGCAGCCATGTTGTGGCACTTCTGCACTCCCTTTGGGATGCCTTTGGCAGATGAAGTAAGCCTGGAACTCAGGGCTTCCTGGTTAAAAAAATTCAAGCCCTAGGCTGAACCCTAACCCTAACCCTAGGCAGATAAATCAGCCTAGGTATAGGGATGGTGCCAAGGAAAAAGCTGTGAAAGCTGCCATGTTGTTGCACTTTTGTACTCCCCTTGGGATGCCTTGAACAGCTGCAGTGTGCCTGGAGCTAAGGGCTTCCTAGTTTCAAAAATCCTAGCCCTAGGCCTAAGCCTAACAGTAACCCTGGGAAAGTAAATCAGCCTGATGTTAGGCTTCTTGCCAAGGAAAAAGCCGTGAAACAGACATGTTGTGGCACTTTTGCACTCCCTTTTGGATGCCTTTCACAGCTCCAGTGTGCCTGGAACTCAGGGCTTCCTGCTTTTAAAAATCCTAGCCCTAGGCCGAACCCCAACCCTAAGACGAGAAAGGCAAATCAGCCAGGAATTAGGCATGTCCCCAAGGAAAAAGCTGTGGAGACAGGCATGTTGTGGTACTTTTGCGCTCTTCTTGGCTAGTCCTTCGCAGCTGCTGTGTTCTTGGAACTCAGGGCTTTCTGGTTAATAGAACCCTTACCCTAGGCGTAACTCAAACCTTAACCCTAGGAAGGAAAATCAGCCTATGGTTCGGGATGGTCTCATGGAAATATCAGTGGTGGCAGCCAAGTTGCGTCACTTTTGCGCTCCCCTTGGGATGCCTTTTGCAGCTGCAGTGTGCCTGGAGCCCAGGGCTTCCTGGTTTTAAAAGTCCTAGGCCTAAGCCTAACAGTAACCCTAGGAAGGTAAATCAGCCGGGTATTAGGGTTCTTCCTAAGGGAAAAGCCGTGAAAGCAGCCATGTTGTGGCACTTCTGCACTCCCTTTGGGATGCCTTTGGCAGATGAAGTAAGCCTGGAACTCAGGGCTTCCTGGTTAAAAAAATTCAAGCCCTAGGCTGAACCCTAACCCTAACCCTAGGCAGATAAATCAGCCTAGGTATAGGGATGGTGCCAAGGAAAAAGCTGTGAAAGCTGCCATGTTGTTGCACTTTTGTACTCCCCTTGGGATGCCTTGAACAGCTGCAGTGTGCCTGGAGCTAAGGGCTTCCTAGTTTCAAAAATCCTAGCCCTAGGCCTAAGCCTAACAGTAACCCTGGGAAGGTAAATCAGCCTGATGTTAGGCTTCTTGCCAAGGAAAAAGCCGTGAAAGCAGCCATGTTGTGGCACTTCTGCACTCCCTTTGGGATGCCTTTGGCAGATGAAGTAAGCCTGGAACTCAGGGCTTCCTGGTTAAAGAAATCCAAGCCCTAGGCTGAACCCTAACCCTAACCCTAGGCAGATAAATCAGCCTAGGTATAGGGATGGTGCCAAGGAAAAAGCTGTGAAAGCTGCCATGTTGTTGCACTTTTGTACTCCCCTTGGGATGCCTTGAACAGCTGCAGTGTGCCTGGAGCTAAGGGCTTCCTAGTTTCAAAAATCCTAGCCCTAGGCCTAAGCCTAACAGTAACCCTGGGAAAGTAAATCAGCCTGGTGTTAGGCTTCTTGCCAAGGAAAAAGCTGTGAAAGCTGCCATGTTGTTGCACTTTTGTACTCCCCTTGGGATGCCTTGAACAGCTGCAGTGTGCCTGGAGCTAAGGGCTTCCTAGTTTCAAAAATCCTAGCCCTAGGCCTAAGCCTAACAGTAACCCTGGGAAAGTAAATCAGCCTGGTGTTAGGCTTCTTGCCAAGGAAAAAGCCGTGAAAGCAGCCATGTTGTGGCACTTTTGCACTCCCTTTTGGATGCCTTTCACAGCTCCAGTGTGCCTGGAACTCAGGGCTTCCTGCTTTTAAAAATCCTAGCCCTAGGCCGAACCGCAACCCTATGACGAGAAAGGCAAATCAGCCAGGAATTAGGCATGTCCACAAGGAAAAAGCTGTGGAGGCAGGCATGTTGTGGTACTTTTGCGCTCTTCTTGGCTAGTCCTTCGCAGCTGCTGTGTTCTTGGAACTCAGGGCTTTCTGGTTAATAGAACCCTTACCCTAGGCGTAACTCAAACCTTAACCCTAGGAAGGAAAATCAACCTATGGTTCGGGATGGTCTCATGGAAATATCAGTGGTGGCAGCCAAGTTGCGTCACTTTTGCGCTCCCCTTGGGATGCCTTTCGCAGCTGCAGTGTGCCTGGAGCCCAGGGCTTCCTGGTTTTAAAAGTCCTAGGCCTAAGCCTAACAGTAACCCTACGAAGGTAAATCAGCCGGGTATTAGGGTTCTTCCTAAGGGAAAAGCCGTGAAAGCAGCCATGTTGTGGCACTTCTGCACTCCCTTTGGGATGCCTTTGGCAGATGAAGTAAGCCTGGAACTCAGGGCTTCCTGGTAAAAAAAATTCAAGCCCTAGGCTGAACCCTAACCCTAACCCTAGGCAGATAAATCAGCCTAGGTATAGGGATGGTGCCAAGGAAAAAGCTGTGAAAGCTGCCATGTTGTTGCACTTTTGTACTCCCCTTGGGATGCCTTGAACAGCTGCAGTGTGCCTGGAGCTAAGGGCTTCCTAGTTTCAAAAATCCTAGCCGTAGGCCTAAGCCTAACAGTAACCCTGGGAAGGTAAATCAGCCTGATGTTAGGTTTCCTGCCAAGGAACAAGCCGTGAAAGCAGCCATGTTGTGGCACTTCTGCACTCCCTTTGGGATGCCTTTGGCAGATGAAGTAAGCCTGGAACTCAGGGCTTCCTGGTTAAAGAAATCCAAGCCCTAGGCTGAACCCTAACCCTAACCCTAGGCAGATAAATCAGCCCAGGTATAGGGATGGTGCCAAGGAAAAAGCTGTGAAAGCTGCCATGTTGTTGCACTTTTGTACTCCCCTTGGGATGCCTTGAACAGCTGCAGTGTGCCTGGAGCTAAGGGCTTCCTAGTTTCAAAAATCCTAGCCCTAGGCCTAAGCCTAACAGTAACCCTGGGAAGGTAAATCAGCCTGGTGTTAGGCTTCTTGCCAAGGAAAAAGCCGTGAAAGCAGCCATGTTGTGGCACTTTTGCACTCCCTTTTGGATGCCTTTCACAGCTCCAGTGTGCCTGGAACTCAGGGCTTCCTGCTTTTAAAAATCCTAGCCCTAGGCCGAACCGCAACCCTATGACGAGAAAGGCAAATCAGCCAGGAATTAGGCATGTCCCCAAGGAAAAAGCTGTGGAGGCAGGCATGTTGTGGTACTTTTGCGCTCTTCTTGGCTAGTCCTTCGCAGCTGCTGTGTTCTTGGAACTCAGGGCTTTCTGGTTAATAGAACCCTTACCCTAGGCGTAACTCAAACCTTAACCCTAGGAAGGAAAATCAGCCTATGGTTCGGGATGGTCTCATGGAAATATCAGTGGTGGCAGCCAAGTTGCGTCACTTTTGCGCTCTCCTTGGGATGCCTTTTGCAGCTGCAGTGTGCCTGGAGCCCAGGGCTTCCTGGTTTTAAAAGTCCTAGGCCTAAGCCTAACAGTAACCCTAGGAAGGTAAATCAGCCGGGTATTAGGGTTCTTCCTAAGGGAAAAGCCGTGAAAGCAGCCATGTTGTGGCACTTCTGCACTCCCTTTGGGATGCCTTTGGCAGATGAAGTAAGCCTGGAACTCAGGGCTTCCTGGTTAAAGAAATCCAAGCCCTAGGCTGAACCCTAACCCTAACCCTAGGCAGATAAATCAGCCTAGGTATAGGGATGGTGCCAAGGAAAAAGCTGTGAAAGCTGCCATGTTGTTGCACTTTTGTACTCCCCTTGGGATGCCTTGAACAGCTGCAGTGTGCCTGGAGCCCAGGGTTTCCTAGTTTCAAAAATCCTAGCCCTAGGCCTAAGCCTAACAGTAACCCTGGGAAAGTAAATCAGCCTGATGTTAGGTTTCTTGCCAAGGAAAAAGCCGTGAAAGCAGCCATGTTGTGGCACTTTTGCACTCCCTTTTGGATGCCTTTCACAGCTCCAGTGTGCCTGGAACTCAGGGATTCCTGATTTTAAAAATCCTAGCCCTAGGCCGAACCCCAACCCTAAGACGAGAAAGGCAAATCAGCCAGGAATTAGGCATGTCCCCAAGGAAAAAGCTGTGGAGGCAGGCATGTTGTGGTACTTTTGCGCTCTTCTTGGCTAGTCCTTCGCAGCTGCTGTGTTCTTGGAACTCAGGGCTTTCTGGTTAATAGAACCCTTACCCTAGGCGTAACTCAAACCTTAACCCTAGGAAGGAAAATCAGCCTATGGTTCGGGATGCTCTCATGGAAATATCAGTGGTGGCAGCCAAGTTGCGTCACTTTTGCGCTCCCCTTGGGATGCCTTTCGCAGCTGCAGTGTGCCTGGAGCCCAGGGCTTCCTGGTTTTAAAAGTCCTAGGCCTAAGCCTAACAGTAACCCTAGGAAGGTAAATCAGCCGGGTATTAGGGTTCTTCCTAAGGGAAAAGCCGTGAAAGCAGCCATGTTGTGGCACTTCTGCACTCCCTTTGGGATGCCTTTGGCAGATGAAGTAAGCCTGGAACTCAGGGCTTCCTGGTAAAAAAAATTCAAGCCCTAGGCTGAACCCTAACCCTAACCCTAGGCAGATAAATCAGCCTAGGTATAGGGATGGTGCCAAGGAAAAAGCTGTGAAAGCTGCCATGTTGTTGCACTTTTGTACTCCCCTTGGGATGCCTTGAACAGCTGCAGTGTGCCTGGAGCTAAGGGCTTCCTAGTTTCAAAAATCCTAGCCCTAGGCCTAAGCCTAACAGTAACCCTGGGAAAGTAAATCAGCCTGATGTTAGGCTTCTTGCCAAGGAAAAAGCCGTGAAAGCAGCCATGTTGTGGCACTTTTGCACTCCCTTTTGGATGCCTTTCACAGCTCCAGTGTGCCTGGAACTCAGGGCTTCCTGCTTTTAAAAATCCTAGCCCTAGGCCGAACCCCAACCCTAAGACGAGAAAGGCAAATCAGCCAGGAATTAGGCATGTCCCCAAGGAAAAAGCTGTGGAGGCAGGCATGTTGTGGTACTTTTGCGCTCTTCTTGGCTAGTCCTTCGCAGCTGCTGTGTTCTTGGAACTCAGGGCTTTCTGGTTAATAGAACCCTTACCCTAGGCGTAACTCAAACCTTAACCCTAGGAAGGAAAATCAGCCTATGGTTCGGGATGGTCTCATGGAAATATCAGTGGTGGCAGCCAAGTTGCGTCACTTTTGCGCTCCCCTTGGGATGCCTTTTGCAGCTGCAGTGTGCCTGGAGCCCAGGGCTTCCTGGTTTTAAAAGTCCTAGGCCTAAGCCTAACAGTAACCCTAGGAAGGTAAATCAGCCGGGTATTAGGGTTCTTCCTAAGGGAAAAGCCGTGAAAGCAGCCATGTTGTGGCACTTCTGCACTCCCTTTGGGATGCCTTTGGCAGATGAAGTAAGCCTGGAACTCAGGGCTTCCTGGTTAAAGAAATCCAAGCCCTAGGCTGAACCCTAACCCTAACCCTAGGCAGATAAATCAGCCTAGGTATAGGGATGGTGCCAAGGAAAAAGCTGTGAAAGCTGCCATGTTGTTGCACTTTTGTACTCCCCTTGGGATGCCTTGAACAGCTGCAGTGTGCCTGGAGCTAAGGGCTTCCTAGTTTCAAAAATCCTAGCCCTAGGCCTAAGCCTAACAGTAACCCTGGGAAAGTAAATCAGCCTGATGTTAGGTTTCTTGCCAAGGAAAAAGCCGTGAAAGCAGCCATGTTGTGGCACTTTTGCACTCCCTTTTGGATGCCTTTCACAGCTCCAGTGTGCCTGGAACTCAGGGCTTCCTGATTTTAAAAATCCTAGCCCTAGGCCGAACCCCAACCCTAAGACGAGAAAGGCAAATCAGCCAGGAATTAGGCATGTCCCCAAGGAAAAAGCTGTGGAGACAGGCATGTTGTGGTACTTTTGCGCTCTTCTTGGCTAGTCCTTCGCAGCTGCTGTGTTCTTGGAACTCAGGGCTTTCTGGTTAATAGAACCCTTACCCTAGGCGTAACTCAAACCTTAACCCTAGGAAGGAAAATCAACCTATGGTTCGGGATGGTCTCATGGAAATATCAGTGGTGGCAGCCAAGTTGCGTCACTTTTGCGCTCCCCTTGGGATGCCTTTCGCAGCTGCAGTGTGCCTGGAGCCCAGGGCTTCCTGGTTTTAAAAGTCCTAGGCCTAAGCCTAACAGTAACCCTAGGAAGGTAAATCAGCCAGGTATTAGGGTTTTTCCTAAGGGAAAAGCCGTGAAAGCAGCCATGTTGTGGCACTTCTGCACTCCCTTTGGGATGCCTTTGGCAGATGAAGTAAGCCTGGAACTCAGGGCTTCCTGGTTAAAAAAATTCAAGCCCTAGGCTGAACCCTAACCCTAACCCTAGGCAGATAAATCAGCCAAGGTATAGGGATGGTGCCAAGGAAAAAGCTGTGAAAGCTGCCATGTTGTTGCACTTTTGTACTCCCCTTGGGATGCCTTGAACAGCTGCAGTGTGCCTGGAGCCCAGGGCCTCCTAGTTTCAAAAATCCTAGCCCTAGGCCTAAGCCTAACAGTAACCCTTGGAAGGTAAATCAGCCTGATGTTAGGCTTCTTGCCAAGGAAAAAGCCGTGAAAGCAGCCATGTTGTGGCACTTCTGCACTCCCTTTGGGATGCCTTTGGCAGATGAAGTAAGCCTGGAACTCAGGGCTTCCTGGTTAAAGAAATCCAAGCCCTAGGCTGAACCCTAACCCTAACCCTAGGCAGATAA
The DNA here is from genome assembly GCF_027579445.1 of Ammospiza nelsoni. Classification (NCBI taxonomy): domain Eukaryota; kingdom Metazoa; phylum Chordata; class Aves; order Passeriformes; family Passerellidae; genus Ammospiza; species Ammospiza nelsoni. Next base: position 829,980 of record NW_026683201.1, on the reverse strand, counting down.
ATCAGCCTAGGTATAGGGATGGTGCCAAGGAAAAAGCTGTGAAAGCTGCCATGTTGTTGCACTTTTGTACTCCCCTTGGGATGCCTTGAACAGCTGCAGTGTGCCTGGAGCTAAGGGCTTCCTAGTTTCAAAAATCCTAGCCCTAGGCCTAAGCCTAACAGTAACCCTGGGAAAGTAAATCAGCCTGGTGTTAGGCTTCTTGCCAAGGAAAAAGCTGTGAAAGCTGCCATGTTGTTGCACTTTTGTACTCCCCTTGGGATGCCTTGAACAGCTCCAGTGTGCCTGGAGCTAAGGGCTTCCTAGTTTCAAAAATCCTAGCCCTAGGCCTAAGCCTAACAGTAACCCTGGGAAAGTAAATCAGCCTGGTGTTAGGCTTCTTGCCAAGGAAAAAGCCGTGAAAGCAGCCATGTTGTGGCACTTTTGCACTCCCTTTTGGATGCCTTTCACAGCTCCAGTGTGCCTGGAACTCAGGGCTTCCTGCTTTTAAAAATCCTGACCCTAGGCCGAACCGCAACCCTATGACGAGAAAGGCAAATCAGCCAGGAATTAGGCATGTCCCCAAGGAAAAAGCTGTGGAGGCAGGCATGTTGTGGTACTTTTGCGCTCTTCTTGGCTAGTCCTTCGCAGCTGCTGTGTTCTTGGAACTCAGGGCTTTCTGGTTAATAGAACCCTTACCCTAGGCGTAACTCAAACCTTAACCCTAGGAAGGAAAATCAACCTATGGTTCGGGATGGTCTCATGGAAATATCAGTGGTGGCAGCCAAGTTGCGTCACTTTTGCGCTCCCCTTGGGATGCCTTTCGCAGCTGCAGTGTGCCTGGAGCCCAGGGCTTCCTGGTTTTAAAAGTCCTAGGCCTAAGCCTAACAGTAACCCTAGGAAGGTAAATCAGCCGGGTATTAGGGTTCTTCCTAAGGGAAAAGCCGTGAAAGCAGCCATGTTGTGGCACTTCTGCACTCCCTTTGGGATGCCTTTGGCAGATGAAGTAAGCCTGGAACTCAGGGCTTCCTGGTTAAAGAAATTCAAGCCCTAGGCTGAACCCTAACCCTAACCCTAGGCAGATAAATCAGCCTAGGTATAGGGATGGTGCCAAGGAAAAAGCTGTGAAAGCTGCCATGTTGTTGCACTTTTGTACTCCCCTTGGGATGCCTTGAACAGCTGCAGTGTGCCTGGAGCTAAGGGCTTCCTAGTTTCAAAAATCCTAGCCCTAGGCCTAAGCCTAACAGTAACCCTGGGAAGGTAAATCAGCCTGATGTTAGGCTTCTTGCCAAGGAAAAAGCCGTGAAAGCAGCCATGTTGTGGCACTTTTGCACTCCCTTTGGGATGCCTTTGGCAGATGAAGTAAGCCTGGAACTCAGGGCTTCCTGGTTAAAAAAATCCAAGCCCTAGGCTGAACCCTAACCCTAACCCTAGGCAGATAAATCAGCCTAGGTATAGGGATGGTGCCAAGGAAAAAGCTGTGAAAGCTGCCATGTTGTTGCACTTTTGTACTCCCCTTGGATGCCTTGAACAGCTGCAGTGTGCCTGGAGCTAAGGGCTTCCTAGTTTCAAAAATCCTAGCCCTAGGCCTAAGCCTAACAGTAACCCTAGGAAGGTAAATCAGCCGGGTATTAGGGTTCTTCCTAAGGGAAAAGCCGTGAAAGCAGCCATGTTGTGGCACTTCTGCACTCCCTTTGGGATGCCTTTGGCAGATGAAGTAAGCCTGGAACTCAGGGCTTCCTGGTTAAAGAAATCCAAGCCCTAGGCTGAACCCTAACCCTAACCCTAGGCAGATAAATCAGCCTAGGTATAGGGATGGTGCCAAGGAAAAAGCTGTGAAAGCTGCCATGTTGTTGCACTTTTGTACTCCCCTTGGGATGCCTTGAACAGCTGCAGTGTGCCTGGAGCTAAGGGCTTCCTAGTTTTAAAAATCCTAGCCCTAGGCCTAAGCCTAACAGTAACCCTGGGAAGGTAAATCAGCCTGGTGTTAGGCGTCTTGCCAAGGAAAAAGCCGTGAAAGCAGCCATGTTGTGGCACTTTTGCACTCCCTTTTGGATGCCTTTCACAGCTCCAGTGTGCCTGGAACTCAGGGCTTCCTGATTTTAAAAATCCTAGCCCTAGGCCGAACCCCAACCCTATGACGAGAAAAGGAAATCAGCCAGGAATTAGGAATGTCCACAAGGAAAAAGCTGTGGAGGCAGGCATGTTGTGGTACTTTTGCGCTCTTCTTGGCTAGTCCTTCGCAGCTGCTGTGTTCTTGGAACTCAGGGCTTTCTGGTTAATAGAGCCCTTACCCTAGGCGTAACTCAAACCTTAACCCTAGGAAGGAAAATCAACCTATGGTTCGGGATGGTCTCATGGAAATATCAGTGGTGGCAGCCAAGTTGCGTCACTTTTGCGCTCCCCTTGGGATGCCTTTCGCAGCTGCAGTGTGCCTGGAGGCCAGGGCTTCCTGGTTTTAAAAGTCCTAGGCCTAAGCCTAACAGTAACCCTAGGAAGGTAAATCAGCCGGGTATTAGGGTTCTTCCTAAGGGAAAAGCCGTGAAAGCAGCCATGTTGTGGCACTTCTGCACTCCCTTTGGGATGCCTTTGGCAGATGAAGTAAGCCTGGAACTCAGGGCTTCCTGGTTAAAGAAATCCAAGCCCTAGGCTGAACCCTAACCCTAACCCTAGGCAGATAAATCAGCCTAGGTATAGGGATGGTGCCAAGGAAAAAGCTGTGAAAGCTGCCATGTTGTTGCACTTTTGTACTCCCCTTGGGATGCCTTGAGCAGCTGCAGTGTGCCTGGAGCTAAGGGCTTCCTAGTTTCAAAAATCCTAGCCCTAGGCCTAAGCCTAACAGTAACCCTGGGAAAGTAAATCAGCCTGATGTTAGGCTTCTTGCCAAGGAAAAAGCCGTGAAAGCAGCCATGTTGTGGCACTTCTGCACTCCCTTTGGGATGCCTTTGGCAGATGAAGTAAGCCTGGAACTCAGGGCTTCCTGGTTAAAGAAATCCAAGCCCTAGGCTGAACCCTAACCCTAACCCTAGGCAGATAAATCAGCCTAGGTATAGGGATGGTGCCAAGGAAAAAGCTGTGAAAGCTGCCATGTTGTTGCACTTTTGTACTCCCCTTGGGATGCCTTGAACAGCTGCAGTGTGCCTGGAGCTAAGGGCTTCCTAGTTTTAAAAATCCTAGCCCTAGGCCTAAGCCTAACAGTAACCCTGGGAAAGTAAATCAGCCTGATGTTAGGCTTCTTGCCAAGGAAAAAGCCGTGAAACAGCCATGTTGTGGCACTTTTGCACTCCCTTTTGGATGCCTTTCACAGCTCCAGTGTGCCTGGAACTCAGGGCTTCCTGATTTTAAAAATCCTAGCCCTAGGCCGAACCCCAACCCTAAGACGAGAAAGGCAAATCAGCCAGGAATTAGGCATGTCCCCAAGGAAAAAGCTGTGGAGGCAGGCATGTTGTGCTACTTTTGCGCTCTTCTTGGCTAGTCCTTCGCAGCTGCTGTGTTCTTGGAACTTAGGGCTTTCTGGTTAATAGAGCCCTTACCCTAGGCGTAACTCAAACCTTAACCCTAGGAAGGGAAATCAGCCTATGGTTCGGGATGCTCTCATGGAAATATCAGTGGTGGCAGCCAAGTTGCGTCACTTTTGCGCTCCCCTTGGGATGCCTTTTGCAGCTGCAGTGTGCCTGGAGCCCAGGGCTTCCTGGTTTTAAAAGTCCTAGGCCTAAGCCTAACAGTAACCCTAGGAAGGTAAATCAGCCGGGTATTAGGGTTCTTCCTAAGGGAAAAGCCGTGAAAGCAGCCATGTTGTGGCACTTCTGCACTCCCTTTGGGATGCCTTTGGCAGATGAAGTAAGCCTGGAACTCAGGGCTTCCTGGTTAAAGAAATTCAAGCCCTAGGCTGAACCCTAACCCTAACCCTAGGCAGATAAATCAGCCTAGGTATAGGGATGGTGCCAAGGAAAAAGCTGTGAAAGCTGCCATGTTGTTGCACTTTTGTACTCCCCTTGGGATGCCTTGAACAGCTGCAGTGTGCCTGGAGCCCAGGGCTTCCTAGTTTCAAAAATCCTAGCCCTAGGCCTAAGCCTAACACTAACCCTGGGAAAGTAAATCAGCCTGGTGTTAGGCTTCTTGCCAAGGAAAAAGCTGTGAAAGCTGCCATGTTGTTGCACTTTTGTACTCCCCTTGGGATGCCTTGAACAGCTGCAGTGTGCCTGGAGCTAAGGGCTTCCTAGTTTTAAAAATCCTAGCCCTAGGCCTAAGCCTAACAGTAACCCTGGGAAAGTAAATCAGCCTGGTGTTAGGCTTCTTGCCAAGAAAAAGCCGTGAAAGCAGCCATGTTGTGGCACTTTTGCACTCCCTTTTGGATGCCTTTCACAGCTCCAGTGTGCCTGGAACTCAGGGCTTCCTGCTTTTAAAAATCCTAGCCCTAGGCCGAACCGCAACCCTATGACGAGAAAGGCAAATCAGCCAGGAATTAGGCATGTCCCCAAGGAAAAAGCTGTGGAGGCAGGCATGTTGTGGTACTTTTGCGCTCTTCTTGGCTAGTCCTTCGCAGCTGCTGTGTTCTTGGAACTCAGGGCTTTCTGGTTAATAGAACCCTTACCCTAGGCGTAACTCAAACCTTAACCCTAGGAAGGAAAATCAACCTATGGTTCGGGATGGTCTCATGGAAATATCAGTGGTGGCAGCCAAGTTGCGTCACTTTTGCGCTCCCCTTGGGATGCCTTTCGCAGCTGCAGTGTGCCTGGAGCCCAGGGCTTCCTGGTTTTAAAAGTCCTAGGCCTAAGCCTAACAGTAACCCTAGGAAGGTAAATCAGCCGGGTATTAGGGTTCTTCCTAAGGGAAAAGCCGTGAAAGCAGCCATGTTGTGGCACTTCTGCACTCCCTTTGGGATGCCTTTGGCAGATGAAGTAAGCCTGGAACTCAGGGCTTCCTGGTTAAAAAAATTCAAGCCCTAGGCTGAACCCTAACCCTAACCCTAGGCAGATAAATCAGCCTAGGTATAGGGATGGTGCCAAGAAAAAAGCTGTGAAAGCTGCCATGTTGTTGCACTTTTGTACTCCCCTTGGGATGCCTTGAACAGCTGCAGTGTGCCTGGAGCTAAGGGCTTCCTAGTTTCAAAAATCCTAGCCCTAGGCCTAAGCCTAACAGTAACCCTGGGAAGGTAAATCAGCCTGGTGTTAGGCTTCTTGCCAAGGAAAAAGCCGTGAAAGCAGCCATGTTGTGGCACTTTTGCACTCCCTTTGGGATGCCTTTGGCAGATGAAGTAAGCCTGGAACTCAGGGCCTCCTGGTTAAAGAAATCCAAGCCCTAGGCTGAACCCTAACCCTAACCCTAGGCAGATAAATCAGCCTAGGTATAGGGATGGTGCCAAGGAAAAAGCTGTGAAAGCTGCCATGTTGTTGCACTTTTGTACTCCCCTTGGGATGCCTTGAACAGCTGCAGTGTGCCTGGAGCTAAGGGCTTCCTAGTTTCAAAAATCCTAGCCCTAGGCCTAAGCCTAACAGTAACCCTGGGAAAGTAAATCAGCCTGGTGTTAGGCTTCTTGCCAAGGAAAAAGCCGTGAAACAGCCATGTTGTGGCACTTTTGCACTCCCTTTTGGATGCCTTTCACAGCTCCAGTGTGCCTGGAACTCAGGGCTTCCTGATTTTAAAAATCCTAGCCCTAGGCCGAACCCCAACCCTAAGACGAGAAAGGCAAATCAGCCAGGAATTAGGCATGTCCCCAAGGAAAAAGCTGTGGAGGCAGGCATGTTGTGGTACTTTTGCGCTCTTCTTGGCTAGTCCTTCGCAGCTGCTGTGTTCTTGGAACTCAGGGCTTTCTGGTTAATAGAACCCTTACCCTAGGCGTAACTCAAACCTTAACCCTAGGAAGGAAAATCAGCCTATGGTTCGGGATGGTCTCATGGAAATATCAGTGGTAGCAGCCAAGTTGCGTCACTTTTGCGCTCCCCTTGGGATGCCTTTTGCAGCTGCAGTGTGCCTGGAGCCCAGGGCTTCCTGGTTTTAAAAGTCCTAGGCCTAAGCCTAACAGTAACCCTAGGAAGGTAAATCAGCCGGGTATTAGGGTTCTTCCTAAGGGAAAAGCCGTGAAAGCAGCCATGTTGTGGCACTTCTGCACTCCCTTTGGGATGCCTTTGGCAGATGAAGTAAGCCTGGAACTCAGGGCTTCCTGGTTAAAAAAATTCAAGCCCTAGGCTGAACCCTAACCCTAACCCTAGGCAGATAAATCAGCCCAGGTATAGGGATGGTGCCAAGGAAAAAGCTGTGAAAGCTGCCATGTTGTTGCACTTTTGTACTCCCCTTGGGATGCCTTGAACAGCTGCAGTGTGCCTGGAGCTAAGGGCTTCCTAGTTTTAAAAATCCTAGCCCTAGGCCTAAGCCTAACATTAACCCTGGGAAGGTAAATCAGCCTGATGTTAGGTTTCTTGCCAAGGAAAAAGCCGTGAAAGCAGCCATGTTGTGGCACTTCTGCACTCCCTTTTGGATGCCTTTGGCAGATGAAGTAAGCCTGGAACTCAGGGCTTCCTGGTTAAAGAAATCCAAGCCCTAGGCTCAACCCTAACCCTAACCCTAGGCAGATAAATCAGCCCAGGTATAGGGATGGTGCCAAGGAAAAAGCTGTGAAAGCTGCCATGTTGTTGCACTTTTGTACTCCCCTTGGATGCCTTGAACAGCTGCAGTGTGCCTGGAGCTAAGGGCTTCCTAGTTTCAAAAATCCTAGCCCTAGGCCTAAGCCTAACAGTAACCCTGGGAAGGTAAATCAGCCTGGTGTTAGGCTTCTTGCCAAGGAAAAAGCCGTGAAAGCAGCCATGTTGTGGCACTTTTGCATTCCCTTTTGGATGCCTTTCACAGCTGCAGTGTGCCTGGAACTCAGGGCTTCCTGCTTTTAAAAATCCTAGCCCTAGGCCGAACCCCAACCCTATGACGAGAAAGGCAAATCAGCCAGGAATTAGGCATGTCCCCAAGGAAAAAGCTGTGGAGGCAGGCATGTTGTGGTACTTTTGCGCTCTTCTTGGCTAGTCCTTCGCAGCTGCTGTGTTCTTGGAACTCAGGGCTTTCTGGTTAATAGAACCCTTACCCTAGGCGTAACTCAAACCTTAACCCTAGGAAGGAAAATCAGCCTATGGTTCGGGATGGTCTCATGGAAATATCAGTGGTGGCAGCCAAGTTGCGTCACTTTTGCGCTCCCCTTGGGATGCCTTTCGCAGCTGCAGTGTGCCTGGAGCCCAGGGCTTCCTGGTTTTAAAAGTCCTAGGCCTAAGCCTAACAGTAACCCTAGGAAGGTAAATCAGCCGGGTATTAGGGTTCTTCCTAAGGGAAAAGCCGTGAAAGCAGCCATGTTGTGGCACTTCTGCACTCCCTTTGGGATGCCTTTGGCAGATGAAGTAAGCCTGGAACTCAGGGCTTCCTGGTTAAAGAAATCCAAGCCCTAGGCTGAACCCTAACCCTAACCCTAGGCAGATAAATCAGCCTAGGTATAGGGATGGTGCCAAGGAAAAAGCTGTGAAAGCCGCCATGTTGTTGCACTTTTGTACTCCCCTTGGGATGCCTTGAACAGCTGCAGTGTGCCTGGAGCCCAGGGCTTCCTAGTTTCAAAAATCCTAGCCCTAGGCCTAAGCCTAACAGTAACCCTGGGAAAGTAAATCAGCCTGATGTTAGGTTTCTTGCCAAGGAAAAAGCCGTGAAAGCAGCCATGTTGTGGCACTTTTGCACTCCCTTTTGGATGCCTTTCACAGCTCCAGTGTGCCTGGAACTCAGGGATTCCTGATTTTAAAAATCCTAGCCCTAGGCCGAACCCCAACCCTAAGACGAGAAAGGCAAATCAGCCAGGAATTAGGCATGTCCCCAAGGAAAAAGCTGTGGAGGCAGGCATGTTGTGGTACTTTTGCGCTCTTCTTGGCTAGTCCTTCGCAGCTGCTGTGTTCTTGGAACTCAGGGCTTTCTGGTTAATAGAACCCTTACCCTAGGCGTAACTCAAACCTTAACCCTAGGAAGGAAAATCAGCCTATGGTTCGGGATGCTCTCATGGAAATATCAGTGGTGGCAGCCAAGTTGCGTCACTTTTGCGCTCCCCTTGGGATGCCTTTTGCAGCTGCAGTGTGCCTGGAGCCCAGGGCTTCCTGGTTTTAAAAGTCCTAGGCCTAAGCCTAACAGTAACCCTAGGAAGGTAAATCAGCCGGGTATTAGGGTTCTTCCTAAGGGAAAAGCCGTGAAAGCAGCCATGTTGTGGCACTTCTGCACTCCCTTTGGGATGCCTTTGGCAGATGAAGTAAGCCTGGAACTCAGGGCTTCCTGGTAAAAAAAATTCAAGCCCTAGGCTGAACCCTAACCCTAACCCTAGGCAGATAAATCAGCCTAGGTATAGGGATGGTGCCAAGGAAAAAGCTGTGAAAGCTGCCATGTTGTTGCACTTTTGTACTCCCCTTGGGATGCCTTGAACAGCTGCAGTGTGCCTGGAGCTAAGGGCTTCCTAGTTTCAAAAATCCTAGCCCTAGGCCTAAGCCTAACAGTAACCCTGGGAAAGTAAATCAGCCTGATGTTAGGCTTCTTGCCAAGGAAAAAGCCGTGAAACAGACATGTTGTGGCACTTTTGCACTCCCTTTTGGATGCCTTTCACAGCTCCAGTGTGCCTGGAACTCAGGGCTTCCTGCTTTTAAAAATCCTAGCCCTAGGCCGAACCCCAACCCTAAGACGAGAAAGGCAAATCAGCCAGGAATTAGGCATGTCCCCAAGGAAAAGCTGTGGAGGCAGGCATGTTGTGGTACTTTTGCGCTCTTCTTGGCTAGTCCTTCGCAGCTGCTGTGTTCTTGGAACTCAGGGCTTTCTGGTTAATAGAACCCTTACCCTAGGCATAACTCAAACCTTAACCCTAGGAAGGAAAATCAGCCTATGGTTCGGGATGGTCTCATGGAAATATCAGTGGTGGCAGCCAAGTTGCGTCACTTTTGCGCTCCCCTTGGGATGCCTTTTGCAGCTGCAGTGTGCCTGGAGCCCAGGGCTTCCTGGTTTTAAAAGTCCTAGGCCTAAGCCTAACAGTAACCCTAGGAAGGTAAATCAGCCGGGTATTAGGGTTCTTCCTAAGGGAAAAGCCGTGAAAGCAGCCATGTTGTGGCACTTCTGCACTCCCTTTGGGATGCCTTTGGCAGATGAAGTAAGCCTGGAACTCAGGGCTTCCTGGTTAAAGAAATCCAAGCCCTAGGCTGAACCCTAACCCTAACCCTAGGCAGATAAATCAGCCTAGGTATAGGGATGGTGCCAAGGAAAAAGCTGTGAAAGCTGCCATGTTGTTGCACTTTTGTACTCCCCTTGGGATGCCTTGAACAGCTGCAGTGTGCCTGGAGCCCAGGGCTTCCTAGTTTCAAAAATCCTAGCCCTAGGCCTAAGCCTAACAGTAACCCTGGGAAGCTAAGTCAGCCAGGTGTTAGGCGTCTTGCCAAGGAAAAAGCCGTGAAAGCAGCCATGTTGTGGCACTTTTGCACTCCCTTTTGGATGCCTTTCACAGCTCCAGTGTGCCTGGAACTCAGGGCTTCCTGCTTTTAAAAATCCTAGCCCTAGGCCGAACCCCAACCCTATGACGAGAAAGGCAAATCAGCCAGGAATTAGGCATGTCCCCAAGGAAAAAGCTGTGGAGGCAGGCATGTTGTGGTACTTTTGCGCTCTTCTTGGCTAGTCCTTCGCAGCTGCTGTGTTCTTGGAACTCAGGGCTTTCTGGTTAATAGACCCTTACCCTAGGCGTAACTCAAACCTTAACCCTAGGAAGGAAAATCAGCCTATGGTTCGGGATGGTCTCATGGAAATATCAGTGGTGGCAGCCAAGTTGCGTCACTTTTGCGCTCCCCTTGGGATGCCTTTTGCAGCTGCAGTGTGCCTGGAGCCCAGGGCTTCCTGGTTTTAAAAGTCCTAGGCCTAAGCCTAACAGTAACCCTAGGAAGGTAAATCAGCCGGGTATTAGGGTTCTTCCTAAGGGAAAAGCCGTGAAAGCAGCCATGTTGTGGCACTTCTGCACTCCCTTTGGGATGCCTTTGGCAGATGAAGTAAGCCTGGAACTCAGGGCTTCCTGGTTAAAGAAATCCAAGCCCTAGGCTGAACCCTAACCCTAACCCTAGGCAGATAAATCAGCCTAGGTATAGGGATGGTGCCAAGGAAAAAGCTGTGAAAGCTGCCATGTTGTTGCACTTTTGTACTCCCCTTGGGATGCCTTGAACAGCTGCAGTGTGCCTGGAGCCCAGGGCTTCCTAGTTTCAAAAATCCTAGCCCTAGGCCTAAGCCTAACAGTAACCCTGGGAAAGTATGTCAGCCTGGTGTTAGGCTTCTTGCCAAGGAAAAAGCCGTGAAAGCAGCCATGTTGTGGCACTTTTGCACTCCCTTTTGGATGCCTTTCACAGCTCCAGTGTGCCTGGAACTCAGGGCTTCCTGCTTTTAAAAATCCTAGCCCTAGGCCGAACCCCAACCCTAAGACGAGAAAGGCAAATCAGCCAGGAATTAGGCATGTCCCCAAGGAAAAAGCTGTGGAGGCAGGCATGTTGTGGTACTTTTGCGCTCTTCTTGGCTAGTCCTTCACAGCTGCTGTGTTCTTGGAACTCAGGGCTTTCTGGTTAATAGAACCCTTACCCTAGGCGTAACTCAAACCTTAACCCTAGGAAGGAAAATCAGCCTATGGTTCGGGATGGTCTCATGGAAATATCAGTGGTGGCAGCCAAGTTGCGTCACTTTTGCGCTCCCCTTGGGATGCCTTTTGCAGCTGCAGTGTGCCTGGAGCCCAGGGCTTCCTGGTTTTAAAAGTCCTAGGCCTAAGCCTAACAGTAACCCTAGGAAGGTAAATCAGCCGGGTATTAGGGTTCTTCCTAAGGGAAAAGCCGTGAAAGCAGCCATGTTGTGGCACTTCTGCACTCCCTTTGGGATGCCTTTGGCAGATGAAGTAAGCCTGGAACTCAGGGCTTCCTGGTTAAAGAAATCCAAGCCCTAGGCTGAACCCTAACCCTAACCCTAGGCAGATAAATCAGCCTAGGTATAGGGATGGTGCCAAGGAAAAAGCTGTGAAAGCTGCCATGTTGTTGCACTTTTGTACTCCCCTTGGGATGCCTTGAACAGCTGCAGTGTGCCTGGAGCTAAGGGCTTCCTAGTTTCAAAAATCCTAGCCCTAGGCCTAAGCCTAACAGTAACCCTGGGAAAGTAAATCAGCCTGGTGTTAGGCTTCTTGCCAAGGAAAAACCTGTGAAAGCTGCCATGTTGTTGCACTTTTGTACTCCCCTTGGGATGCCTTGAACAGCTGCAGTGTGCCTGGAGCTAAGGGCCTCCTAGTTTCAAAATCCTAGCCCTAGGCCTCAGCCTAACAGTAACCCTGGGAAAGTAAATCAGCCTGGTGTTAGGCTTCTTGCCAAGGAAAAAGCCGTGAAAGCAGCCATGTTGTGGCACTTTTGCACTCCCTTTTGGATGCCTTTCACAGCTCCAGTGTGCCTGGAACTCAGGGCTTCCTGCTTTTAAAAATCCTAGCCCTAGGCCGAACCCCAACCCTAAGACGAGAAAGGCAAATCAGCCAGGAATTAGGCATGTCCCCAAGGAAAAAGCTGTGGAGGCAGGCATGTTGTGGTACTTTTGCGCTCTTCTTGGCTAGTCCTTCGCAGCTGCTGTGTTCTTGGAACTCAGGGCTTTCTGGTTAATAGACCCTTACCCTAGGCGTAACTCAAACCTTAACCCTAGGAAGGAAAATCAACCTATGGTTCGGGATGGTCTCATGGAAATATCAGTGGTGGCAGCCAAGTTGCGTCACTTTTGCGCTCCCCTTGGGATGCCTTTCGCAGCTGCAGTGTGCCTGGAGCCCAGGGCTTCCTGGTTTTAAAAGTCCTAGGCCTAAGCCTAACAGTAACCCTAGGAAGGTAAATCAGCCGGGTATTAGGGTTCTTCCTAAGGGAAAAGCCGTGAAAGCAGCCATGTTGTGGCACTTCTGCACTCCCTTTGGGATGCCTTTGGCAGATGAAGTAAGCCTGGAACTCAGGGCTTCCTGGTTAAAGAAATCCAAGCCCTAGGCTGAACCCTAACCCTAACCCTAGGCAGATAAATCAGCCTAGGTATAGGGATGGTGCCAAGGAAAAAGCTGTGAAAGCTGCCATGTTGTTGCACTTTTGTACTCCCCTTGGGATGCCTTGAACAGCTGCAGTGTGCCTGGAGCTAAGGGCTTCCTAGTTTTAAAAATCCCAGCCCTAGGCCTAAGCCTAATAGTAACCCTGGGAAGGTAAGTCAGCCTGGTGTTAGGCGTCTTGCCAAGGAACAAGCCGTGAAAGCAGCCATGTTGTGGCACTTTTGCAATCCCTTTTGGATGCCTTTCACAGCTCCAGTGTGCCTGGAACTCAGGGCTTCCTGCTTTTAAAAATCCTAGCCCTAGGCCGAACCGCAACCCTAAGACGAGAAAGGCAAATCAGCCAGGAATTAGGCATGTCCCCAAGGAAAAAGCTGTGGAGGCAGGCATGTTGTGGTACTTTTGCGCTCTTCTTGGCTAGTCCTTCGCAGCTGCTGTGTTCTTGGAACTCAGGGCTTTCTGGTTAATAGAACCCTTACCCTAGGCGTAACTCAAACCTTAACCCTAGGAAGGAAAATCAGCCTATGGTTCGGGATGGTCTCATGGAAATATCAGTGGTGGCAGCCAAGTTGCGTCACTTTTGCGCTCCCCTTGGGATGCCTTTTGCAGCTGCAGTGTGCCTGGAGCCCAGGGCTTCCTGGTTTTAAAAGTCCTAGGCCTAAGCCTAACAGTAACCCTAGGAAGGTAAATCAGCCGGGTATTAGGGTTCTTCCTAAGGGAAAAGCCGTGAAAGCAGCCATGTTGTGGCACTTCTGCACTCCCTTTGGGATGCCTTTGGCAGATGAAGTAAGCCTGGAACTCAGGGCTTCCTGGTTAAAAAAATTCAAGCCCTAGGCTGAACCCTAACCCTAACCCTAGGCAGATAAATCAGCCCAGGTATAGGGATGGTGCCAAGGAAAAAGCTGTGAAAGCTGCCATGTTGTTGCACTATTGTACTCCCCTTGGGATGCCTTGAACAGCTGCAGTGTGCCTGGAGCTAAGGGCTTCCTAGTTTCAAAAATCCTAGCCCTAGGCCTAAGCCTAACAGTAACCCTGGGAAAGTAAATCAGCCTGATGTTAGGCTTCTTGCCAAGGAAAAAGCCGTGAAAGCAGCCATGTTGTGGCACTTCTGCACTCCCTTTGGGATGCCTTTGGCAGATGAAGTAAGCCTGGAACTCAGGGCTTCCTGGTTAAAGAAATCCAAGCCCTAGGCTGAACCCTAACCCTAACCCTAGGCAGATAAATCAGCCTAGGTATAGGGATGGTGCCAAGGAAAAAGCTGTGAAAGCTGCCATGTTGTTGCACTTTTGTACTCCCCTTGGGATGCCTTGAACAGCTGCAGTGTGCCTGGAGCCCAGGGCTTCCTAGTTTCAAAAATCCTAGCCCTAGGCCTAAGCCTAACAGTAACCCTGGGAAAGTAAATCAGCCTGATGTTAGGCTTCTTGCCAAGGAAAAAGCCGTGAAACAGCCATGTTGTGGCACTTTTGCACTCCCTTTTGGATGCCTTTCACAGCTCCAGTGTGCCTGGAACTCAGGGCTTCCTGATTTTAAAAATCCTAGCCCTAGGCCGAACCCCAACCCTAAGACGAGAAAGGCAAATCAGCCAGGAATTAGGCATGTCCCCAAGGAAAAAGCTGTGGAGGCAGGCATGTTGTGGTACTTTTGCGCTCTTCTTGGCTAGTCCTTCGCAGCTGCTGTGTTCTTGGAACTCAGGGCTTTCTGGTTAATAGAACCCTTACCCTAGGCGTAACTCAAACCTTAACCCTAGGAAGGAAAATCAGCCTATGGTTCGGGATGGTCTCATGGAAATATCAGTGGTGGCAGCCAAGTTGCGTCACTTTTGCGCTCCCCTTGGGATGCCTTTCGCAGCTGCAGTGTGCCTGGAGCCCAGGGCTTCCTGGTTTTAAAAGTCCTAGGCCTAAGCCTAACAGTAACCCTAGGAAGGTAAATCAGCCGGGTATTAGGGTTCTTCCTAAGGGAAAAGCCGTGAAAGCAGCCATGTTGTGGCACTTCTGCACTCCCTTTGGGATGCCTTTGGCAGATGAAGTAAGCCTGGAACTCAGGGCTTCCTGGTTAAAGAAATTCAAGCCCTAGGCTGAACCCTAACCCTAACCCTAGGCAGATAAATCAGCCTAGGTATAGGGATGGTGCCAAGGAAAAAGCTGTGAAAGCTGCCATGTTGTTGCACTTTTGTACTCCCCTTGGGATGCCTTGAACAGCTGCAGTGTGCCTGGAGCTAAGGGCTTCCTAGTTTTAAAAATCGTAGCCCTAGGCTTAAGCCTAATAGTAACCCTGGGAAGGTAAGTCAGCCTGGTGTTAGGCGTCTTGCCAAGGAAAAAGCCGTGAAAGCAGCCATGTTGTGGCACTTTTGCACTCCCTTTTGGATGCCTTTCACAGCTCCAGTGTGCCTGGAACTCAGGGCTTCCTGATTTTAAAAATCCTAGCCCTAGGCCGAACCCCAACCCTAAGACGAGAAAGGCAAATCAGCCAGGAATTAGGCATGTCCCCAAGGAAAAAGCTGTGGAGGCAGGCATGTTGTGGTACTTTTGCGCTCTTCTTGGCTAGTCCTTCGCAGCTGCTGTGTTCTTGGAACTCAGGGCTTTCTGGTTAATAAAACCCTTACCCTAGGCGTAACTCAAACCTTAACCCTAGGAAGGAAAATCAGCCTATGGTTCGGGATGGTCTCATGGAAATATCAGTGGTGGCAGCCAAGTTGCGTCACTTTTGCGCTCCCCTTTGGATGCCTTTCGCAGCTGCAGTGTGCCTGGAGCCCAGGGCTTCCTGGTTTTAAAAGTCCTAGGCCTAAGCCTAACAGTAACCCTAGGAAGGTAAATCAGCCGGGTATTAGGGTTCTTCCTAAGGGAAAAGCCGTGAAAGCAGCCATGTTGTGGCACTTCTGCACTCCCTTTGGGATGCCTTTGGCAGATGAAGTAAGCCTGGAACTCAGGGCTTCCTGGTTAAAAAAATTCAAGCCCTAGGCTGAACCCTAACCCTAACCCTAGGCAGATAAATCAGCCCAGGTATAGGGATGGTGCCAAGGAAAAAGCTGTGAAAGCTGCCATGTTGTTGCACTATTGTACTCCCCTTGGGATGCCTTGAACAGCTGCAGTGTGCCTGGAGCTAAGGGCTTCCTAGTTTCAAAAATCCTAGCCCTAGGCCTAAGCCTAACAGTAACCCTGGGAAAGTAAATCAGCCTGATGTTAGGCTTCTTGCCAAGGAAAAAGCCGTGAAAGCAGCCATGTTGTGGCACTTCTGCACTCCCTTTGGGATGCCTTTGGCAGATGAAGTAAGCCTGGAACTCAGGGCTTCCTGGTTAAAGAAATCCAAGCCCTAGGCTGAACCCTAACCCTAACCCTAGGCAGATAAATCAGCCTAGGTATAGGGATGGTGCCAAGGAAAAAGCTGTGAAAGCTGCCATGTTGTTGCACTTTTGTACTCCCCTTGGGATGCCTTGAACAGCTGCAGTGTGCCTGGAGCCCAGGGCTTCCTAGTTTTAAAAATCCTAGCCCTAGGCCTAAGCCTAACAGTAACCCTGGGAAGGCAAATCAGCCTGGTGTTAGGCTTCTTGCCAAGGAAAAAGCCGTGAAAGCAGCCATGTTGTGGCACTTTTGCACTCCCTTTTGGATGCCTTTCACAGCTCCAGTGTGCCTGGAACTCAGGGCTTCCTGCTTTTAAAAATCCTAGCCCTAGGCCGAACCCCAACCCTAAGACGAGAAAGGCAAATCAGCCAGGAATTAGGCATGTCCCCAAGGAAAAAGCTGTGGAGGCAGGCATGTTGTGGTACTTTTGCGCTCTTCTTGGCTAGTCCTTCGCAGCTGCTGTGTTCTTGGAACTCAGGGCTTTCTGGTTAATAGAGCCCTTACCCTAGGCGTAACTCAAACCTTAACCCTAGGAAGGAAAATCAACCTATGGTTCGGGATGGTCTCATGGAAATATCAGTGGTGGCAGCCAAGTTGCGTCACTTTTGCGCTCCCCTTGGGATGCCTTTCGCAGCTGCAGTGTGCCTGGAGCCCAGGGCTTCCTGGTTTTAAAAGTCCTAGGCCTAAGCCTAACAGTAACCCTAGGAAGGTAAATCAGCCGGGTATTAGGGTTCTTCCTAAGGGAAAAGCCGTGAAAGCAGCCATGTTGTGGCACTTCTGCACTCCCTTTGGGATGCCTTTGGCAGATGAAGTAAGCCTGGAACTCAGGGCTTCCTGGTTAAAAAAATCCAAGCCCTAGGCTGAACCCTAACCCTAACCCTAGGCAGATAAATCAGCCTAGGTATAGGGATGGTGCCAAGGAAAAAGCTGTGAAAGCTGCCATGTTGTTGCACTTTTGTACTCCCCTTGGGATGCCTTGAACAGCTGCAGTGTGCCTGGAGCCCAGGGCTTCCTAGTTTCAAAAATCCTAGCCCTAGGCCTAAGCCTAACAGTAACCCTGGGAAAGTAAATCAGCCTGATGTTAGGCTTCTTGCCAAGGAAAAAGCCGTGAAACAGCCATGTTGTGGCACTTTTGCACTCCCTTTTGGATGCCTTTCACAGCTCCAGTGTGCCTGGAACTCAGGGCTTCCTGATTTTAAAAATCCTAGCCCTAGGCCGAACCCCAACCCTAAGACGAGAAAGGCAAATCAGCCAGGAATTAGGCATGTCCCCAAGGAAAAAGCTGTGGAGGCAGGCATGTTGTGGTACTTTTGCGCTCTTCTTGGCTAGTCCTTCGCAGCTGCTGTGTTCTTGGAACTCAGGGCTTTCTGGTTAATAGAACCCTTACCCTAGGCGTAACTCAAACCTTAACCCTAGGAAGGAAAATCAGCCTATGGTTCGGGATGGTCTCATGGAAATATCAGTGGTGGCAGCCAAGTTGCGTCACTTTTGCGCTCCCCTTGGGATGCCTTTTGCAGCTGCAGTGTGCCTGGAGCCCAGGGCTTCCTGGTTTTAAAAGTCCTAGGCCTAAGCCTAACAGTAACCCTAGGAAGGTAAATCAGCCGGGTATTAGGGTTCTTCCTAAGGGAAAAGCCGTGAAAGCAGCCATGTTGTGGCACTTCTGCACTCCCTTTGGGATGCCTTTGGCAGATGAAGTAAGCCTGGAACTCAGGGCTTCCTGGTTAAAGAAATTCAAGCCCTAGGCTGAACCCTAACCCTAACCCTAGGCAGATAAATCAGCCTAGGTATAGGGATGGTGCCAAGGAAAAAGCTGTGAAAGCTGCCATGTTGTTGCACTTTTGTACTCCCCTTGGGATGCCTTGAACAGCTGCAGTGTGCCTGGAGCTAAGGGCTTCCTAGTTTTAAAAATCGTAGCCCTAGGCTTAAGCCTAATAGTAACCCTGGGAAGGTAAGTCAGCCTGGTGTTAGGCGTCTTGCCAAGGAAAAAGCCGTGAAAGCAGCCATGTTGTGGCACTTTTGCAATCCCTTTTGGATGCCTTTCACAGCTCCAGTGTGCCTGGAACTCAGGGCTTCCTGATTTTAAAAATCCTAGCCCTAGGCCGAACCCCAACCCTAAGACGAGAAAGGCAAATCAGCCAGGAATTAGGCATGTCCCCAAGGAAAAAGCTGTGGAGGCAGGCATGTTGTGGTACTTTTGCGCTCTTCTTGGCTAGTCCTTCGCAGCTGCTGTGTTCTTGGAACTCAGGGCTTTCTGGTTAATAGAACCCTTACCCTAGGCGTAACTCAAACCTTAACCCTAGGAAGGAAAATCAACCTATGGTTAGGGATGGTCTCATGGAAATATCAGTGGTGGCAGCCAAGTTGCGTCACTTTTGCGCTCCCCTTGGGATGCCTTTTGCAGCTGCAGTGTGCCTGGAGCCCAGGGCTTCCTGGTTTTAAAAGTCCTAGGCCTAAGCCTAACAGTAACCCTAGGAAGGTAAATCAGCCGGGTATTAGGGTTCTTCCTAAGGGAAAAGCCGTGAAAGCAGCCATGTTGTGGCACTTCTGCACTCCCTTTGGGATGCCTTTGGCAGATGAAGTAAGCCTGGAACTCAGGGCTTCCTGGTAAAAAAAATTCAAGCCCTAGGCTGAACCCTAACCCTAACCCTAGGCAGATAAATCAGCCCAGGTATAGGGATGGTGCCAAGGAAAAAGCTGTGAAAGCTGCCATGTTGTTGCACTTTTGTACTCCCCTTGGGATGCCTTGAACAGCTGCAGTGTGCCTGGAGCTAAGGGCTTCCTAGTTTCAAAAATCCTAGCCCTAGGCCTAAGCCTAACAGTAACCCTGGGAAAGTAAATCAGCCTGATGTTAGGCTTCTTGCCAAGGAAAAAGCCGTGAAAGCAGCCATGTTGTGGCACTTCTGCACTCCCTTTGGGATGCCTTTGGCAGATGAAGTAAGCCTGGAACTCAGGGCTTCCTGGTTAAAGAAATCCAAGCCCTAGGCTGAACCCTAACCCTAACCCTAGGCAGATAAATCAGCCTAGGTATAGGGATGGTGCCAAGGAAAAAGCTGTGAAAGCTGCCATGTTGTTGCACTTTTGTACTCCCCTTGGGATGCCTTGAACAGCTGCAGTGTGCCTGGAGCTAAGGGCTTCCTAGTTTCAAAAATCCTAGCCCTAGGCCTAAGCCTAACAGTAACCCTGGGAAAGTAAATCAGCCTGATGTTAGGCTTCTTGCCAAGGAAAAAGCCGTGAAAGCAGCCATGTTGTGGCACTTTTGCACTCCCTTTTGGATGCCTTTCACAGCTCCAGTGTGCCTGGAACTCAGGGCTTCCTGATTTTAAAAATCCTAGCCCTAGGCCGAACCCCAACCCTAAGACGAGAAAGGCAAATCAGCCAGGAATTAGGCATGTCCCCAAGGAAAAAGCTGTGGAGGCAGGCATGTTGTGGTACTTTTGCGCTCTTCTTGGCTAGTCCTTCGCAGCTGCTGTGTTCTTGGAACTCAGGGCTTTCTGGTTAATAGAACCCTTACCCTAGGCGTAACTCAAACCTTAACCCTAGGAAGGAAAATCAGCCTATGGTTCGGGATGGTCTCATGGAAATATCAGTGGTGGCAGCCAAGTTGCGTCACTTTTGCGCTCCCCTTGGGATGCCTTTCACAGCTGCAGTGTGCCTGGAGCCCAGGGCTTCCTGGTTTTAAAAGTCCTAGGCCTAAGCCTAACAGTAACCCTAGGAAGGTAAATCAGCCGGGTATTAGGGTTCTTCCTAAGGGAAAAGCCGTGAAAGCAGCCATGTTGTGGCACTTCTGCACTCCCTTTGGGATGCCTTTGGCAGATGAAGTAAGCCTGGAACTCAGGGCTTCCTGGTTAAAAAAAATTCAAGCCCTAGGCTGAACCCTAACCCTAACCCTAGGCAGATAAATCAGCCTAGGTATAGGGATGGTGCCAAGGAAAAAGCTGTGAAAGCTGCCATGTTGTTGCACTTTTGTACTCCCCTTGGGATGCCTTGAACAGCTGCAGTGTGCCTGGAGCCCAGGGCTTCCTAGTTTTAAAAATCCTAGCCCTAGGCCTAAGCCTAACAGTAACCCTGGGAAGGCAAATCAGCCTGGTGTTAGGCTTCTTGCCAAGGAAAAAGCCGTGAAAGCAGCCATGTTGTGGCACTTTTGCACTCCCTTTTGGATGCCTTTCACAGCTCCAGTGTGCCTGGAACTCAGGGCTTCCTGCTTTTCAAAATCCTAGCCCTAGGCCGAACCCCAACCCTAAGACGAGAAAGGCAAATCAGCCAGGAATTAGGCATGTCCCCAAGGAAAAAGCTGTGGAGGCAGGCATGTTGTGGTACTTTTGCGCTCTTCTTGGCTAGTCCTTCACAGCTGCTGTGTTCTTGGAACTCAGGGCTTTCTGGTTAATAGAACCCTTACCCTAGGCGTAACTCAAACCTTAACCCTAGGAAGGAAAATCAACCTATGGTTCGGGATGGTCTCATGGAAATATCAGTGGTGGCAGCCAAGTTGCGTCACTTTTGCGCTCCCCTTGGGATGCCTTTCGCAGCTGCAGTGTGCCTGGAGCCCAGGGCTTCCTGGTTTTAAAAGTCCTAGGCCTAAGCCTAACAGTAACCCTAGGAAGGTAAATCAGCCGGGTATTAGGGTTCTTCCTAAGGGAAAAGCCGTGAAAGCAGCCATGTTGTGGCACTTCTGCACTCCCTTTGGGATGCCTTTGGCAGATGAAATAAGCCTGGAACTCAGGGCTTCCTGGTTAAAAAAATTCAAGCCCTAGGCTGAACCCTAACCCTAACCCTAGGCAGATAAATCAGCCCAGGTATAGGGATGGTGCCAAGGAAAAAGCTGTGAAAGCTGCCATGTTGTTGCACTATTGTACTCCCCTTGGGATGCCTTGAACAGCTGCAGTGTGCCTGGAGCTAAGGGCTTCCTAGTTTCAAAAATCCTAGCCCTAGGCCTAAGCCTAACAGTAACCGTGGGAAAGTAAATCAGCCTGATGTTAGGCTTCTTGCCAAGGAAAAAGCCGTGAAAGCAGCCATGTTGTGGCACTTCTGCACTCCCTTTGGGATGCCTTTGGCAGATGAAGTAAGCCTGGAACTCAGGGCTTCCTGGTTAAAGAAATCCAAGCCCTAGGCTGAACCCTAACCCTAACCCTAGGCAGATAAATCAGCCTAGGTATAGGGATGGTGCCAAGGAAAAAGCTGTGAAAGCTGCCATGTTGTTGCACTTTTGTACTCCCCTTGGGATGCCTTGAACAGCTGCAGTGTGCCTGGAGCCCAGGGCTTCCTAGTTTTAAAAATCCTAGCCCTAGGCCTAAGCCTAACAGTAACCCTGGGAAGGCAAATCAGCCTGGTGTTAGGCTTCTTGCCAAGGAAAAAGCCGTGAAAGCAGCCATGTTGTGGCACTTTTGCACTCCCTTTTGGATGCCTTGAACAGCTCCAGTGTGCCTGGAACTCAGGGCTTCCTGCTTTTAAAAATCCTAGCCCTAGGCCGAACCCCAACCCTAAGACGAGAAAGGCAAATCAGCCAGGAATTAGGCATGTCCCCAAGGAAAAAGCTGTGGAGGCAGGCATGTTGTGGTACTTTTGCGCTCTTCTTGGCTAGTCCTTCGCAGCTGCTGTGTTCTTGGAACTCAGGGCTTTCTGGTTAATAGAACCCTTACCCTAGGCGTAACTCAAACCTTAACCCTAGGAAGGAAAATCAGCCTATGGTTCGGGATGGTCTCATGGAAATATCAGTGGTGGCAGCCAAGTTGCGTCACTTTTGCGCTCCCCTTGGGATGCCTTTTGCAGCTGCAGTGTGCCTGGAGCCCAGGGCTTCCTGGTTTTAAAAGTCCTAGGCCTAAGCCTAACAGTAACCCTAGGAAGGTAAATCAGCCGGGTATTAGGGTTCTTCCTAAGGGAAAAGCCGTGAAAGCAGCCATGTTGTGGCACTTCTGCACTCCCTTTGGGATGCCTTTGGCAGATGAAGTAAGCCTGGAACTCAGGGCTTCCTGGTTAAAGAAATCCAAGCCCTAGGCTGAACCCTAACCCTAACCCTAGGCAGATAAATCAGCCTAGGTATAGGGATGGTGCCAAGGAAAAAGCTGTGAAAGCTGCCATGTTGTTGCACTTTTGTACTCCCCTTGGGATGCCTTGAACAGCTGCAGTGTGCCTGGAGCTAAGGGCTTCCTAGTTTCAAAAATCCTAGCCCTAGGCCTAAGCCTAACAGTAACCCTGGGAAAGTAAATCAGCCTGATGTTAGGCTTCTTGCCAAGGAAAAAGCCGTGAAACAGCCATGTTGTGGCACTTTTGCACTCCCTTTTGGATGCCTTTCACAGCTCCAGTGTGCCTGGAACTCA
Source organism: Ammospiza nelsoni (assembly GCF_027579445.1). Lineage (NCBI taxonomy): Eukaryota > Metazoa > Chordata > Aves > Passeriformes > Passerellidae > Ammospiza > Ammospiza nelsoni. Next base: position 808,282 of record NW_026683201.1, on the reverse strand, counting down.
GGGCTTCCTGATTTTAAAAATCCTAGCCCTAGGCCGAACCCCAACCCTAAGACGAGAAAGGCAAATCAGCCAGGAATTAGGCATGTCCCCAAGGAAAAAGCTGTGGAGGCAGGCATGTTGTGGTACTTTTGCGCTCTTCTTGGCTAGTCCTTCGCAGCTGCTGTGTTCTTGGAACTCAGGGCTTTCTGGTTAATAGAACCCTTACCCTAGGCGTAACTCAAACCTTAACCCTAGGAAGGAAAATCAGCCTATGGTTCGGGATGGTCTCATGGAAATATCAGTGGTGGCAGCCAAGTTGCGTCACTTTTGCGCTCCCCTTGGGATGCCTTTCGCAGCTGCAGTGTGCCTGGAGCCCAGGGCTTCCTGGTTTTAAAAGTCCTAGGCCTAAGCCTAACAGTAACCCTAGGAAGGTAAATCAGCCGGGTATTAGGGTTCTTCCTAAGGGAAAAGCCGTGAAAGCAGCCATGTTGTGGCACTTCTGCACTCCCTTTGGGATGCCTTTGGCAGATGAAGTAAGCCTGGAACTCAGGGCTTCCTGGTTAAAAAAATCCAAGCCCTAGGCTGAACCCTAACCCTAACCCTAGGCAGATAAATCAGCCTAGGTATAGGGATGGTGCCAAGGAAAAAGCTGTGAAAGCTGCCATGTTGTTGCACTTTTGTACTCCCCTTGGGATGCCTTGAACAGCTGCAGTGTGCCTGGAGCCCAGGGCTTCCTAGTTTCAAAAATCCTAGCCCTAGGCCTAAGCCTAACAGTAACCCTGGGAAAGTAAATCAGCCTGGTGTTAGGCTTCTTGCCAAGGAAAAAGCCGTGAAAGCAGCCATGTTGTGGCACTTTTGCACTCCCTTTTGGATGCCTTTCACAGCTCCAGTGTGCCTGGAACTCAGGGCTTCCTGCTTTTAAAAATCCTAGCCCTAGGCCGAACCCCAACCCTAAGACGAGAAAGGCAAATCAGCCAGGAATTAGGCATGTCCCCAAGGAAAAAGCTGTGGAGGCAGGCATGTTGTGGTACTTTTGCGCTCTTCTTGGCTAGTCCTTCGCAGCTGCTGTGTTCTTGGAACTCAGGGCTTTCTGGTTAATAGACCCTTACCCTAGGCGTAACTCAAACCTTAACCCTAGGAAGGAAAATCAACCTATGGTTCGGGATGGTCTCATGGAAATATCAGTGGTGGCAGCCAAGTTGCGTCACTTTTGCGCTCCCCTTGGGATGCCTTTTGCAGCTGCAGTGTGCCTGGAGCCCAGGGCTTCCTGGTTTTAAAAGTCCTAGGCCTAAGCCTAACAGTAACCCTAGGAAGGTAAATCAGCCGGGTATTAGGGATCTTCCTAAGGGAAAAGCCGTGAAAGCAGCCATGTTGTGGCACTTCTGCACTCCCTTTGGGATGCCTTTGGCAGATGAAGTAAGCCTGGAACTCAGGGCTTCCTGGTTAAAGAAATTCAAGCCCTAGGCTGAACCCTAACCCTAACCCTAGGCAGATAAATCAGCCTAGGTATAGGGATGGTGCCAAGGAAAAAGCTGTGAAAGCTGCCATGTTGTTGCACTTTTGTACTCCCCTTGGGATGCCTTGAACAGCTGCAGTGTGCCTGGAGCTAAGGGCTTCCTAGTTTTAAAAATCGTAGCCCTAGGCTTAAGCCTAATAGTAACCCTGGGAAGGTAAGTCAGCCGGGTGTTAGGCTTCTTGCCAAGGAAAAAGCCGTGAAAGCAGCCATGTTGTGGCACTTTTGCAATCCATTTTGGATGCCTTTCACAGCTCCAGTGTGCCTGGAACTCAGGGCTTCCTGCTTTTAAAAATCCTAGCCCTAGGCCGAACCCCAACCCTATGACGAGAAAGGCAAATCAGCCAGGAATTAGGCATGTCCCCAAGGAAAAAGCTGTGGAGGCAGGCATGTTGTGGTACTTTTGCGCTCTTCTTGGCTAGTCCTTCGCAGCTGCTGTGTTCTTGGAACTCAGGGCTTTCTGGTTAATAGAACCCTTACCCTAGGCGTAACTCAAACCTTAACCCTAGGAAGGAAAATCAACCTATGGTTCGGGATGGTCTCATGGAAATATCAGTGGTGGCAGCCAAGTTGCGTCACTTTTGCGCTCCCCTTGGGATGCCTTTCGCAGCTGCAGTGTGCCTGGGGCCCAGGGCTTCCTGGTTTTAAAAGTCCTAGGCCTAAGCCTAACAGTAACCCTAGGAAGGTAAATCAGCCGGGTATTAGGGTTCTTCCTAAGGGAAAAGCCGTGAAAGCAGCCATGTTGTGGCACTTCTGCACTCCCTTTGGGATGCCTTTGGCAGATGAAGTAAGCCTGGAACTCAGGGCTTCCTGGTAAAAAAAATTCAAGCCCTAGGCTGAACCCTAACCCTAACCCTAGGCAGATAAATCAGCCCACGTATAGGGATGGTGCCAAGGAAAAAGCTGTGAAAGCTGCCATGTTGTTGCACTTTTGTACTCCCCTTGGGATGCCTTGAACAGCTGCAGTATGCCTGGAGCTAAGGGCTTCCTAGTTTCAAAAATCCTAGCCCTAGGCCTAAGCCTAACAGTAACCCTGGGAAAGTAAATCAGCCTGATGTTAGGCTTCTTGCCAAGGAAAAAGCCGTGAAAGCAGCCATGTTGTGGCACTTCTGCACTCCCTTTGGGATGCCTTTGGCAGATGAAGTAAGCCTGGAACTCAGGGCTTCCTGGTTAAAGAAATCCAAGCCCTAGGCTGAACCCTAACCCTAACCCTAGGCAGATAAATCAGCCTAGGTATAGGGATGGTGCCAAGGAAAAAGCTGTGAAAGCTGCCATGTTGTTGCACTTTTGTACTCCCCTTGGGATGCCTTGAACAGCTGCAGTGTGCCTGGAGCTAAGGGCTTCCTAGTTTCAAAAATCCTAGCCCTAGGCCTAAGCCTAACAGTAACCCTGGGAAAGTAAATCAGCCTGATGTTAGGCTTCTTGCCAAGGAAAAAGCCGTGAAACAGCCATGTTGTGGCACTTTTGCACTCCCTTTTGGATGCCTTTCACAGCTCCAGTGTGCCTGGAACTCAGGGCTTCCTGATTTTAAAAATCCTAGCCTTAGGCCGAACCCCAACCCTAAGACGAGAAAGGCAAATCAGCCAGGAATTAGGCATGTCCACAAGGAAAAAGCTGTGGAGGCAGGCATGTTGTGGTACTTTTGCGCTCTTCTTGGCTAGTCCTTCGCAGCTGCTGTGTTCTTGGAACTCAGGGCTTTCTGGTTAATAGAACCCTTACCCTAGGCGTAACTCAAACCTTAACCCTAGGAAGGAAAATCAGCCTATGGTTCGGGATGGTCTCATGGAAATATCAGTGGTGGCAGCCGAGTTGCGTCACTTTTGCGCTCCCCTTGGGATGCCTTTTGCAGCTGCAGTGTGCCTGGAGCCCAGGGCTTCCTGGTTTTAAAAGTCCTAGGCCTAAGCCTAACAGTAACCCTAGGAAGGTAAATCAGCCGGGTATTAGGGTTCTTCCTAAGGGAAAAGCCGTGAAAGCAGCCATGTTGTGGCACTTCTGCACTCCCTTTGGGATGCCTTTGGCAGATGAAGTAAGCCTGGAACTCAGGGCTTCCTGGTTAAAGAAATCCAAGCCCTAGGCTGAACCCTAACCCTAACCCTAGGCAGATAAATCAGCCTAGGTATAGGGATGGTGCCAAGGAAAAAGCTGTGAAAGCTGCCATGTTGTTGCACTTTTGTACTCCCCTTGGGATGCCTTGAACAGCTGCAGTGTGCCTGGAGCCCAGGGCTTCCTAGTTTCAAAAATCCTAGCCCTAGGCCTAAGCCTAACAGTAACCCTGGGAAAGTATGTCAGCCTGGTGTTAGGCTTCTTGCCAAGGAAAAAGCCGTGAAAGCAGCCATGTTGTGGCACTTTTGCACTCCCTTTTGGATGCCTTTCACAGCTCCAGTGTGCCTGGAACTCAGGGCTTCCTGCTTTTAAAAATCCTAGCCCTAGGCCGAACCCCAACCCTATGACGAGAAAGGCAAATCAGCCAGGAATTAGGCATGTCCCCAAGGAAAAAGCTGTGGAGGCAGGCATGTTGTGGTACTTTTGCGCTCTTCTTGGCTAGTCCTTCGCAGCTGCTGTGTTCTTGGAACTCAGGGCTTTCTGGTTAATAGAACCCTTACCCTAGGCGTAACTCAAACCTTAACCCTAGGAAGGAAAATCAACCTATGGTTCGGGATGGTCTCATGGAAATATCAGTGGTGGCAGCCAAGTTGCGTCACTTTTGCGCTCCCCTTGGGATGCCTTTCGCAGCTGCAGTGTGCCTGGGGCCCAGGGCTTCCTGGTTTTAAAAGTCCTAGGCCTAAGCCTAACAGTAACCCTAGGAAGGTAAATCAGCCGGGTATTAGGGTTCTTCCTAAGGGAAAAGCCGTGAAAGCAGCCATGTTGTGGCACTTCTGCACTCCCTTTGGGATGCCTTTGGCAGATGAAGTAAGCCTGGAACTCAGGGCTTCCTGGTAAAAAAAATTCAAGCCCTAGGCTGAACCCTAACCCTAACCCTAGGCAGATAAATCAGCCCACGTATAGGGATGGTGCCAAGGAAAAAGCTGTGAAAGCTGCCATGTTGTTGCACTTTTGTACTCCCCTTGGGATGCCTTGAACAGCTGCAGTATGCCTGGAGCTAAGGGCTTCCTAGTTTCAAAAATCCTAGCCCTAGGCCTAAGCCTAACAGTAACCCTGGGAAAGTAAATCAGCCTGATGTTAGGCTTCTTGCCAAGGAAAAAGCCGTGAAAGCAGCCATGTTGTGGCACTTCTGCACTCCCTTTGGGATGCCTTTGGCAGATGAAGTAAGCCTGGAACTCAGGGCTTCCTGGTTAAAGAAATCCAAGCCCTAGGCTGAACCCTAACCCTAACCCTAGGCAGATAAATCAGCCTAGGTATAGGGATGGTGCCAAGGAAAAAGCTGTGAAAGCTGCCATGTTGTTGCACTTTTGTACTCCCCTTGGGATGCCTTGAACAGCTGCAGTGTGCCTGGAGCTAAGGGCTTCCTAGTTTCAAAAATCCTAGCCCTAGGCCTAAGCCTAACAGTAACCCTGGGAAAGTAAATCAGCCTGATGTTAGGGTTCTTGCCAAGGAAAAAGCCGTGAAACAGCCATGTTGTGGCACTTTTGCACTCCCTTTTGGATGCCTTTCACAGCTCCAGTGTGCCTGGAACTCAGGGCTTCCTGATTTTAAAAATCCTAGCCTTAGGCCGAAACCCAACCCTAAGACGAGAAAGGCAAATCAGCCAGGAATTAGGCATGTCCACAAGGAAAAAGCTGTGGAGGCAGGCATGTTGTGGTACTTTTGCGCTCTTCTTGGCTAGTCCTTCGCAGCTGCTGTGTTCTTGGAACTCAGGGCTTTCTGGTTAATAGAACCCTTACCCTAGGCGTAACTCAAACCTTAACCCTAGGAAGGAAAATCAGCCTATGGTTCGGGATGGTCTCATGGAAATATCAGTGGTGGCAGCCAAGTTGCGTCACTTTTGCGCTCCCCTTGGGATGCCTTTTGCAGCTGCAGTGTGCCTGGAGCCCAGGGCTTCCTGGTTTTAAAAGTCCTAGGCCTAAGCCTAACAGTAACCCTAGGAAGGTAAATCAGCCGGGTATTAGGGTTCTTCCTAAGGGAAAAGCCGTGAAAGCAGCCATGTTGTGGCACTTCTGCACTCCCTTTGGGATGCCTTTGGCAGATGAAGTAAGCCTGGAACTCAGGGCTTCCTGGTTAAAGAAATCCAAGCCCTAGGCTGAACCCTAACCCTAACCCTAACCCTAGGCAGATAAATCAGCCTAGGTATAGGGATGGTGCCAAGGAAAAAGCTGTGAAAGCTGCCATGTTGTTGCACTTTTGTACTCCCCTTGGGATGCCTTGAACAGCTGCAGTGTGCCTGGAGCCCAGGGCTTCCTAGTTTCAAAAATCCTAGCCCTAGGCCTAAGCCTAACAGTAACCCTGGGAAAGTATGTCAGCCTGGTGTTAGGCTTCTTGCCAAGGAAAAAGCCGTGAAAGCAGCCATGTTGTGGCACTTTTGCACTCCCTTTTGGATGCCTTGAACAGCTCCAGTGTGCCTGGAACTCAGGGCTTCCTGCTTTTAAAAATCCTAGCCCTAGGCCGAACCCCAACCCTAAGACGAGAAAGGCAAATCAGCCAGGAATTAGGCATGTCCCCAAGGAAAAAGCTGTGGAGGCAGGCATGTTGTGGTACTTTTGCGCTCTTCTTGGCTAGTCCTTCGCAGCTGCTGTGTTCTTGGAACTCAGGGCTTTCTGGTTAATAGACCCTTACCCTAGGCGTAACTCAAACCTTAACCCTAGGAAGGAAAATCAACCTATGGTTCGGGATGGTCTCATGGAAATATCAGTGGTGGCAGCCAAGTTGCGTCACTTTTGCGCTCCCCTTGGGATGCCTTTTGCAGCTGCAGTGTGCCTGGAGCCCAGGGCTTCCTGGTTTTAAAAGTCCTAGGCCTAAGCCTAACAGTAACCCTAGGAAGGTAAATCAGCCGGGTATTAGGGTTCTTCCTAAGGGAAAAGCCGTGAAAGCAGCCATGTTGTGGCACTTCTGCACTCCCTTTGGGATGCCTTTGGCAGATGAAGTAAGCCTGGAACTCAGGGCTTCCTGGTTAAAGAAATTCAAGCCCTAGGCTGAACCCTAACCCTAACCCTAGGCAGATAAATCAGCCTAGGTATAGGGATGGTGCCAAGGAAAAAGCTGTGAAAGCTGCCATGTTGTTGCACTTTTGTACTCCCCTTGGGATGCCTTGAACAGCTGCAGTGTGCCTGGAGCTAAGGGCTTCCTAGTTTTAAAAATCGTAGCCCTAGGCTTAAGCCTAGTAGTAACCCAGGGAAGGTAAGTCAGCCTGGTGTTAGGCGTCTTGCCAAGGAAAAAGCCGTGAAAGCAGCCATGTTGTGGCACTTTTGCAATCCCTTTTGGATGCCTTTCACAGCTCCAGTGTGCCTGGAACTCAGGGCTTCCTGCTTTTAAAAATCCTAGCCCTAGGCCGAACCCCAACCCTATGATGAGAAAGGCAAATCAGCCAGGAATTAGGCATGTCCCCAAGGAAAAAGCTGTGGAGGCAGGCATGTTGTGGTACTTTTGCGCTCTTCTTGGCTAGTCCTTCGCAGCTGCTGTGTTCTTGGAACTCAGGGCTTTCTGGTTAATAGAACCCTTACCCTAGGCGTAACTCAAACCTTAACCCTAGGAAGGAAAATCAACTTATGGTTCGGGATGGTCTCATGGAAATATCAGTGGTGGCAGCCAAGTTGCGTCACTTTTGCGCTCCCCTTGGGATGCCTTTCGCAGCTGCAGTGTGCCTGGGGCCCAGGGCTTCCTGGTTTTAAAAGTCCTAGGCCTAAGCCTAACAGTAACCCTAGGAAGGTAAATCAGCCGGGTATTAGGGTTCTTCCTAAGGGAAAAGCCGTGAAAGCAGCCATGTTGTGGCACTTCTGCACTCCCTTTGGGATGCCTTTGGCAGATGAAGTAAGCCTGGAACTCAGGGCTTCCTGGTAAAAAAAATTCAAGCCCTAGGCTGAACCCTAACCCTAACCCTAGGCAGATAAATCAGCCCAGGTATAGGGATGGTGCCAAGGAAAAAGCTGTGAAAGCTGCCATGTTGTTGCACTTTTGTACTCCCCTTGGGATGCCTTGAACAGCTGCAGTGTGCCTGGAGCTAAGGGCTTCCTAGTTTCAAAAATCCTAGCCCTAGGCCTAAGCCTAACAGTAACCCTGGGAAAGTAAATCAGCCTGATGTTAGGCTTCTTGCCAAGGAAAAAGCCGTGAAACAGCCATGTTGTGGCACTTTTGCACTCCCTTTTGGATGCCTTTCACAGCTCCAGTGTGCCTGGAACTCAGGGCTTCCTGATTTTAAAAATCCTAGCCTTAGGCCGAACCCCAACCCTAAGACGAGAAAGGCAAATCAGCCAGGAATTAGGCATGTCCACAAGGAAAAAGCTGTGGAGGCAGGCATGTTGTGGTACTTTTGCGCTCTTCTTGGCTAGTCCTTCGCAGCTGCTGTGTTCTTGGAACTCAGGGCTTTCTGGTTAATAGAACCCTTACCCTAGGCGTAACTCAAACCTTAACCCTAGGAAGGAAAATCAGCCTATGGTTCGGGATGGTCTCATGGAAATATCAGTGGTGGCAGCCGAGTTGCGTCACTTTTGCGCTCCCCTTGGGATGCCTTTTGCAGCTGCAGTGTGCCTGGAGCCCAGGGCTTCCTGGTTTTAAAAGTCCTAGGCCTAAGCCTAACAGTAACCCTAGGAAGGTAAATCAGCCGGGTATTAGGGTTCTTCCTAAGGGAAAAGCCGTGAAAGCAGCCATGTTGTGGCACTTCTGCACTCCCTTTGGGATGCCTTTGGCAGATGAAGTAAGCCTGGAACTCAGGGCTTCCTGGTTAAAGAAATCCAAGCCCTAGGCTGAACCCTAACCCTAACCCTAGGCAGATAAATCAGCCTAGGTATAGGGATGGTGCCAAGGAAAAAGCTGTGAAAGCTGCCATGTTGTTGCACTTTTGTACTCCCCTTGGGATGCCTTGAACAGCTGCAGTGTGCCTGGAGCCCAGGGCTTCCTAGTTTCAAAAATCCTAGCCCTAGGCCTAAGCCTAACAGTAACCCTGGGAAAGTATGTCAGCCTGGTGTTAGGCTTCTTGCCAAGGAAAAAGCCGTGAAAGCAGCCATGTTGTGGCACTTTTGCACTCCCTTTTGGATGCCTTTCACAGCTCCAGTGTGCCTGGAACTCAGGGCTTCCTGCTTTTAAAAATCCTAGCCCTAGGCCGAACCCCAACCCTATGACGAGAAAGGCAAATCAGCCAGGAATTAGGCATGTCCCCAAGGAAAAAGCTGTGGAGGCAGGCATGTTGTGGTACTTTTGCGCTCTTCTTGGCTAGTCCTTCGCAGCTGCTGTGTTCTTGGAACTCAGGGCTTTCTGGTTAATAGAACCCTTACCCTAGGCGTAACTCAAACCTTAACCCTAGGAAGGAAAATCAACCTATGGTTCGGGATGGTCTCATGGAAATATCAGTGGTGGCAGCCAAGTTGCGTCACTTTTGCGCTCCCCTTGGGATGCCTTTCGCAGCTGCAGTGTGCCTGGGGCCCAGGGCTTCCTGGTTTTAAAAGTCCTAGGCCTAAGCCTAACAGTAACCCTAGGAAGGTAAATCAGCCGGGTATTAGGGTTCTTCCTAAGGGAAAAGCCGTGAAAGCAGCCATGTTGTGGCACTTCTGCACTCCCTTTGGGATGCCTTTGGCAGATGAAGTAAGCCTGGAACTCAGGGCTTCCTGGTAAAAAAAATTCAAGCCCTAGGCTGAACCCTAACCCTAACCCTAGGCAGATAAATCAGCCCACGTATAGGGATGGTGCCAAGGAAAAAGCTGTGAAAGCTGCCATGTTGTTGCACTTTTGTACTCCCCTTGGGATGCCTTGAACAGCTGCAGTATGCCTGGAGCTAAGGGCTTCCTAGTTTCAAAAATCCTAGCCCTAGGCCTAAGCCTAACAGTAACCCTGGGAAAGTAAATCAGCCTGATGTTAGGCTTCTTGCCAAGGAAAAAGCCGTGAAAGCAGCCATGTTGTGGCACTTCTGCACTCCCTTTGGGATGCCTTTGGCAGATGAAGTAAGCCTGGAACTCAGGGCTTCCTGGTTAAAGAAATCCAAGCCCTAGGCTGAACCCTAACCCTAACCCTAGGCAGATAAATCAGCCTAGGTATAGGGATGGTGCCAAGGAAAAAGCTGTGAAAGCTGCCATGTTGTTGCACTTTTGTACTCCCCTTGGGATGCCTTGAACAGCTGCAGTGTGCCTGGAGCTAAGGGCTTCCTAGTTTCAAAAATCCTAGCCCTAGGCCTAAGCCTAACAGTAACCCTGGGAAAGTAAATCAGCCTGATGTTAGGCTTCTTGCCAAGGAAAAAGCCGTGAAACAGCCATGTTGTGGCACTTTTGCACTCCCTTTTGGATGCCTTTCACAGCTCCAGTGTGCCTGGAACTCAGGGCTTCCTGATTTTAAAAATCCTAGCCTTAGGCCGAAACCCAACCCTAAGACGAGAAAGGCAAATCAGCCAGGAATTAGGCATGTCCACAAGGAAAAAGCTGTGGAGGCAGGCATGTTGTGGTACTTTTGCGCTCTTCTTGGCTAGTCCTTCGCAGCTGCTGTGTTCTTGGAACTCAGGGCTTTCTGGTTAATAGAACCCTTACCCTAGGCGTAACTCAAACCTTAACCCTAGGAAGGAAAATCAGCCTATGGTTCGGGATGGTCTCATGGAAATATCAGTGGTGGCAGCCAAGTTGCGTCACTTTTGCGCTCCCCTTGGGATGCCTTTTGCAGCTGCAGTGTGCCTGGAGCCCAGGGCTTCCTGGTTTTAAAAGTCCTAGGCCTAAGCCTAACAGTAACCCTAGGAAGGTAAATCAGCCGGGTATTAGGGTTCTTCCTAAGGGAAAAGCCGTGAAAGCAGCCATGTTGTGGCACTTCTGCACTCCCTTTGGGATGCCTTTGGCAGATGAAGTAAGCCTGGAACTCAGGGCTTCCTGGTTAAAGAAATCCAAGCCCTAGGCTGAACCCTAACCCTAACCCTAACCCTAGGCAGATAAATCAGCCTAGGTATAGGGATGGTGCCAAGGAAAAAGCTGTGAAAGCTGCCATGTTGTTGCACTTTTGTACTCCCCTTGGGATGCCTTGAACAGCTGCAGTGTGCCTGGAGCCCAGGGCTTCCTAGTTTCAAAAATCCTAGCCCTAGGCCTAAGCCTAACAGTAACCCTGGGAAAGTATGTCAGCCTGGTGTTAGGCTTCTTGCCAAGGAAAAAGCCGTGAAAGCAGCCATGTTGTGGCACTTTTGCACTCCCTTTTGGATGCCTTGAACAGCTCCAGTGTGCCTGGAACTCAGGGCTTCCTGCTTTTAAAAATCCTAGCCCTAGGCCGAACCCCAACCCTAAGACGAGAAAGGCAAATCAGCCAGGAATTAGGCATGTCCCCAAGGAAAAAGCTGTGGAGGCAGGCATGTTGTGGTACTTTTGCGCTCTTCTTGGCTAGTCCTTCGCAGCTGCTGTGTTCTTGGAACTCAGGGCTTTCTGGTTAATAGACCCTTACCCTAGGCGTAACTCAAACCTTAACCCTAGGAAGGAAAATCAACCTATGGTTCGGGATGGTCTCATGGAAATATCAGTGGTGGCAGCCAAGTTGCGTCACTTTTGCGCTCCCCTTGGGATGCCTTTTGCAGCTGCAGTGTGCCTGGAGCCCAGGGCTTCCTGGTTTTAAAAGTCCTAGGCCTAAGCCTAACAGTAACCCTAGGAAGGTAAATCAGCCGGGTATTAGGGTTCTTCCTAAGGGAAAAGCCGTGAAAGCAGCCATGTTGTGGCACTTCTGCACTCCCTTTGGGATGCCTTTGGCAGATGAAGTAAGCCTGGAACTCAGGGCTTCCTGGTTAAAGAAATTCAAGCCCTAGGCTGAACCCTAACCCTAACCCTAGGCAGATAAATCAGCCTAGGTATAGGGATGGTGCCAAGGAAAAAGCTGTGAAAGCTGCCATGTTGTTGCACTTTTGTACTCCCCTTGGGATGCCTTGAACAGCTGCAGTGTGCCTGGAGCTAAGGGCTTCCTAGTTTTAAAAATCGTAGCCCTAGGCTTAAGCCTAGTAGTAACCCAGGGAAGGTAAGTCAGCCTGGTGTTAGGCGTCTTGCCAAGGAAAAAGCCGTGAAAGCAGCCATGTTGTGGCACTTTTGCAATCCCTTTTGGATGCCTTTCACAGCTCCAGTGTGCCTGGAACTCAGGGCTTCCTGCTTTTAAAAATCCTAGCCCTAGGCCGAACCCCAACCCTATGATGAGAAAGGCAAATCAGCCAGGAATTAGGCATGTCCCCAAGGAAAAAGCTGTGGAGGCAGGCATGTTGTGGTACTTTTGCGCTCTTCTTGGCTAGTCCTTCGCAGCTGCTGTGTTCTTGGAACTCAGGGCTTTCTGGTTAATAGAACCCTTACCCTAGGCGTAACTCAAACCTTAACCCTAGGAAGGAAAATCAACTTATGTTTCGGGATGGTCTCATGGAAATATCAGTGGTGGCAGCCAAGTTGCGTCACTTTTGCGCTCCCCTTGGGATGCCTTTCGCAGCTGCAGTGTGCCTGGGGCCCAGGGCTTCCTGGTTTTAAAAGTCCTAGGCCTAAGCCTAACAGTAACCCTAGGAAGGTAAATCAGCCGGGTATTAGGGTTCTTCCTAAGGGAAAAGCCGTGAAAGCAGCCATGTTGTGGCACTTCTGCACTCCCTTTGGGATGCCTTTGGCAGATGAAGTAAGCCTGGAACTCAGGGCTTCCTGGTAAAAAAAATTCAAGCCCTAGGCTGAACCCTAACCCTAACCCTAGGCAGATAAATCAGCCCAGGTATAGGGATGGTGCCAAGGAAAAAGCTGTGAAAGCTGCCATGTTGTTGCACTTTTGTACTCCCCTTGGGATGCCTTGAACAGCTGCAGTGTGCCTGGAGCTAAGGGCTTCCTAGTTTCAAAAATCCTAGCCCTAGGCCTAAGCCTAACAGTAACCCTGGGAAAGTAAATCAGCCTGATGTTAGGCTTCTTGCCAAGGAAAAAGCCGTGAAAGCAGCCATGTTGTGGCACTTCTGCACTCCCTTTGGGATGCCTTTGGCAGATGAAGTAAGCCTGGAACTCAGGGCTTCCTGGTTAAAGAAATCCAAGCCCTAGGCTGAACCCTAACCCTAACCCTAGGCAGATAAATCAGCCTAGGTATAGGGATGGTGCCAAGGAAAAAGCTGTGAAAGCTGCCATGTTGTTGCACTTTTGTACTCCCCTTGGGATGCCTTGAACAGCTGCAGTGTGCCTGGAGCCCAGGGCTTCCTAGTTTCAAAAATCCTAGCCCTAGGCCTAAGCCTAACAGTAACCCTGGGAAAGTATGTCAGCCTGGTGTTAGGCTTCTTGCCAAGGAAAAAGCCGTGAAAGCAGCCATGTTGTGGCACTTTTGCACTCCCTTTTGGATGCCTTTCACAGCTCCAGTGTGCCTGGAACTCAGGGCTTCCTGCTTTTAAAAATCCTAGCCCTAGGCCGAACCCCAACCCTATGACGAGAAAGGCAAATCAGCCAGGAATTAGGCATGTCCCCAAGGAAAAAGCTGTGGAGGCAGGCATGTTGTGGTACTTTTGCGCTCTTCTTGGCTAGTCCTTCGCAGCTGCTGTGTTCTTGGAACTCAGGGCTTTCTGGTTAATAGAACCCTTACCCTAGGCGTAACTCAAACCTTAACCCTAGGAAGGAAAATCAGCCTATGGTTCGGGATGGTCTCATGGAAATATCAGTGGTGGCAGCCAAGTTGCGTCACTTTTGCGCTCCCCTTGGGATGCCTTTTGCAGCTGCAGTGTGCCTGGAGCCCAGGGCTTCCTGGTTTTAAAAGTCCTAGGCCTAAGCCTAACAGTAACCCTAGGAAGGTAAATCAGCCGGGTATTAGGGTTCTTCCTAAGGGAAAAGCCGTGAAAGCAGCCATGTTGTGGCACTTCTGCACTCCCTTTGGGATGCCTTTGGCAGATGAAGTAAGCCTGGAACTCAGGGCTTCCTGGTTAAAGAAATCCAAGCCCTAGGCTGAACCCTAACCCTAACCCTAACCCTAGGCAGATAAATCAGCCTAGGTATAGGGATGGTGCCAAGGAAAAAGCTGTGAAAGCTGCCATGTTGTTGCACTTTTGTACTCCCCTTGGGATGCCTTGAACAGCTGCAGTGTGCCTGGAGCCCAGGGCTTCCTAGTTTCAAAAATCCTAGCCCTAGGCCTAAGCCTAACAGTAACCCTGGGAAAGTATGTCAGCCTGGTGTTAGGCTTCTTGCCAAGGAAAAAGCCGTGAAAGCAGCCATGTTGTGGCACTTTTGCACTCCCTTTTGGATGCCTTGAACAGCTCCAGTGTGCCTGGAACTCAGGGCTTCCTGCTTTTAAAAATCCTAGCCCTAGGCCGAACCCCAACCCTAAGACGAGAAAGGCAAATCAGCCAGGAATTAGGCATGTCCCCAAGGAAAAAGCTGTGGAGGCAGGCATGTTGTGGTACTTTTGCGCTCTTCTTGGCTAGTCCTTCGCAGCTGCTGTGTTCTTGGAACTCAGGGCTTTCTGGTTAATAGACCCTTACCCTAGGCGTAACTCAAACCTTAACCCTAGGAAGGAAAATCAACCTATGGTTAGGAATGGTCTCATGGAAATATCAGTGGTGGCAGCCAAGTTGCGTCACTTTTGCGCTCCCCTTGGGATGCCTTTTGCAGCTGCAGTGTGCCTGGAGCCCAGGGCTTCCTGGTTTTAAAAGTCCTAGGCCTAAGCCTAACAGTAACCCTAGGAAGGTAAATCAGCCGGGTATTAGGGTTCTTCCTAAGGGAAAAGCCGTGAAAGCAGCCATGTTGTGGCACTTCTGCACTCCCTTTGGGATGCCTTTGGCAGATGAAGTAAGCCTGGAACTCAGGGCTTCCTGGTTAAAGAAATTCAAGCCCTAGGCTGAACCCTAACCCTAACCCTAGGCAGATAAATCAGCCTAGGTATAGGGATGGTGCCAAGGAAAAAGCTGTGAAAGCTGCCATGTTGTTGCACTTTTGTACTCCCCTTGGGATGCCTTGAACAGCTGCAGTGTGCCTGGAGCTAAGGGCTTCCTAGTTTTAAAAATCGTAGCCCTAGGCTTAAGCCTAGTAGTAACCCAGGGAAGGTAAGTCAGCCTGGTGTTAGGCGTCTTGCCAAGGAAAAAGCCGTGAAAGCAGCCATGTTGTGGCACTTTTGCAATCCCTTTTGGATGCCTTTCACAGCTCCAGTGTGCCTGGAACTCAGGGCTTCCTGCTTTTAAAAATCCTAGCCCTAGGCCGAACCCCAACCCTATGATGAGAAAGGCAAATCAGCCAGGAATTAGGCATGTCCCCAAGGAAAAAGCTGTGGAGGCAGGCATGTTGTGGTACTTTTGCGCTCTTCTTGGCTAGTCCTTCGCAGCTGCTGTGTTCTTGGAACTCAGGGCTTTCTGGTTAATAGAACCCTTACCCTAGGCGTAACTCAAACCTTAACCCTAGGAAGGAAAATCAACTTATGTTTCGGGATGGTCTCATGGAAATATCAGTGGTGGCAGCCAAGTTGCGTCACTTTTGCGCTCCCCTTGGGATGCCTTTCGCAGCTGCAGTGTGCCTGGGGCCCAGGGCTTCCTGGTTTTAAAAGTCCTAGGCCTAAGCCTAACAGTAACCCTAGGAAGGTAAATCAGCCGGGTATTAGGGTTCTTCCTAAGGGAAAAGCCGTGAAAGCAGCCATGTTGTGGCACTTCTGCACTCCCTTTGGGATGCCTTTGGCAGATGAAGTAAGCCTGGAACTCAGGGCTTCCTGGTAAAAAAAATTCAAGCCCTAGGCTGAACCCTAACCCTAACCCTAGGCAGATAAATCAGCCCAGGTATAGGGATGGTGCCAAGGAAAAAGCTGTGAAAGCTGCCATGTTGTTGCACTTTTGTACTCCCCTTGGGATGCCTTGAACAGCTGCAGTGTGCCTGGAGCTAAGGGCTTCCTAGTTTCAAAAATCCTAGCCCTAGGCCTAAGCCTAACAGTAACCCTGGGAAAGTAAATCAGCCTGATGTTAGGCTTCTTGCCAAGGAAAAAGCCGTGAAAGCAGCCATGTTGTGGCACTTCTGCACTCCCTTTGGGATGCCTTTGGCAGATGAAGTAAGCCTGGAACTCAGGGCTTCCTGGTTAAAGAAATCCAAGCCCTAGGCTGAACCCTAACCCTAACCCTAGGCAGATAAATCAGCCTAGGTATAGGGATGGTGCCAAGGAAAAAGCTGTGAAAGCTGCCATGTTGTTGCACTTTTGTACTCCCCTTGGGATGCCTTGAACAGCTGCAGTGTGCCTGGAGCTAAGGGCTTCCTAGTTTCAAAAATCCTAGCCCTAGGCCTAAGCCTAACAGTAACCCTGGGAAAGTAAATCAGCCTGATGTTAGGCTTCTTGCCAAGGAAAAAGCCGTGAAAGCAGCCATGTTGTGGCACTTTTGCACTCCCTTTTGGATGCCTTTCACAGCTCCAGTGTGCCTGGAACTCAGGGCTTCCTGATTTTAAAAATCCTAGCCCTAGGCCGAACCCCAACCCTAAGACGAGAAAGGCAAATCAGCCAGGAATTAGGCATGTCCACAAGGAAAAAGCTGTGGAGGCAGGCATGTTGTGGTACTTTTGCGCTCTTCTTGGCTAGTCCTTCGCAGCTGCTGTGTTCTTGGAACTCAGGGCTTTCTGGTTAATAGAACCCTTACCCTAGGCGTAACTCAAACCTTAACCCTAGGAAGGAAAATCAACCTATGGTTCGGGATGGTCTCATGGAAATATCAGTGGTGGCAGCCAAGTTGCGTCACTTTTGCGCACCCCTTGGGATGCCTTTTGCAGCTGCAGTGTGCCTGGAGCCCAGGGCTTCCTGGTTTTACAAGTCCTAGGCCTAAGCCTAACAGTAACCCTAGGAAGGTAAATCAGCCGGGTATTAGGGTTCTTCCTAAGGGAAAAGCCGTTAAAGCAGCCATGTTGTGGCACTTCTGCACTCCCTTTGGGATGCCTTTGGCAGATGAAGTAAGCCTGGAACTCAGGGCTTCCTGGTTAAAAAAAATTCAAGCCCTAGGCTGAACCCTAACCCTAACCCTAGGCAGATAAATCAGCCTAGGTATAGGGATGGTGCCAAGGAAAAAGCTGTGAAAGCTGCCATGTTGTTGCACTTTTGTACTCCCCTTGGGATGCCTTGAACAGCTGCAGTGTGCCTGGAGCCCAGGGCTTCCTAGTTTTAAAAATCCTAGCCCAAGGCCTAAGCCTAACAGTAACCCTGGGAAGGCAAATCAGCCTGGTGTTAGGCTTCTTGCCAAGGAAAAAGCCGTGAAAGCAGCCATGTTGTGGCACTTTTGCACTCCCTTTTGGATGCCTTTCACAGCTCCAGTGTGCCTGGAGCTCAGGGCTTCCTGATTTTAAAAATCCTAGCCCTAGGCCGAACCCCAACCCTAAGACGAGAAAGGCAAATCAGCCAGGAATTAGGCATGTCCCCAAGGAAAAAGCTGTGGAGGCAGGCATGTTGTGGTACTTTTGCGCTCTTCTTGGCTAGTCCTTCGCAGCTGCTGTGTTCTTGGAACTCAGGGCTTTCTGGTTAATAGAACCCTTACCCTAGGCGTAACTCAAACCTTAACCCTAGGAAGGAAAATCAACCTATGGTTCGGGATGGTCTCATGGAAATATCAGTGGTGGCAGCCAAGTTGCGTCACTTTTGCGCTCCCCTTGGGATGCCTTTCGCAGCTGCAGTGTGCCTGGAGCCCAGGGCTTCCTGGTTTTAAAAGTCCTAGGCCTAAGCCTAACAGTAACCCTAGGAAGGTAAATCAGCCGGGTATTAGGGTTCTTCCTAAGGGAAAAGCCGTGAAAGCAGCCATGTTGTGGCACTTCTGCACTCCCTTTGGGATGCCTTTGGCAGATGAAGTAAGCCTGGAACTCAGGGCTTCCTGGTTAAAGAAATCCAAGCCCTAGGCTGAACCCTAACCCTAACCCTAGGCAGATAAATCAGCCCAGGTATAGGGATGGTGCCAAGGAAAAAGCTGTGAAAGCTGCCATGTTGTTGCACTTTTGTACTCCCCTTGGGATGCCTTGAACAGCTGCAGTGTGCCTGGAGCTAAGGGCTTCCTAGTTTCAAAAATCCTAGCCCTAGGCCTAAGCCTAACAGTAACCCTGGGAAGGTAAATCAGCCTGGTGTTAGGCTTCTTGCCAAGGAAAAAGCCGTGAAAGCAGCCATGTTGTGGCACTTTTGCACTCCCTTTTGGATGCCTTTCACAGCTCCAGTGTGCCTGGAACTCAGGGCTTCCTGCTTTTAAAAATCCTAGCCCTAGGCCGAACCCCAACCCTATGACGAGAAAGGCAAATCAGCCAGGAATTAGGCATGTCCCCAAGGAAAAAGCTGTGGAGGCAGGCATGTTGTGGTACTTTTGCGCTCTTCTTGGCTAGTCCTTCGCAGCTGCTGTGTTCTTGGAACTCAGGGCTTTCTAGTTAATAGAACCCTTACCCTAGGCGTAACTCAAACCTTAACCCTAGGAAGGAAAATCAGCCTATGGTTCGGGATGGTCTCATGGAAATATCAGTGGTGGCAGCCAAGTTGCGTCACTTTTGCGCTCCCCTTGGGATGCCTTTTGCAGCTGCAGTGTGCCTGGAGCCCAGGGCTTCCTGGTTTTAAAAGTCCTAGGCCTAAGCCTAACAGTAACCCTAGGAAGGTAAATCAGCCGGGTATTAGGGTTCTTCCTAAGGGAAAAGCCGTGAAAGCAGCCATGTTGTGGCACTTCTGCACTCCCTTTGGGATGCCTTTGGCAGATGAAGTAAGCCTGGAACTCAGGGCTTCCTGGTTAAAGAAATCCAAGCCCTAGGCTGAACCCTAACCCTAACCCTAGGCAGATAAATCAGCCTAGGTATAGGGATGGTGGCAAGGAAAAAGCTGTGAAAGCTGCCATGTTGTTGCACTTTTGTACTCCCCTTGGGATGCCTTGAACAGCTGCAGTGTGCCTGGAGCCCAGGGCTTCCTAGTTTCAAAAATCCTAGCCCTAGGCCTAAGCCTAACAGTAACCCTGGGAAAGTAAATCAGCCTGATGTTAGGTTTCTTGCCAAGGAAAAAGCCGTGAAAGCAGCCATGTTGTGGCACTTTTGCACTCCCTTTTGGATGCCTTTCACAGCTGCAGTGTGCCTGGAACTCAGGGATTCCTGCTTTTAAAAATCCTAGCCCTAGGCCGAACCCCAACCCTAAGACGAGAAAGGCAAATCAGCCAGGAATTAGGCATGTCCCCAAGGAAAAAGCTGTGGAGGCAGGCATGTTGTGGTACTTTTGCGCTCTTCTTGGCTAGTCCTTCGCAGCTGCTGTGTTCTTGGAACTCAGGGCTTTCTGGTTAATAGAACCCTTACCCTAGGCGTAACTCAAACCTTAACCCTAGGAAGGAAAATCAGCCTATGGTTCGGGATGGTCTCATGGAAATATCAGTGGTGGCAGCCAAGTTGCGTCACTTTTGCGCTCCCCTTGGGATGCCTTTCGCAGCTGCAGTGTGCCTGGAGCCCAGGGCTTCCTGGTTTTAAAAGTCCTAGGCCTAAGCCTAACAGTAACCCTAGGAAGGTAAATCAGCCGGGTATTAGGGTTCTTCCTAAGGGAAAAGCCGTGAAAGCAGCCATGTTGTGGCACTTCTGCACTCCCTTTGGGATGCCTTTGGCAGATGAAGTAAGCCTGGAACTCAGGGCTTCCTGGTAAAAAAAATTCAAGCCCTAGGCTGAACCCTAACCCTAACCCTAGGCAGATAAATCAGCCTAGGTATAGGGATGGTGCCAAGGAAAAAGCTGTGAAAGCTGCCATGTTGTTGCACTTTTGTACTCCCCTTGGGATGCCTTGAACAGCTGCAGTGTGCCTGGAGCTAAGGGCTTCCTAGTTTCAAAAATCCTAGCCCTAGGCCTAAGCCTAACAGTAACCCTGGGAAAGTAAATCAGCCTGATGTTAGGCTTCTTGCCAAGGAAAAAGCCGTGAAACAGACATGTTGTGGCACTTTTGCACTCCCTTTTGGATGCCTTTCACAGCTCCAGTGTGCCTGGAACTCAGGGCTTCCTGCTTTTAAAAATCCTAGCCCTAGGCCGAACCCCAACCCTAAGACGAGAAAGGCAAATCAGCCAGGAATTAGGCATGTCCCCAAGGAAAAAGCTGTGGAGGCAGGCATGTTGTGGTACTTTTGCGCTCTTCTTGGCTAGTCCTTCGCAGCTGCTGTGTTCTTGGAACTCAGGGCTTTCTGGTTAATAGAACCCTTACCCTAGGCGTAACTCAAACCTTAACCCTAGGAAGGAAAATCAGCCTATGGTTCGGGATGGTCTCATGGAAATATCAGTGGTGGCAGCCAAGTTGCGTCACTTTTGCGCTCCCCTTGGGATGCCTTTTGCAGCTGCAGTGTGCCTGGAGCCCAGGGCTTCCTGGTTTTAAAAGTCCTAGGCCTAAGCCTAACAGTAACCCTAGGAAGGTAAATCAGCCGGGTATTAGGGTTCTTCCTAAGGGAAAAGCCGTGAAAGCAGCCATGTTGTGGCACTTCTGCACTCCCTTTGGGATGCCTTTGGCAGATGAAGTAAGCCTGGAACTCAGGGCTTCCTGGTTAAAGAAATCCAAGCCCTAGGCTGAACCCTAACCCTAACCCTAGGCAGATAAATCAGCCTAGGTATAGGGATGGTGCCAAGGAAAAAGCTGTGAAAGCTGCCATGTTGTTGCACTTTTGTACTCCCCTTGGGATGCCTTGAACAGCTGCAGTGTGCCTGGAGCCCAGGGCTTCCTAGTTTCAAAAATCCTAGCCCTAGGCCTAAGCCTAACAGTAACCCTGGGAAAGTATGTCAGCCTGGTGTTAGGCTTCTTGCCAAGGAAAAAGCCGTGAAAGCAGCCATGTTGTGGCACTTTTGCACTCCCTTTTGGATGCCTTTCACAGCTCCAGTGTGCCTGGAACTCAGGGCTTCCTGCTTTTAAAAATCCTAGCCCTAGGCCGAACCCCAACCCTAAGACGAGAAAGGCAAATCAGCCAGGAATTAGGCATGTCCCCAAGGAAAAAGCTGTGGAGGCAGGCATGTTGTGGTACTTTTGCGCTCTTCTTGGCTAGTCCTTCGCAGCTGCTGTGTTCTTGGAACTCAGGGCTTTCTGGTTAATAGAACCCTTACCCTAGGCGTAACTCAAACCTTAACCCTAGGAAGGAAAATCAACCTATGGTTCGGGATGGTCTCATGGAAATATCAGTGGTGGCAGCCAAGTTGCGTCACTTTTGCGCTCCCCTTGGGATGCCTTTCGCAGCTGCAGTGTGCCTGGAGCCCAGGGCTTCCTGGTTTTAAAAGTCCTAGGCCTAAGCCTAACAGTAACCCTAGGAAGGTAAATCAGCCGGGTATTAGGGTTCTTCCTAAGGGAAAAGCCGTGAAAGCAGCCATGTTGTGGCACTTCTGCACTCCCTTTGGGATGCCTTTGGCAGATGAAGTAAGCCTGGAACTCAGGGCTTCCTGGTTAAAGAAATTCAAGCCCTAGGCTGAACCCTAACCCTAACCCTAGGCAGATAAATCAGCCTAGGTATAGGGATGGTGCCAAGGAAAAAGCTGTGAAAGCTGCCATGTTGTTGCACTTTTGTACTCCCCTTGGGATGCCTTGAACAGCTGCAGTGTGCCTGGAGCTAAGGGCTTCCTAGTTTTAAAAATCGTAGCCCTAGGCTTAAGCCTAGTAGTAACCCAGGGAAGGTAAGTCAGCCTGGTGTTAGGCGTCTTGCCAAGGAAAAAGCCGTGAAAGCAGCCATGTTGTGGCACTTTTGCAATCCCTTTTGGATGCCTTTCACAGCTCCAGTGTGCCTGGAACTCAGGGCTTCCTGCTTTTAAAAATCCTAGCCCTAGGCCGAACCCCAACCCTATGATGAGAAAGGCAAATCAGCCAGGAATTAGGCATGTCCCCAAGGAAAAAGCTGTGGAGGCAGGCATGTTGTGGTACTTTTGCGCTCTTCTTGGCTAGTCCTTCGCAGCTGCTGTGTTCTTGGAACTCAGGGCTTTCTGGTTAATAGAACCCTTACCCTAGGCGTAACTCAAACCTTAACCCTAGGAAGGAAAATCAACTTATGGTTCGGGATGGTCTCATGGAAATATCAGTGGTGGCAGCCAAGTTGCGTCACTTTTGCGCTCCCCTTGGGATGCCTTTCGCAGCTGCAGTGTGCCTGGGGCCCAGGGCTTCCTGGTTTTAAAAGTCCTAGGCCTAAGCCTAACAGTAACCCTAGGAAGGTAAATCAGCCGGGTATTAGGGTTCTTCCTAAGGGAAAAGCCGTGAAAGCAGCCATGTTGTGGCACTTCTGCACTCCCTTTGGGATGCCTTTGGCAGATGAAGTAAGCCTGGAACTCAGGGCTTCCTGGTAAAAAAAATTCAAGCCCTAGGCTGAACCCTAACCCTAACCCTAGGCAGATAAATCAGCCCAGGTATAGGGATGGTGCCAAGGAAAAAGCTGTGAAAGCTGCCATGTTGTTGCACTTTTGTACTCCCCTTGGGATGCCTTGAACAGCTGCAGTGTGCCTGGAGCTAAGGGCTTCCTAGTTTCAAAAATCCTAGCCCTAGGCCTAAGCCTAACAGTAACCCTGGGAAAGTATGTCAGCCTGGTGTTAGGCTTCTTGCCAAGGAAAAAGCCGTGAAAGCAGCCATGTTGTGGCACTTTTGCACTCCCTTTTGGATGCCTTTCACAGCTCCAGTGTGCCTGGAACTCAGGGCTTCCTGCTTTTAAAAATCCTAGCCCTAGGCCGAACCCCAACCCTAAGACGAGAAAGGCAAATCAGCCAGGAATTAGGCATGTCCCCAAGGAAAAAGCTGTGGAGGCAGGCATGTTGTGGTACTTTTGCGCTCTTCTTGGCTAGTCCTTCGCAGCTGCTGTGTTCTTGGAACTCAGGGCTTTCTGGTTAATAGACCCTTACCCTAGGCGTAACTCAAACCTTAACCCTAGGAAGGAAAATCAACCTATGGTTCGGGATGGTCTCATGGAAATATCAGTGGTGGCAGCCAAGTTGCGTCACTTTTGCGCTCCCCTTGGGATGCCTTTTGCAGCTGCAGTGTGCCTGGAGCCCAGGGCTTCCTGGTTTTAAAAGTCCTAGGCCTAAGCCTAACAGTAACCCTAGGAAGGTAAATCAGCCGGGTATTAGGGTTCTTCCTAAGGGAAAAGCCGTGAAAGCAGCCATGTTGTGGCACTTCTGCACTCCCTTTGGGATGCCTTTGGCAGATGAAGTAAGCCTGGAACTCAGGGCTTCCTGGTTAAAGAAATTCAAGCCCTAGGCTGAACCCTAACCCTAACCCTAGGCAGATAAATCAGCCTAGGTATAGGGATGGTGCCAAGGAAAAAGCTGTGAAAGCTGCCATGTTGTTGCACTTTTGTACTCCCCTTGGGATGCCTTGAACAGCTGCAGTGTGCCTGGAGCTAAGGGCTTCCTAGTTTTAAAAATCGTAGCCCTAGGCTTAAGCCTAGTAGTAACCCAGGGAAGGTAAGTCAGCCTGGTGTTAGGCTTCTTGCCAAGGAAAAAGCCGTGAAAGCAGCCATGTTGTGGCACTTTTGCAATCCCTTTTGGATGCCTTTCACAGCTCCAGTGTGCCTGGAACTCAGGGCTTCCTGCTTTTAAAAATCCTAGCCCTAGGCCGAACCCCAACCCTATGATGAGAAAGGCAAATCAGCCAGGAATTAGGCATGTCCCCAAGGAAAAAGCTGTGGAGGCAGGCATGTTGTGGTACTTTTGCGCTCTTCTTGGCTAGTCCTTCGCAGCTGCTGTGTTCTTGGAACTCAGGGCTTTCTGGTTAATAGAACCCTTACCCTAGGCGTAACTCAAACCTTAACCCTAGGAAGGAAAATCAACTTATGGTTCGGGATGGTCTCATGGAAATATCAGTGGTGGCAGCCAAGTTGCGTCACTTTTGCGCTCCCCTTGGGATGCCTTTCGCAGCTGCAGTGTGCCTGGGGCCCAGGGCTTCCTGGTTTTAAAAGTCCTAGGCCTAAGCCTAACAGTAACCCTAGGAAGGTAAATCAGCCGGGTATTAGGGTTCTTCCTAAGGGAAAAGCCGTGAAAGCAGCCATGTTGTGGCACTTCTGCACTCCCTTTGGGATGCCTTTGGCAGATGAAGTAAGCCTGGAACTCAGGGCTTCCTGGTAAAAAAAATTCAAGCCCTAGGCTGAACCCTAACCCTAACCCTAGGCAGATAAATCAGCCCAGGTATAGGGATGGTGCCAAGGAAAAAGCTGTGAAAGCTGCCATGTTGTTGCACTTTTGTACTCCCCTTGGGATGCCTTGAACAGCTGCAGTGTGCCTGGAGCTAAGGGCTTCCTAGTTTCAAAAATCCTAGCCCTAGGCCTAAGCCTAACAGTAACCCTGGGAAAGTAAATCAGCCTGATGTTAGGCTTCTTGCCAAGGAAAAAGCCGTGAAAGCAGCCATGTTGTGGCACTTCTGCACTCCCTTTGGGATGCCTTTGGCAGATGAAGTAAGCCTGGAACTCAGGGCTTCCTGGTTAAAGAAATCCAAGCCCTAGGCTGAACCCTAACCCTAACCCTAGGCAGATAAATCAGCCTAGGTATAGGGATGGTGCCAAGGAAAAAGCTGTGAAAGCTGCCATGTTGTTGCACTTTTGTACTCCCCTTGGGATGCCTTGAACAGCTGCAGTGTGCCTGGAGCTAAGGGCTTCCTAGTTTCAAAAATCCTAGCCCTAGGCCTAAGCCTAACAGTAACCCTGGGAAGGTAAATCAGCCTGATGTTAGGCTTCTTGCCAAGGAAAAAGCCGTGAAAGCAGCCATGTTGTGGCACTTTTGCACTCCCTTTTGGATGCCTTTCACAGCTCCAGTGTGCCTGGAACTCAGGGCTTCCTGATTTTAAAAATCCTAGCCCTAGGCCGAACCCCAACCCTAAGACGAGAAAGGCAAATCAGCCAGGAATTAGGCATGTCCCCAAGGAAAAAGCTGTGGAGGCAGGCATGTTGTGGTACTTTTGCGCTCTTCTTGGCTAGTCCTTCGCAGCTGCTGTGTTCTTGGAACTCAGGGCTTTCTGGTTAATAGAACCCTTACCCTAGGCGTAACTCAAACCTTAACCCTAGGAAGGAAAATCATCCTATGGTTCGGGATGGTCTCATGGAAATATCAGTGGTGGCAGCCAAGTTGCGTCACTTTTGCGCTCCCCTTGGGATGCCTTTTGCAGCTGCAGTGTGCCTGGAGCCCAGGGCTTCCTGGTTTTACAAGTCCTAGGCCTAAGCCTAACAGTAACCCTAGGAAGGTAAATCAGCCGGGTATTAGGGTTCTTCCTAAGGGAAAAGCCGTGAAAGCAGCCATGTTGTGGCACTTCTGCACTCCCTTTGGGATGCCTTTGGCAGATGAAGTAAGCCTGGAACTCAGGGCTTCCTGGTTAAAAAAAATTCAAGCCCTAGGCTGAACCCTAACCCTAACCCTAGGCAGATAAATCAGCCTAGGTATAGGGATGGTGCCAAGGAAAAAGCTGTGAAAGCTGCCATGTTGTTGCACTTTTGTACTCCCCTTGGGATGCCTTGAACAGCTGCAGTGTGCCTGGAGCCCAGGGCTTCCTAGTTTTAAAAATCCTAGCCCTAGGCCTAAGCCTAACAGTAACCCTGGGAAGGTAAATCAGCCTGGTGTTAGGCTTCTTGCCAAGGAAAAAGCCGTGAAAGCAGCCATGTTGTGGCACTTTTGCACTCCCTTTTGGATGCCTTTCACAGCTCCAGTGTGCCTGGAACTCAGGGCTTCCTGATTTTAAAAATCCTAGCCCTAGGCCGAACCCCAACCCTAAGACGAGAAAGGCAAATCAGCCAGGAATTAGGCATGTCCCCAAGGAAAAAGCTGTGGAGGCAGGCATGTTGTGCTACTTTTGCGCTCTTCTTGGCTAGTCCTTCGCAGCTGCTGTGTTCTTGGAACTCAGGGCTTTCTGGTTAATAGAACCCTTACCCTAGGCGTAACTCAAACCTTAACCCTAGGAAGGAAAATCAACCTATGGTTCGGGATGGTCTCATGGAAATATCAGTGGTGGCAGCCAAGTTGCGTCACTTTTGCGCTCCCCTTGGGATGCCTTTCGCAGCTGCAGTGTGCCTGGAGCCCAGGGCTTCCTGGTTTTAAAAGTCCTAGGCCTAAGCCTAACAGTAACCCTAGGAAGGTAAATCAGCCGGGTATTAGGGTTCTTCCTAAGGGAAAAGCCGTGAAAGCAGCCATGTTGTCGCACTTTTGTAGTCCCCTTGGGATGCCTTGAACAGCTGCAGTGTGCCTGGAGCTAAGGGCTTCCTAGTTTCAAAAATCCTAGCCCTAGGCCTAAGCCTAACAGTAACCCTGGGAAGGTAAATCAGCCTGATGTTAGGCTTCTTGCCAAGGAAAAAGCCGTGAAAGCAGCCATGTTGTGGCACTTTTGCACTCCCTTTGGGATGCCTTTGGCAGATGAAGTAAGCCTGGAACTCAGGGCTTCCTGGTTAAAAAAATCCAAGCCCTAGGCTGAACCCTAACCCTAACCCTAGGCAGATAAATCAGCCTAGGTATAGGGATGGTGCCAAGGAAAAAGCTGTGAAAGCTGCCATGTTGTTGCACTTTTGTACTCCCCTTGGGATGCCTTGAACAGCTGCAGTGTGCCTGGAGCTAAGGGCTTCCTAGTTTCAAAAATCCTAGCCCTAGGCCTAAGCCTAACAGTAACCCTAGGAAGGTAAATCAGCCGGGTATTAGGGTTCTTCCTAAGGGAAAAGCCGTGAAAGCAGCCATGTTGTGGCACTTCTGCACTCCCTTTGGGATGCCTTTGGCAGATGAAGTAAGCCTGGAACTCAGGGCTTCCTGGTTAAAGAAATTCAAGCCCTAGGCTGAACCCTAACCCTAACCCTAGGCAGATAAATCAGCCTAGGTATAGGGATGGTGCCAAGGAAAAAGCTGTGAAAGCTGCCATGTTGTTGCACTTTTGTACTCCCCTTGGGATGCCTTGAACAGCTGCAGTGTGCCTGGAGCTAAGGGCTTCCTAGTTTTAAAAATCCTAGCCCTAGGCCTAAGCCTAACAGTAACCCTGGGAAGGTAAATCAGCCTGGTGTTAGGCGTCTTGCCAAGGAAAAAGCCGTGAAAGCAGCCATGTTGTGGCACTTTTGCACTCCCTTTTGGATGCCTTTCACAGCTCCAGTGTGCCTGGAACTCAGGGCTTCCTGATTTTAAAAATCCTAGCCCTAGGCCGAACCCCAACCCTATGACGAGAAAGGCAAATCAGCCAGGAATTAGGCATGTCCACAAGGAAAAAGCTGTGGAGGCAGGCATGTTGTGGTACTTTTGCGCTCTTCTTGGCTAGTCCTTCGCAGCTGCTGTGTTCTTGGAACTCAGGGCTTTCTGGTTAATAGAGCCCTTACCCTAGGCGTAACTCAAACCTTAACCCTAGGAAGGAAAATCAACCTATGGTTCGGGATGGTCTCATGGAAATATCAGTGGTGGCAGCCAAGTTGCGTCACTTTTGCGCTCCCCTTGGGATGCCTTTCGCAGCTGCAGTGTGCCTGGAGCCCAGGGCTTCCTGGTTTTAAAAGTCCTAGGCCTAAGCCTAACAGTAACCCTAGGAAGGTAAATCAGCCGGGTATTAGGGTTCTTCCTAAGGGAAAAGCCGTGAAAGCAGCCATGTTGTGGCACTTCTGCACTCCCTTTGGGATGCCTTTGGCAGATGAAGTAAGCCTGGAACTCAGGGCTTCCTGGTTAAAAAAATTCAAGCCCTAGGCTGAACCCTAACCCTAACCCTAGGCAGATAAATCAGCCTAGGTATAGGGATGGTGCCAAGGAAAAAGCTGTGAAAGCTGCCATGTTGTTGCACTTTTGTACTCCCCTTGGGATGCCTTGAACAGCTGCAGTGTGCCTGGAGCTAAGGGCTTCCTAGTTTCAAAAATCCTAGCCCTAGGCCTAAGCCTAACAGTAACCCTGGGAAGGTAAATCAGCCTGATGTTAGGCTTCTTGCCAAGGAAAAAGCCGTGAAAGCAGCCATGTTGTGGCACTTCTGCACTCCCTTTGGGATGCCTTTGGCAGATGAAGTAAGCCTGGAACTCAGGGCTTCCTGGTTAAAGAAATCCAAGCCCTAGGCTGAACCCTAACCCTAACCCTAGGCAGATAAATCAGCCTAGGTATAGGGATGGTGCCAAGGAAAAAGCTGTGAAAGCTGCCATGTTGTTGCACTTTTGTACTCCCCTTGGGATGCCTTGAACAGCTGCAGTGTGCCTGGAGCTAAGGGCTTCCTAGTTTCAAAAATCCTAGCCCTAGGCCTAAGCCTAACAGTAACCCTGGGAAAGTAAATCAGCCTGGTGTTAGGCTTCTTGCCAAGGAAAAACCTGGGAAAGCTGCCATGTTGTTGCACTTTTGTACTCCCCTTGGGATGCCTTGAACAGCTGCAGTGTGCCTGGAGCTAAGGGCCTCCTAGTTTCAAAAATCCTAGCCCTAGGCCTAAGCCTAACAGTAACCCTGGGAAAGTAAATCAGCCTGGTGTTAGGCTTCTTGCCAAGGAAAAAGCCGTGAAAGCAGCCATGTTGTGGCACTTTTGCACTCCCTTTTGGATGCCTTTCACAGCTCCAGTGTGCCTGGAACTCAGGGCTTCCTGCTTTTAAAAATCCTAGCCCTAGGCCGAACCCCAACCCTAAGACGAGAAAGGCAAATCAGCCAGGAATTAGGCATGTCCCCAAGGAAAAAGCTGTGGAGGCAGGCATGTTGTGGTACTTTTGCGCTCTTCTTGGCTAGTCCTTCGCAGCTGCTGTGTTCTTGGAACTCAGGGCTTTCTGGTTAATAGACCCTTACCCTAGGCGTAACTCAAACCTTAACCCTAGGAAGGAAAATCAACCTATGGTTCGGGATGGTCTCATGGAAATATCAGTGGTGGCAGCCAAGTTGCGTCACTTTTGCGCTCCCCTTGGGATGCCTTTTGCAGCTGCAGTGTGCCTGGAGCCCAGGGCTTCCTGGTTTTAAAAGTCCTAGGCCTAAGCCTAACAGTAACCCTAGGAAGGTAAATCAGCCGGGTATTAGGGTTCTTCCTAAGGGAAAAGCCGTGAAAGCAGCCATGTTGTGGCACTTCTGCACTCCCTTTGGGATGCCTTTGGCAGATGAAGTAAGCCTGGAACTCAGGGCTTCCTGGTTAAAGAAATCCAAGCCCTAGGCTGAACCCTAACCCTAACCCTAGGCAGATAAATCAGCCTAGGTATAGGGATGGTGCCAAGGAAAAAGCTGTGAAAGCTGCCATGTTGTTGCACTTTTGTACTCCCCTTGGGATGCCTTGAACAGCTGCAGTGTGCCTGGAGCTAAGGGCTTCCTAGTTTTAAAAATCCCAGCCCTAGGCCTAAGCCTAATAGTAACCCTGGGAAGGTAAGTCAGCCTGGTGTTAGGCGTCTTGCCAAGGAACAAGCCGTGAAAGCAGCCATGTTGTGGCACTTTTGCAATCCCTTTTGGATGCCTTTCACAGCTCCAGTGTGCCTGGAACTCAGGGCTTCCTGCTTTTAAAAATCCTAGCCCTAGGCCGAACCCCAACCCTATGACGAGAAAGGCAAATCAGCCAGGAATTAGGCATGTCCCCAAGGAAAAAGCTGTGGAGGCAGGCATGTTGTGGTACTTTTGCGCTCTTCTTGGCTAGTCCTTCGCAGCTGCTGTGTTCTTGGAACTCAGGGCTTTCTGGTTAATAGAACCCTTACCCTAGGCGTAACTCAAACCTTAACCCTAGGAAGGAAAATCAGCCTATGGTTCGGGATGGTCTCATGGAAATATCAGTGGTGGCAGCCAAGTTGCGTCACTTTTGCGCTCCCCTTTGGATGCCTTTCGCAGCTGCAGTGTGCCTGGAGCCCAGGGCTTCCTGGTTTTAAAAGTCCTAGGCCTAAGCCTAACAGTAACCCTAGGAAGGTAAATCAGCCGGGTATTAGGGTTCTTCCTAAGGGAAAAGCCGTGAAAGCAGCCATGTTGTGGCACTTCTGCACTCCCTTTGGGATGCCTTTGGCAGATGAAGTAAGCCTGGAACTCAGGGCTTCCTGGTAAAAAAAATTCAAGCCCTAGGCTGAACCCTAACCCTAACCCTAGGCAGATAAATCAGCCCAGGTATAGGGATGGTGCCAAGGAAAAAGCTGTGAAAGCTGCCATGTTGTTGCACTATTGTACTCCCCTTGGGATGCCTTGAACAGCTGCAGTGTGCCTGGAGCTAAGGGCTTCCTAGTTTCAAAAATCCTAGCCCTAGGCCTAAGCCTAACAGTAACCCTGGGAAAGTAAATCAGCCTGATGTTAGGCTTCTTGCCAAGGAAAAAGCCGTGAAAGCAGCCATGTTGTGGCACTTCTGCACTCCCTTTGGGATGCCTTTGGCAGATGAAGTAAGCCTGGAACTCAGGGCTTCCTGGTTAAAGAAATCCAAGCCCTAGGCTGAACCCTAACCCTAACCCTAGGCAGATAAATCAGCCTAGGTATAGGGATGGTGCCAAGGAAAAAGCTGTGAAAGCTGCCATGTTGTTGCACTTTTGTACTCCCCTTGGGATGCCTTGAACAGCTGCAGTGTGCCTGGAGCCCAAGGCTTCCTAGTTTCAAAAATCCTAGCCCTAGGCCTAAGCCTAACAGTAACCCTGGGAAGGTAAGTCAGCCTGGTGTTAGGCGTCTTGCCAAGGAAAAAGCCGTGAAAGCAGCCATGTTGTGGCACTTTTGCACTCCCTTTTGGATGCCTTTCACAGCTGCAGTGTGCCTGGAACTCAGGGCTTCCTGATTTTAAAAATCCTAGCCCTAGGCCGAACCCCAACCCTAAGACGAGAAAGGCAAATCAGCCAGGAATTAGGCATGTCCCCAAGGAAAAAGCTGTGGAGGCAGGCATGTTGTGGTACTTTTGCGCTCTTCTTGGCTAGTCCTTCGCAGCTGCTGTGTTCTTGGAACTCAGGGCTTTCTGGTTAATAGAACCCTTACCCTAGGCGTAACTCAAACCTTAACCCTAGGAAGGAAAATCAGCCTATGGTTCGGGATGGTCTCATGGAAATATCAGTGGTGGCAGCCAAGTTGCGTCACTTTTGCGCTCCCCTTGGGATGCCTTTTGCAGCTGCAGTGTGCCTGGAGCCCAGGGCTTCCTGGTTTTAAAAGTCCTAGGCCTAAGCCTAACAGTAACCCTAGGAAGGTAAATCAGCCGGGTATTAGGGTTCTTCCTAAGGGAAAAGCCGTGAAAGCAGCCATGTTGTGGCACTTCTGCACTCCCTTTGGGATGCCTTTGGCAGATGAAGTAAGCCTGGAACTCAGGGCTTCCTGGTTAAAAAAATTCAAGCCCTAGGCTGAACCCTAACCCTAACCCTAGGCAGATAAATCAGCCTAGGTATAGGGATGGTGCCAAGGAAAAAGCTGTGAAAGCTGCCATGTTGTTGCACTTTTGTACTCCCCTTGGGATGCCTTGAACAGCTGCAGTGTGCCTGGAGCCCAGGGCTTCCTAGTTTCAAAAATCCTAGCCCTAGGCCTAAGCCTAACAGTAACCCTGGGAAAGTAAATCAGCCTGATGTTAGGCTTCTTGCCAAGGAAAAAGCCGTGAAAGCAGCCATGTTGTGGCACTTCTGCACTCCCTTTGGGATGCCTTTGGCAGATGAAGTAAGCCTGGAACTCAGGGCTTCCTGGTTAAAGAAATCCAAGCCCTAGGCTGAACCCTAACCCTAACCCTAGGCAGATAAATCAGCCTAGGTATAGGGATGGTGCCAAGGAAAAAGCTGTGAAAGCTGCCATGTTGTTGCACTTTTGTACTCCCCTTGGGATGCCTTGAACAGCTGCAGTGTGCCTGGAGCCCAGGGCTTCCTAGTTTTAAAAATCCTAGCCCTAGGCCTAAGCCTAACAGTAACCCTGGGAAGGAAAATCAGCCTGGTGTTAGGCTTCTTGCCAAGGAAAAAGCCGTGAAAGCAGCCATGTTGTGGCACTTTTGCACTCCCTTTTGGATGCCTTTCACAGCTCCAGTGTGCCTGGAACTCAGGGCTTCCTGATTTTAAAAATCCTAGCCCTAGGCCGAACCCCAACCCTAAGACGAGAAAGGCAAATCAGCCAGGAATTAGGCATGTCCCCAAGGAAAAAGCTGTGGAGGCAGGCATGTTGTGGTACTTTTGCGCTCTTCATGGCTAGTCCTTCGCAGCTGCTGTGTTCTTGGAACTCAGGGCTTTCTGGTTAATAGAACCCTTACCCTAGGCGTAACTCAAACCTTAACCCTAGGAAGGAAAATCAGCCTATGGTTCGGGATGGTCTCATGGAAATATCAGTGGTGGCAGCCAAGTTGCGTCACTTTTGCGCTCCCCTTGGGATGCCTTTTGCAGCTGCAGTGTGCCTGGAGCCCAGGGCTTCCTGGTTTTAAAAGTCCTAGGCCTAAGCCTAACAGTAACCCTAGGAAGGTAAATCAGCCGGGTATTAGGGTTCTTCCTAAGGGAAAAGCCGTGAAAGCAGCCATGTTGTGGCACTTCTGCACTCCCTTTGGGATGCCTTTGGCAGATGAAGTAAGCCTGGAACTCAGGGCTTCCTGGTTAAAGAAATCCAAGCCCTAGGCTGAACCCTAACCCTAACCCTAGGCAGATAAATCAGCCTAGGTATAGGGATGGTGCCAAGGAAAAAGCTGTGAAAGCTGCCATGTTGTTGCACTTTTGTACTCCCCTTGGGATGCCTTGAACAGCTGCAGTGTGCCTGGAGCCCAGGGCTTCCTAGTTTCAAAAATCCTAGCCCTAGGCCTAAGCCTAACAGTAACCCTGGGAAAGTATGTCAGCCTGGTGTTAGGCTTCTTGCCAAGGAAAAAGCCGTGAAAGCAGCCATGTTGTGGCACTTTTGCACTCCCTTTTGGATGCCTTTCACAGCTCCAGTGTGCCTGGAACTCAGGGCTTCCTGCTTTTAAAAATCCTAGCCCTAGGCCGAACCCCAACCCTAAGACGAGAAAGGCAAATCAGCCAGGAATTAGGCATGTCCCCAAGGAAAAAGCTGTGGAGGCAGGCATGTTGTGGTACTTTTGCGCTCTTCTTGGCTAGTCCTTCGCAGCTGCTGTGTTCTTGGAACTCAGGGCTTTCTGGTTAATAGACCCTTACCCTAGGCGTAACTCAAACCTTAACCCTAGGAAGGAAAATCAACCTATGGTTCGGGATGGTCTCATGGAAATATCAGTGGTGGCAGCCAAGTTGCGTCACTTTTGCGCTCCCCTTGGGATGCCTTTTGCAGCTGCAGTGTGCCTGGAGCCCAGGGCTTCCTGGTTTTAAAAGTCCTAGGCCTAAGCCTAACAGTAACCCTAGGAAGGTAAATCAGCCGGGTATTAGGGTTCTTCCTAAGGGAAAAGCCGTGAAAGCAGCCATGTTGTGGCACTTCTGCACTCCCTTTGGGATGCCTTTGGCAGATGAAGTAAGCCTGGAACTCAGGGCTTCCTGGTTAAAGAAATTCAAGCCCTAGGCTGAACCCTAACCCTAACCCTAGGCAGATAAATCAGCCTAGGTATAGGGATGGTGCCAAGGAAAAAGCTGTGAAAGCTGCCATGTTGTTGCACTTTTGTACTCCCCTTGGGATGCCTTGAACAGCTGCAGTGTGCCTGGAGCTAAGGGCTTCCTAGTTTTAAAAATCGTAGCCCTAGGCTTAAGCCTAATAGTAACCCTGGGAAGGTAAGTCAGCCTGGTGTTAGGCGTCTTGCCAAGGAAAAAGCCGTGAAAGCAGCCATGTTGTGGCACTTTTGCAATCCCTTTTGGATGCCTTTCACAGCTCCAGTGTGCCTGGAACTCAGGGCTTCCTGCTTTTAAAAATCCTAGCCCTAGGCCGAACCGCAACCCTATGATGAGAAAGGCAAATCAGCCAGGAATTAGGCATGTCCCCAAGGAAAAAGCTGTGGAGGCAGGCATGTTGTGGTACTTTTGCGCTCTTCTTGGCTAGTCCTTCGCAGCTGCTGTGTTCTTGGAACTCAGGGCTTTCTGGTTAATAGAACCCTTACCCTAGGCGTAACTCAAACCTTAACCCTAGGAAGGAAAATCAACCTATGGTTCGGGATGGTCTCATGGAAATATCAGTGGTGGCAGCCAAGTTGCGTCACTTTTGCGCTCCCCTTGGGATGCCTTTCGCAGCTGCAGTGTGCCTGGGGCCCAGGGCTTCCTGGTTTTAAAAGTCCTAGGCCTAAGCCTAACAGTAACCCTAGGAAGGTAAATCAGCCGGGTATTAGGGTTCTTCCTAAGGGAAAAGCCGTGAAAGCAGCCATGTTGTGGCACTTCTGCACTCCCTTTGGGATGCCTTTGGCAGATGAAGTAAGCCTGGAACTCAGGGCTTCCTGGTAAAAAAAATTCAAGCCCTAGGCTGAACCCTAACCCTAACCCTAGGCAGATAAATCAGCCCAGGTATAGGGATGGTGCCAAGGAAAAAGCTGTGAAAGCTGCCATGTTGTTGCACTTTTGTACTCCCCTTGGGATGCCTTGAACAGCTGCAGTGTGCCTGGAGCTAAGGGCTTCCTAGTTTCAAAAATCCTAGCCCTAGGCCTAAGCCTAACAGTAACCCTGGGAAAGTAAATCAGCCTGATGTTAGGCTTCTTGCCAAGGAAAAAGCCGTGAAAGCAGCCATGTTGTGGCACTTCTGCACTCCCTTTGGGATGCCTTTGGCAGATGAAGTAAGCCTGGAACTCAGGGCTTCCTGGTTAAAGAAATCCAAGCCCTAGGCTGAACCCTAACCCTAACCCTAGGCAGATAAATCAGCCTAGGTATAGGGATGGTGCCAAGGAAAAAGCTGTGAAAGCTGCCATGTTGTTGCACTTTTGTACTCCCCTTGGGATGCCTTGAACAGCTGCAGTGTGCCTGGAGCTAAGGGCTTCCTAGTTTCAAAAATCCTAGCCCTAGGCCTAAGCCTAACAGTAACCCTGGGAAAGTAAATCAGCCTGATGTTAGGCTTCTTGCCAAGGAAAAAGCCGTGAAAGCAGCCATGTTGTGGCACTTTTGCACTCCCTTTTGGATGCCTTTCACAGCTCCAGTGTGCCTGGAACTCAGGGCTTCCTGATTTTAAAAATCCTAGCCCTAGGCCGAACCCCAACCCTAAGACGAGAAAGGCAAATCAGCCAGGAATTAGGCATGTCCCCAAGGAAAAAGCTGTGGAGGCAGGCATGTTGTGGTACTTTTGCGCTCTTCTTGGCTAGTCCTTCGCAGCTGCTGTGTTCTTGGAACTCAGGGCTTTCTGGTTAATAGAACCCTTACCCTAGGCGTAACTCAAACCTTAACCCTAGGAAGGAAAATCATCCTATGGTTCGGGATGGTCTCATGGAAATATCAGTGGTGGCAGCCAAGTTGCGTCACTTTTGCGCTCCCCTTGGGATGCCTTTCACAGCTGCAGTGTGCCTGGAGCCCAGGGCTTCCTGGTTTTAAAAGTCCTAGGCCTAAGCCTAACAGTAACCCTAGGAAGGTAAATCAGCCGGGTATTAGGGTTCTTCCTAAGGGAAAAGCCGTGAAAGCAGCCATGTTGTGGCACTTCTGCACTCCCTTTGGGATGCCTTTGGCAGATGAAGTAAGCCTGGAACTCAGGGCTTCCTGGTTAAAAAAAATTCAAGCCCTAGGCTGAACCCTAACCCTAACCCTAGGCAGATAAATCAGCCTAGGTATAGGGATGGTGCCAAGGAAAAAGCTGTGAAAGCTGCCATGTTGTTGCACTTTTGTACTCCCCTTGGGATGCCTTGAACAGCTGCAGTGTGCCTGGAGCCCAGGGCTTCCTAGTTTTAAAAATCCTAGCCCTAGGCCTAAGCCTAACAGTAACCCTGGGAAGGCAAATCAGCCTGGTGTTAGGCTTCTTGCCAAGGAAAAAGCCGTGAAAGCAGCCATGTTGTGGCACTTTTGCACTCCCTTTTGGATGCCTTTCACAGCTCCAGTGTGCCTGGAACTCAGGGCTTCCTGCTTTTAAAAATCCTAGCCCTAGGCCGAACCCCAACCCTAAGACGAGAAAGGCAAATCAGCCAGGAATTAGGCATGTCCCCAAGGAAAAAGCTGTGGAGGCAGGCATGTTGTGGTACTTTTGCGCTCTTCTTGGCT
Source organism: Ammospiza nelsoni (assembly GCF_027579445.1). Taxonomy (NCBI): domain Eukaryota; kingdom Metazoa; phylum Chordata; class Aves; order Passeriformes; family Passerellidae; genus Ammospiza; species Ammospiza nelsoni. Next base: position 772,916 of record NW_026683201.1, on the reverse strand, counting down.
AGTCCTTCGCAGCTGCTGTGTTCTTGGAACTCAGGGCTTTCTGGTTAATAGAACCCTTACCCTAGGCGTAACTCAAACCTTAACCCTAGGAAGGAAAATCAACCTATGGTTCGGGATGGTCTCATGGAAATATCAGTGGTGGCAGCCAAGTTGCGTCACTTTTGCGCTCCCCTTGGGATGCCTTTCGCAGCTGCAGTGTGCCTGGAGCACAGGGCTTCCTGGTTTTAAAAGTCCTAGGCCTAAGCCTAACAGTAACCCTAGGAAGGTAAATCAGCCGGGTATTAGGGTTCTTCCTAAGGGAAAAGCCGTGAAAGCAGCCATGTTGTTGCACTTTTGTAGTCCCCTTGGGATGCCTTGAACAGCTGCAGTGTGCCTGGAGCTAAGGGCTTCCTAGTTTCAAAAATCCTAGCCCTAGGCCTAAGCCTAACAGTAACCCTGGGAAGGTAAATCAGCCTGATGTTAGGCTTCTTGCCAAGGAAAAAGCCGTGAAAGCAGCCATGTTGTGGCACTTCTGCACTCCCTTTGGGATGCCTTTGGCAGATGAAGTAAGCCTGGAACTCAGGGCTTCCTGGTTAAAGAAATCCAAGCCCTAGGCTGAACCCTAACCCTAACCCTAGGCAGATAAATCAGCCTAGGTATAGGGATGGTGCCAAGTAAAAAGCTGTGAAAGCTGCCATGTTGTTGCACTTTTGTACTCCCCTTGGGATGCCTTGAACAGCTGCAGTGTGCCTGGAGCTAAGGGCTTCCTAGTTTCAAAAATCCTAGCCCTAGGCCTAAGCCTAACAGTAACCCTGGGAAAGTAAATCAGCCTGATGTTAGGCTTCTTGCCAAGGAAAAAGCCGTGAAAGCAGCCATGTTGTGGCACTTTTGCACTCCCTTTTGGATGCCTTTCACAGCTCCAGTGTGCCTGGAACTCAGGGCTTCCTGCTTTTAAAAATCCTAGCCCTAGGCCGAACCCCAACCCTAAGACGAGAAAGGCAAATCAGCCAGGAATTAGGCATGTCCCCAAGGAAAAAGCTGTGGAGGCAGGCATGTTGTGGTACTTTTGCGCTCTTCTTGGCTAGTCCTTCGCAGCTGCTGTGTTCTTGGAACTCAGGGCTTTCTGGTTAATAGAACCCTTACCCTAGGCGTAACTCAAACCTTAACCCTAGGAAGGAAAATCATCCTATGGTTCGGGATGGTCTCATGGAAATATCAGTGGTGGCAGCCAAGTTGCGTCACTTTTGCGCTGCCCTTGGGATGCCTTTCACAGCTGCAGTGTGCCTGGAGCCCAGGGCTTCCTGGTTTTAAAAGTCCTAGGCCTAAGCCTAACAGTAACCCTAGGAAGGTAAATCAGCCGGGTATTAGGGTTCTTCCTAAGGGAAAAGCCGTGAAAGCAGCCATGTTGTGGCACTTCTGCACTCCCTTTGGGATGCCTTTGGCAGATGAAGTAAGCCTGGAACTCAGGGCTTCCTGGTTAAAAAAAATTCAAGCCCTAGGCTGAACCCTAACCCTAACCCTAGGCAGATAAATCAGCCTAGGTATAGGGATGGTGCCAAGGAAAAAGCTGTGAAAGCTGCCATGTTGTTGCACTTTTGTACTCCCCTTGGGATGCCTTGAACAGCTGCAGTGTGCCTGGAGCTAAGGGCTTCCTAGTTTTAAAAATCGTAGCCCTAGGCTTAAGCCTAATAGTAACCCTGGGAAGGTAAGTCAGCCTGGTGTTAGGCGTCTTGCCAAGGAAAAAGCCGTGAAAGCAGCCATGTTGTGGCACTTTTGCAATCCCTTTTGGATGCCTTTCACAGCTCCAGTGTGCCTGGAACTCAGGGCTTCCTGCTTTTAAAAATCCTAGCCCTAGGCCGAACCCCAACCCTATGACGAGAAAGGCAAATCAGCCAGGAATTAGGCATGTCCCCAAGGAAAAAGCTGTGGAGGCAGGCATGTTGTGGTACTTTTGCGCTCTTCTTGGCTAGTCCTTCGCAGCTGCTGTGTTCTTGGAACTCAGGGCTTTCTGGTTAATAGAACCCTTACCCTAGGCGTAACTCAAACCTTAACCCTAGGAAGGAAAATCAACCTATGGTTCGGGATGGTCTCATGGAAATATCAGTGGTGGCAGCCAAGTTGCGTCACTTTTGCGCTCCCCTTGGGATGCCTTTCGCAGCTGCAGTGTGCCTGGGGCCCAGGGCTTCCTGGTTTTAAAAGTCCTAGGCCTAAGCCTAACAGTAACCCTAGGAAGGTAAATCAGCCGGGTATTAGGGTTCTTCCTAAGGGAAAAGCCGTGAAAGCAGCCATGTTGTGGCACTTCTGCACTCCCTTTGGGATGCCTTTGGCAGATGAAGTAAGCCTGGAACTCAGGGCTTCCTGGTAAAAAAAATTCAAGCCCTAGGCTGAACCCTAACCCTAACCCTAGGCAGATAAATCAGCCCAGGTATAGGGATGGTGCCAAGGAAAAAGCTGTGAAAGCTGCCATGTTGTTGCACTTTTGTACTCCCCTTGGGATGCCTTGAACAGCTGCAGTGTGCCTGGAGCTAAGGGCTTCCTAGTTTCAAAAATCCTAGCCCTAGGCCTAAGCCTAACAGTAACCCTGGGAAAGTAAATCAGCCTGATGTTAGGCTTCTTGCCAAGGAAAAAGCCGTGAAAGCAGCCATGTTGTGGCACTTCTGCACTCCCTTTGGGATGCCTTTGGCAGATGAAGTAAGCCTGGAACTCAGGGCTTCCTGGTTAAAGAAATCCAAGCCCTAGGCTGAACCCTAACCCTAACCCTAGGCAGATAAATCAGCCTAGGTATAGGGATGGTGCCAAGGAAAAAGCTGTGAAAGCTGCCATGTTGTTGCACTTTTGTACTCCCCTTGGGATGCCTTGAACAGCTGCAGTGTGCCTGGAGCTAAGGGCTTCCTAGTTTCAAAAATCCTAGCCCTAGGCCTAAGCCTAACAGTAACCCTGGGAAAGTAAATCAGCCTGGTGTTAGGCTTCTTGCCAAGGAAAAAGCCGTGAAAGCAGCCATGTTGTGGCACTTTTGCACTCCCTTTTGGATGCCTTTCACAGCTCCAGTGTGCCTGGAACTCAGGGCTTCCTGATTTTAAAAATCCTAGCCCTAGGCCGAACCCCAACCCTAAGACGAGAAAGGCAAATCAGCCAGGAATTAGGCATGTCCACAAGGAAAAAGCTGTGGAGGCAGGCATGTTGTGGTACTTTTGCGCTCTTCTTGGCTAGTCCTTCGCAGCTGCTGTGTTCTTGGAACTCAGGGCTTTCTGGTTAATAGAACCCTTACCCTAGGCGTAACTCAAACCTTAACCCTAGGAAGGAAAATCAACCTATGGTTCGGGATGGTCTCATGGAAATATCAGTGGTGGCAGCCAAGTTGCGTCACTTTTGCGCTCCCCTTGGGATGCCTTTCACAGCTGCAGTGTGCCTGGAGCCCAGGGCTTCCTGGTTTTAAAAGTCCTAGGCCTAAGCCTAACAGTAACCCTAGGAAGGTAAATCAGCCGGGTATTAGGGTTCTTCCTAAGGGAAAAGCCGTGAAAGCAGCCATGTTGTGGCACTTCTGCACTCCCTTTGGGATGCCTTTGGCAGATGAAGTAAGCCTGGAACTCAGGGCTTCCTGGTTAAAGAAATCCAAGCCCTAGGCTGAACCCTAACCCTAACCCTAGGCAGATAAATCAGCCTAGGTATAGGGATGGTGCCAAGGAAAAAGCTGTGAAAGCTGCCATGTTGTTGCACTTTTGTACTCCCCTTGGGATGCCTTGAACAGCTGCAGTGTGCCTGGAGCCCAGGGCTTCCTAGTTTCAAAAATCCTAGCCCTAGGCCTAAGCCTAACAGTAACCCTGGGAAAGTATGTCAGCCTGGTGTTAGGCTTCTTGCCAAGGAAAAAGCCGTGAAAGCAGCCATGTTGTGGCACTTTTGCACTCCCTTTTGGATGCCTTTCACAGCTCCAGTGTGCCTGGAACTCAGGGCTTCCTGCTTTTAAAAATCCTAGCCCTAGGCCGAACCCCAACCCTAAGACGAGAAAGGCAAATCAGCCAGGAATTAGGCATGTCCCCAAGGAAAAAGCTGTGGAGGCAGGCATGTTGTGGTACTTTTGCGCTCTTCTTGGCTAGTCCTTCGCAGCTGCTGTGTTCTTGGAACTCAGGGCTTTCTGGTTAATAGACCCTTACCCTAGGCGTAACTCAAACCTTAACCCTAGGAAGGAAAATCAACCTATGGTTCGGGATGGTCTCATGGAAATATCAGTGGTGGCAGCCAAGTTGCGTCACTTTTGCGCTCCCCTTGGGATGCCTTTTGCAGCTGCAGTGTGCCTGGAGCCCAGGGCTTCCTGGTTTTAAAAGTCCTAGGCCTAAGCCTAACAGTAACCCTAGGAAGGTAAATCAGCCGGGTATTAGGGTTCTTCCTAAGGGAAAAGCCGTGAAAGCAGCCATGTTGTGGCACTTCTGCACTCCCTTTGGGATGCCTTTGGCAGATGAAGTAAGCCTGGAACTCAGGGCTTCCTGGTTAAAGAAATTCAAGCCCTAGGCTGAACCCTAACCCTAACCCTAGGCAGATAAATCAGCCTAGGTATAGGGATGGTGCCAAGGAAAAAGCTGTGAAAGCTGCCATGTTGTTGCACTTTTGTACTCCCCTTGGGATGCCTTGAACAGCTGCAGTGTGCCTGGAGCTAAGGGCTTCCTAGTTTTAAAAATCGTAGCCCTAGGCTTAAGCCTAATAGTAACCCTGGGAAGGTAAGTCAGCCTGGTGTTAGGCGTCTTGCCAAGGAAAAAGCCGTGAAAGCAGCCATGTTGTGGCACTTTTGCAATCCCTTTTGGATGCCTTTCACAGATCCAGTGTGCCTGGAACTCAGGGCTTCCTGCTTTTAAAAATCCTAGCCCTAGGCCGAACCCCAACCCTAAGACGAGAAAGGCAAATCAGCCAGGAATTAGGCATGTCCCCAAGGAAAAAGCTGTGGAGGCAGGCATGTTGTGGTACTTTTGCGCTCTTCTTGGCTAGTCCTTCGCAGCTGCTGTGTTCTTGGAACTCAGGGCTTTCTGGTTAATAGAACCCTTACCCTAGGCGTAACTCAAACCTTAACCCTAGGAAGGAAAATCAACTTATGGTTCGGGATGGTCTCATGGAAATATCAGTGGTGGCAGCCAAGTTGCGTCACTTTTGCGCTCCCCTTGGGATGCCTTTCGCAGCTGCAGTGTGCCTGGAGCCCAGGGCTTCCTGGTTTTAAAAGTCCTAGGCCTAAGCCTAACAGTAACCCTAGGAAGGTAAATCAGCCGGGTATTAGGTTTCTTCCTAAGGGAAAAGCCGTGAAAGCAGCCATGTTGTGGCACTTCTGCACTCCCTTTGGGATGCCTTTGGCAGATGAAGTAAGCCTGGAACTCAGGGCTTCCTGGTAAAAAAAATTCAAGCCCTAGGCTGAACCCTAACCCTAACCCTAGGCAGATAAATCAGCCCAGGTATAGGGATGGTGCCAAGGAAAAAGCTGTGAAAGCTGCCATGTTGTTGCACTTTTGTACTCCCCTTGGGATGCCTTGAACAGCTGCAGTGTGCCTGGAGCTAAGGGCTTCCTAGTTTCAAAAATCCTAGCCCTAGGCCTAAGCCTAACAGTAACCCTGGGAAAGTAAATCAGCCTGATGTTAGGCTTCTTGCCAAGGAAAAAGCCGTGAAAGCAGCCATGTTGTGGCACTTCTGCACTCCCTTTGGGATGCCTTTGGCAGATGAAGTAAGCCTGGAACTCAGGGCTTCCTGGTTAAAGAAATCCAAGCCCTAGGCTGAACCCTAACCCTAACCCTAGGCAGATAAATCAGCCTAGGTATAGGGATGGTGCCAAGGAAAAAGCTGTGAAAGCTGCCATGTTGTTGCACTTTTGTACTCCCCTTGGGATGCCTTGAACAGCTGCAGTGTGCCTGGAGCTAAGGGCTTCCTAGTTTCAAAAATCCTAGCCCTAGGCCTAAGCCTAACAGTAACCCTGGGAAAGTAAATCAGCCTGATGTTAGGCTTCTTGCCAAGGAAAAAGCCGTGAAAGCAGCCATGTTGTGGCACTTTTGCACTCCCTTTTGGATGCCTTTCACAGCTCCAGTGTGCCTGGAACTCAGGGCTTCCTGATTTTAAAAATCCTAGCCCTAGGCCGAACCCCAACCCTAAGACGAGAAAGGCAAATCAGCCAGGAATTAGGCATGTCCCCAAGGAAAAAGCTGTGGAGGCAGGCATGTTGTGGTACTTTTGCGCTCTTCTTGGCTAGTCCTTCGCAGCTGCTGTGTTCTTGGAACTCAGGGCTTTCTGGTTAATAGAACCCTTACCCTAGGCGTAACTCAAACCTTAACCCTAGGAAGGAAAATCATCCTATGGTTCGGGATGGTCTCATGGAAATATCAGTGGTGGCAGCCAAGTTGCGTCACTTTTGCGCTCCCCTTGGGATGCCTTTCACAGCTGCAGTGTGCCTGGAGCCCAGGGCTTCCTGGTTTTAAAAGTCCTAGGCCTAAGCCTAACAGTAACCCTAGGAAGGTAAATCAGCCGGGTATTAGGGTTCTTCCTAAGGGAAAAGCCGTGAAAGCAGCCATGTTGTGGCACTTCTGCACTCCCTTTGGGATGCCTTTGGCAGATGAAGTAAGCCTGGAACTCAGGGCTTCCTGGTTAAAAAAAATTCGAGCCCTAGGCTGAACCCTAACCCTAACCCTAGGCAGATAAATCAGCCTAGGTATAGGGATGGTGCCAAGGAAAAAGCTGTGAAAGCTGCCATGTTGTTGCACTTTTGTACTCCCCTTGGGATGCCTTGAACAGCTGCAGTGTGCCTGGAGCCCAGGGCTTCCTAGTTTTAAAAATCCTAGCCCTAGGCCTAAGCCTAACAGTAACCCTGGGACGGCAAATCAGCCTGGTGTTAGGCTTCTTGCCAAGGAAAAAGCCGTGAAAGCAGCCATGTTGTGGCACTTTTGCACTCCCTTTTGGATGCCTTTCACAGCTCCAGTGTGCCTGGAACTCAGGGCTTCCTGATTTTAAAAATCCTAGCCCTAGGCCGAACCCCAACCCTAAGACGAGAAAGGCAAATCAGCCAGGAATTAGGCATGTCCCCAAGGAAAAAGCTGTGGAGGCAGGCATGTTGTGGTACTTTTGCGCTCTTCTTGGCTAGTCCTTCGCAGCTGCTGTGTTCTTGGAACTCAGGGCTTTCTGGTTAATAGAACCCTTACCCTAGGCGTAACTCAAACCTTAACCCTAGGAAGGAAAATCAACCTATGGTTCGGGATGGTCTCATGGAAATATCAGTGGTGGCAGCCAAGTTGCGTCACTTTTGCGCTCCCCTTGGGATGCCTTTCGCAGCTGCAGTGTGCCTGGAGCCCAGGGCTTCCTGGTTTTAAAAGTCCTAGGCCTAAGCCTAACAGTAACCCTAGGAAGGTAAATCAGCCGGGTATTAGGGTTCTTCCTAAGGGAAAAGCCGTGAAAGCAGCCATGTTGTTGCACGTTTGTAGTCCCCTTGGGATGCCTTTCGCAGCTGCAGTGTGCCTGGAGCTAAGGGCTTCCTAGTTTCAAAAATCCAAGCCCTAGGCCTAAGCCTAACAGTAACCCTGGGAAGGTAAATCAGCCTGATGTTAGGCTTCTTGCCAAGGAAAAAGCCGTGAAAGCAGCCATGTTGTGGCACTTCTGCACTCCCTTTGGGATGCCTTTGGCAGATGAAGTAAGCCTGGAACTCAGGGCTTCCTGGTTAAAGAAATCCAAGCCCTAGGCTGAACCCTAACCCTAACCCTAGGCAGATAAATCAGCCTAGGTATAGGGATGGTGCCAAGTAAAAAGCTGTGAAAGCTGCCATGTTGTTGCACTTTTGTACTCCCCTTGGGATGCCTTGAACAGCTGCAGTGTGCCTGGAGCCCAGGGCTTCCTAGTTTCAAAAATCCTAGCCCTAGGCCTAAGCCTAACAGTAACCCTGGGAAAGTAAATCAGCCTGATGTTAGGCTTCTTGCCAAGGAAAAAGCCGTGAAAGCAGCCATGTTGTGGCACTTTTGCACTCCCTTTTGGATGCCTTTCACAGCTCCAGTGTGCCTGGAACTCAGGGCTTCCTGCTTTTAAAAATCCTAGCCCTAGGCCGAACCCCAACCCTAAGACGAGAAAGGCAAATCAGCCAGGAATTAGGCATGTCCCCAAGGAAAAAGCTGTGGAGGCAGGCATGTTGTGGTACTTTTGCGCTCTTCTTGGCTAGTCCTTCGCAGCTGCTGTGTTCTTGGAACTCAGGGCTTTCTGGTTAATAGAACCCTTACCCTAGGCGTAACTCAAACCTTAACCCTAGGAAGGAAAATCAGCCTATGGTTCGGGATGGTCTCATGGAAATATCAGTGGTGGCAGCCAAGTTGCGTCACTTTTGCGCTCCCCTTGGGATGCCTTTTGCAGCTGCAGTGTGCCTGGAGCCCAGGGCTTCCTGGTTTTAAAAGTCCTAGGCCTAAGCCTAACAGTAACCCTAGGAAGGTAAATCAGCCGGGTATTAGGGTTCTTCCTAAGGGAAAAGCCGTGAAAGCAGCCATGTTGTTGCACTTTTGTAGTCCCCTTGGGATGCCTTTCGCAGCTGCAGTGTGCCTGGAGCTAAGGGCTTCCTAGTTTCAAAAATCCTAGCCCTAGGCCTAAGCCTAACAGTAACCCTGGGAAGGTAAATCAGCCTGATGTTAGGCTTCTTGCCAAGGAAAAAGCCGTGAAAGCAGCCATGTTGTGGCACTTCTGCACTCCCTTTGGGATGCCTTTGGCAGATGAAGTAAGCCTGGAACTTAGGGCTTCCGGGTTAAAGAAATCCAAGCCCTAGGCTGAACCCTAACCCTAACCCTAGCAGATAAATCAGCCTAGGTATAGGGATGGTGCCAAGGAAAAAGCTGTGAAAGCTGCCATGTTGTTGCACTTTTGTACTCCCCTTGGGATGCCTTGAACAGCTGCAGTGTGCCTGGAGCTAAGGGCTTCCTAGTTTCAAAAATCCTAGCCCTAGGCCTAAGCCTAACAGTAACCCTGGGAGTGTAAATCAGCCTGGTGTTAGTCTTCTTGCCAAGGAAAAAGCTGTGAAAGCTGCCATGTTGTTGCACTTTTGTACTCCCCTTGGGATGCCTTGAACAGCTGCAGTGTGCCTGGAGCTAAGGGCCTCCTAGTTTCAAAAATCCTAGCCCTAGGCCTAAGCCTAACAGTAACCCTGGGAAAGTAAATCAGCCTGGTGTTAGGCTTCTTGCCAAGGAAAAAGCCGTGAAAGCAGCCATGTTGTGGCACTTTTGCACTCCCTTTTGGATGCCTTTCACAGCTGCAGTGTGCCTGGAACTCAGGGCTTCCTGCTTTTAAAAATCCTGGCCCTAGGCCGAACCGCAACCCTAAGACGAGAAAGGCAAATCAGCCAGGAATTAGGCATGTCCCCAAGGAAAAAGCTGTGGAGGCAGGCATGTTGTGGTACTTTTGCGCTCTTCTTGGGTAGTCCTTCGCAGCTGCTGTGTTCTTGGAACTCAGGGCTTTCTGGTTAATAGACCCTTACCCTAGGCGTAACTCAAACCTTTAGCCTAGGAAGGAAAATCAACCTATGGTTCGGGATGGTCTCATGGAAATATCAGTGGTGGCAGCCAAGTTGCGTCACTTTTGCGCTCCCCTTGGGATGCCTTTTGCAGCTGCAGTGTGCCTGGAGCCCAGGGCTTCCTGGTTTTAAAAGTCCTAGGCCTAAGCCTAACAGTAACCCTAGGAAGGTAAATCAGCCGGGTATTAGGGTTCTTCCTAAGGGAAAAGCCGTGAAAGCAGCCATGTTGTGGCACTTCTGCACTCCCTTTGGGATGCCTTTGGCAGATGAAGTAAGCCTGGAACTCAGGGCTTCCTGGTTAAAGAAATTCAAGCCCTAGGCTGAACCCTAACCCTAACCCTAGGCAGATAAATCAGCCTAGGTATAGGGATGGTGCCAAGGAAAAAGCTGTGAAAGCTGCCATGTTGTTGCACTTTTGTACTCCCCTTGGGATGCCTTGAACAGCTGCAGTGTGCCTGGAGCTAAGGGCTTCCTAGTTTCAAAAATCCTAGCCCTAGGCCTAAGCCTAACAGTAACCCTGGGAAAGTGAATCAGCCTGGTGTTAGGCTTCTTGCCAAGGAAAAAGCCGTGAAAGCAGCCATGTTGTGGCACTTTTGCACTCCCTTTTGGATGCCTTTCACAGCTCCAGTGTGCCTGGAACTCAGGGCTTCCTGCTTTTAAAAATCCTAGCCCTAGGCCGAACCCCAACCCTAAGACGAGAAAGGCAAATCAGCCAGGAATTAGGCATGTCCCCAAGGAAAAAGCTGTGGAGGCAGGCATGTTGTGGTACTTTTGCGCTCTTCTTGGCTAGTCCTTCGCAGCTGCTGTGTTCTTGGAACTCAGGGCTTTCTGGTTAATAGAACCCTTACCCTAGGCGTAACTCAAACCTTAACCCTAGGAAGGAAAATCAGCCTATGGTTCGGGATGGTCTCATGGAAATATCAGTGGTGGCAGCCAAGTTGCGTCACTTTTGCGCTCTCCTTGGGATGCCTTTTGCAGCTGCAGTGTGCCTGGAGCCCAGGGCTTCCTGGTTTTAAAAGTCCTAGGCCTAAGCCTAACAGTAACCCTAGGAAGGTAAATCAGCCGCGTATTAGGGTTCTTCCTAAGGGAAAAGCCGTGAAAGCAGCCATGTTGTGGCACTTCTGCACTCCCTTTGGGATGCCTTTGGCAGATGAAGTAAGCCTGGAACTCAGGGCTTCCTGGTAAAAAAAATTCAAGCCCTAGGCTGAACCCTAACCCTAACCCTAGGCAGATAAATCAGCCCAGGTATAGGGATGGTGCCAAGGAAAAAGCTGTGAAAGCTGCCATGTTGTTGCACTTTTGTACTCCCCTTGGGATGCCTTGAACAGCTGCAGTGTGCCTGGAGCTAAGGGCTTCCTAGTTTCAAAAATCCTAGCCCTAGGCCTAAGCCTAACAGTAACCCTGGGAAAGTAAATCAGCCTGATGTTAGGCTTCTTGCCAAGGAAAAAGCCGTGAAAGCAGCCATGTTGTGGCACTTCTGCACTCCCTTTGGGATGCCTTTGGCAGATGAAGTAAGCCTGGAACTCAGGGCTTCCTGGTTAAAGAAATCCAAGCCCTAGGCTGAACCCTAACCCTAACCCTAGGCAGATAAATCAGCCTAGGTATAGGGATGGTGCCAAGGAAAAAGCTGTGAAAGCTGCCATGTTGTTGCACTTTTGTACTCCCCTTGGGATGCCTTGAACAGCTGCAGTGTGCCTGGAGCTAAGGGCTTCCTAGTTTCAAAAATCCTAGCCCTAGGCCTAAGCCTAACAGTAACCCTGGGAAAGTAAATCAGCCTGATGTTAGGCTTCTTGCCAAGGAAAAAGCCGTGAAAGCAGCCATGTTGTGGCACTTTTGCACTCCCTTTTGGATGCCTTTCACAGCTCCAGTGTGCCTGGAACTCAGGGCTTCCTGATTTTAAAAATCCTAGCCCTAGGCCGAACCCCAACCCTAAGACGAGAAAGGCAAATCAGCCAGGAATTAGGCATGTCCCCAAGGAAAAAGCTGTGGAGGCAGGCATGTTGTGGTACTTTTGCGCTCTTCTTGGCTAGTCCTTCGCAGCTGCTGTGTTCTTGGAACTCAGGGCTTTCTGGTTAATAGAACCCTTACCCTAGGCGTAACTCAAACCTTAACCCTAGGAAGGAAAATCATCCTATGGTTCGGGATGGTCTCATGGAAATATCAGTGGTGGCAGCCAAGTTGCGTCACTTTTGCGCTGCCCTTGGGATGCCTTTCACAGCTGCAGTGTGCCTGGAGCCCAGGGCTTCCTGGTTTTAAAAGTCCTAGGCCTAAGCCTAACAGTAACCCTAGGAAGGTAAATCAGCCGGGTATTAGGGTTCTTCCTAAGGGAAAAGCCGTGAAAGCAGCCATGTTGTGGCACTTCTGCACTCCCTTTGGGATGCCTTTGGCAGATGAAGTAAGCCTGGAACTCAGGGCTTCCTGGTTAAAAAAAATTCAAGCCCTAGGCTGAACCCTAACCCTAACCCTAGGCAGATAAATCAGCCTAGGTATAGGGATGGTGCCAAGGAAAAAGCTGTGAAAGCTGCCATGTTGTTGCACTTTTGTACTCCCCTTGGGATGCCTTGAACAGCTGCAGTGTGCCTGGAGCCCAGGGCTTCCTAGTTTTAAAAATCCTAGCCCTAGACCTAAGCCTAACAGTAACCCTGGGAAGGCAAATCAGCCTGGTGTTAGGCTTCTTGCCAAGGAAAAAGCCGTGAAAGCAGCCATGTTGTGGCACTTTTGCACTCCCTTTTGGATGCCTTTCACAGCTCCAGTGTGCCTGGAACTCAGGGCTTCCTGCTTTTAAAAATCCTAGCCCTAGGCCGAACCCCAACCCTAAGACGAGAAAGGCAAATCAGCCAGGAATTAGGCATGTCCCCAAGGAAAAAGCTGTGGAGGCAGGCATGTTGTGGTACTTTTGCGCTCTTCTTGGCTAGTCCTTCGCAGCTGCTGTGTTCTTGGAACTCAGGGCTTTCTGGTTAATAGAACCCTTACCCTAGGCGTAACTCAAACCTTAACCCTAGGAAGGAAAATCAACCTATGGTTCGGGATGGTCTCATGGAAATATCAGTGGTGGCAGCCAAGTTGCGTCACTTTTGCGCTCCCCTTGGGATGCCTTTCGCAGCTGCAGTGTGCCTGGAGCCCAGGGCTTCCTGGTTTTAAAAGTCCTAGGCCTAAGCCTAACAGTACCCCTAGGAAGGTAAATCAGCCGGGTATTAGGGCTCTTCCTAAGGGAAAAGCCGTGAAAGCAGCCATGTTGTGGCACTTCTGCACTCCCTTTGGGATGCCTTTGGCAGATGAAGTAAGCCTGGAACTCAGGGCTTCCTGGTTAAAGAAATTCAAGCCCTAGGCTGAACCCTAACCCTAACCCTAGGCAGATAAATCAGCCTAGGTATAGGGATGGTGCCAAGGAAAAAGCTGTGAAAGCTGCCATGTTGTTGCACTTTTGTACTCCCCTTGGGATGCCTTGAACAGCTGCAGTGTGCCTGGAGCTAAGGGCTTCCTAGTTTTAAAAATCCTAGCCCTAGGCCTAAGCCTAACAGTAACCCTGGGAAGGTAAGTCAGCCTGGTGTTAGGCGTCTTGCCAAGGAACAAGCCGTGAAAGCAGCCATGTTGTGGCACTTTTGCAATCCCTTTTGGATGCCTTTCACAGCTCCAGTGTGCCTGGAACTCAGGGCTTCCTGCTTTTAAAAATCCTAGCCCTAGGCCGAACCCCAACCCTATGACGAGAAAGGCAAATCAGCCAGGAATTAGGCATGTCCCCAAGGAAAAAGCGGTGGAGGCAGGCATGTTGTGGTACTTTTGCGCTCTTCTTGGCTAGTCCTTCGCAGCTGCTGTGTTCTTGGAACTCAGGGCTTTCTGGTTAATAGAACCCTTACCCTAGGCGTAACTCAAACCTTAACCCTAGGAAGGAAAATCAGCCTATGGTTCGGGATGGTCTCATGGAAATATCAGTGGTGGCAGCCAAGTTGCGTCACTTTTGCGCTCCCCTTGGGATGCCTTTCGCAGCTGCAGTGTGCCTGGAGCCCAGGGCTTCCTGGTTTTAAAAGTCCTAGGCCTAAGCCTAACAGTAACCCTAGGAAGGTAAATCAGCCGGGTATTAGGGTTCTTCCTAAGGGAAAAGCCGTGAAAGCAGCCATGTTGTGGCACTTCTGCACTCCCTTTGGGATGCCTTTGGCAGATGAAGTAAGCCTGGAACTCAGGGCTTCCTGGTTAAAGAAATTCAAGCCCTAGGCTGAACCCTAACCCTAACCCTAGGCAGATAAATCAGCCCAGGTATAGGGATGGTGCCAAGGAAAAAGCTGTGAAAGCTGCCATGTTGTTGCACTATTGTACTCCCCTTGGGATGCCTTGAACAGCTGCAGTGTGCCTGGAGCTAAGGGCTTCCTAGTTTCAAAAATCCTAGCCCTAGGCCTAAGCCTAACAGTAACCCTGGGAAAGTAAATCAGCCTGATGTTAGGCTTCTTGCCAAGGAAAAAGCCGTGAAAGCAGCCATGTTGTGGCACTTCTGCACTCCCTTTGGGATGCCTTTGGCAGATGAAGTAAGCCTGGAACTCAGGGCTTCCTGGTTAAAGAAATCCAAGCCCTAGGCTGAACCCTAACCCTAACCCTAGGCAGATAAATCAGCCTAGGTATAGGGATGGTGCCAAGGAAAAAGCTGTGAAAGCTGCCATGTTGTTGCACTTTTGTACTCCCCTTGGGATGCCTTGAACAGCTGCAGTGTGCCTGGAGCTAAGGGCTTCCTAGTTTCAAAAATCCTAGCCCTAGGCCTAAGCCTAACAGTAACCCTGGGAAAGTAAATCAGCCTGGTGTTAGGCTTCTTGCCAAGGAAAAAGCCGTGAAAGCAGCCATGTTGTGGCACTTTTGCACTCCCTTTTGGATGGCTTTCACAGCTCCAGTGTGCCTGGAACTCAGGGCTTCCTGATTTTAAAAATCCTAGCCCTAGGCCGAACCCCAACCCTAAGACGAGAAAGGCAAATCAGCCAGGAATTAGGCATGTCCCCAAGGAAAAAGCTGTGGAGGCAGGCATGTTGTGGTACTTTTGCGCTCTTCTTGGCTAGTCCTTCGCAGCTGCTGTGTTCTTGGAACTCAGGGCTTTCTGGTTAATAGACCCTTACCCTAGGCGTAACTCAAACCTTAACCCTAGGAAGGAAAATCAGCCTATGGTTCGGGATGGTCTCATGGAAATATCAGTGGTGGCAGCCAAGTTGCGTCACTTTTGCGCTGCCCTTGGGATGCCTTTCACAGCTGCAGTGTGCCTGGAGCCCAGGGCTTCCTGGTTTTAAAAGTCCTAGGCCTAAGCCTAACAGTAACCCTAGGAAGGTAAATCAGCCGGGTATTAGGGTTCTTCCTAAGGGAAAAGCCGTGAAAGCAGCCATGTTGTGGCACTTCTGCACTCCCTTTGGGATGCCTTTGGCAGATGAAGTAAGCCTGGAACTCAGGGCTTCCTGGTTAAAGAAATCCAAGCCCTAGGCTGAACCCTAACCCTAACCCTAGGCAGATAAATCAGCCTAGGTATAGGGATGGTGCCAAGGAAAAAGCTGTGAAAGCTGCCATGTTGTTGCACTTTTGTACTCCCCTTGGGATGCCTTGAACAGCTGCTGTGTGCCTGGAGCCCAGGGCTTCCTAGTTTCAAAAATCCTAGCCCTAGGCCTAAGCCTAACAGTAACCCTGGGAAAGTAAATCAGCCTGGTGTTAGGCTTCTTGCCAAGGAAAAAGCCGTGAAAGCAGCCATGTTGTGGCACTTTTGCACTCCCTTTTGGATGCCTTTCACAGCTCCAGTGTGCCTGGAACTCAGGGCTTCCTGCTTTTAAAAATCCTAGCCCTAGGCCGAACCCCAACCCTAAGACGAGAAAGGCAAATCAGCCAGGAATTAGGCATGTCCCCAAGGAAAAAGCTGTGGAGGCAGGCATGTTGTGGTACTTTTGCGCTCTTCTTGGCTAGTCCTTCGCAGCTGCTGTGTTCTTGGAACTCAGGGCTTTCTGGTTAATAGAACCCTTACCCTAGGCGTAACTCAAACCTTAACCCTAGGAAGGAAAATCAACCTATGGTTCGGGATGGTCTCATGGAAATATCAGTGGTGGCAGCCAAGTTGCGTCACTTTTGCGCTCCCCTTGGGATGCCTTTCGCAGCTGCAGTGTGCCTGGAGCCCAGGGCTTCCTGGTTTTAAAAGTCCTAGGCCTAAGCCTAACAGTAACCCTAGGAAGGTAAATCAGCCGGGTATTAGGGTTCTTCCTAAGGGAAAAGCCGTGAAAGCAGCCATGTTGTGGCACTTCTGCACTCCCTTTGGGATGCCTTTGGCAGATGAAGTAAGCCTGGAACTCAGGGCTTCCTGGTTAAAGAAATTCAAGCCCTAGGCTGAACCCTAACCCTAACCCTAGGCAGATAAATCAGCCTAGGTATAGGGATGGTGCCAAGGAAAAAGCTGTGAAAGCTGCCATGTTGTTGCACTTTTGTACTCCCCTTGGGATGCCTTGAACAGCTGCAGTGTGCCTGGAGCTAAGGGCTTCCTAGTTTCAAAAATCCTAGCCCTAGGCCTAAGCCTAACAGTAACCCTGGGAAGGTAAATCAGCCTGATGTTAGGCTTCTTGCCAAGGAAAAAGCCGTGAAAGCAGCCATGTTGTGGCACTTCTGCACTCCCTTTGGGATGCCTTTGGCAGATGAAGTAAGCCTGGAACTCAGGGCTTCCTAGTTAAAGAAATCCAAGCCCTAGGCTGAACCCTAACCCTAACCCTAGGCAGATAAATCAGCCTAGGTATAGGGATGGTGCCAAGGAAAAAGCTGTGAAAGCTGCCATGTTGTTGCACTTTTGTACTCCCCTTGGGATGCCTTGAACAGCTGCAGTGTGCCTGGAGCTAAGGGCTTCCTAGTTTCAAAAATCCTAGCCCTAGGCCTACGCCTAACAGTAACCCTGGGAAAGTAAATCAGCCTGGTGTTAGGCTTCTTGCCAAGGAAAAAGCTGTGAAAGCTGCCATGTTGTTGCACTTTTGTACTCCCCTTGGGATGCCTTGAACAGCTGCTGTGTGCCTGGAGCTAAGGGCTTCCTAGTTTCAAAAATCCTAGCCCTAGGCCTAAGCCTAACAGTAACCCTGGGAAAGTAAATCAGCCTGGTGTTAGGCTTCTTGCCAAGGAAAAAGCCGTGAAAGCAGCCATGTTGTGGCACTTTTGCACTCCCTTTTGGATGCCTTTCACAGCTCCAGTGTGCCTGGAACTCAGGGCTTCCTGCTTTTAAAAATCCTAGCCCTAGGCCGAACCCCAACCCTAAGACGAGAAAGGCAAATCAGCCAGGAATTAGGCATGTCCCCAAGGAAAAAGCTGTGGAGGCAGGCATGTTGTGGTACTTTTGCGCTCTTCTTGGCTAGTCCTTCGCAGCTGCTGTGTTCTTGGAACTCAGGGCTTTCTGGTTAATAGAACCCTTACCCTAGGCGTAACTCAAACCTTAACCCTAGGAAGGAAAATCAGCCTATGGTTCGGGATGGTCTCATGGAAATATCAGTGGTGGCAGCCAAGTTGCGTCACTTTTGCGCTCTCCTTGGGATGCCTTTTGCAGCTGCAGTGTGCCTGGAGCCCAGGGCTTCCTGGTTTTAAAAGTCCTAGGCCTAAGCCTAACAGTAACCCTAGGAAGGTAAATCAGCCGCGTATTAGGGTTCTTCCTAAGGGAAAAGCCGTGAAAGCAGCCATGTTGTGGCACTTCTGCACTCCCTTTGGGATGCCTTTGGCAGATGAAGTAAGCCTGGAACTCAGGGCTTCCTGGTAAAAAAAATTCAAGCCCTAGGCTGAACCCTAACCCTAACCCTAGGCAGATAAATCAGCCCAGGTATAGGGATGGTGCCAAGGAAAAAGCTGTGAAAGCTGCCATGTTGTTGCACTTTTGTACTCCCCTTGGGATGCCTTGAACAGCTGCAGTGTGCCTGGAGCTAAGGGCTTCCTAGTTTCAAAAATCCTAGCCCTAGGCCTAAGCCTAACAGTAACCCTGGGAAAGTAAATCAGCCTGATGTTAGGCTTCTTGCCAAGGAAAAAGCCGTGAAAGCAGCCATGTTGTGGCACTTCTGCACTCCCTTTGGGATGCCTTTGGCAGATGAAGTAAGCCTGGAACTCAGGGCTTCCTGGTTAAAGAAATCCAAGCCCTAGGCTGAACCCTAACCCTAACCCTAGGCAGATAAATCAGCCTAGGTATAGGGATGGTGCCAAGGAAAAAGCTGTGAAAGCTGCCATGTTGTTGCACTTTTGTACTCCCCTTGGGATGCCTTGAACAGCTGCAGTGTGCCTGGAGCTAAGGGCTTCCTAGTTTCAAAAATCCTAGCCCTAGGCCTAAGCCTAACAGTAACCCTGGGAAAGTAAATCAGCCTGATGTTAAGCTTCTTGCCAAGGAAAAAGCCGTGAAAGCAGCCATGTTGTGGCACTTTTGCACTCCCTTTTGGATGCCTTTCACAGCTCCAGTGTGCCTGGAACTCAGGGCTTCCTGATTTTAAAAATCCTAGCCCTAGGCCGAACCCCAACCCTAAGACGAGAAAGGCAAATCAGCCAGGAATTAGGCATGTCCCCAAGGAAAAAGCTGTGGAGGCAGGCATGTTGTGGTACTTTTGCGCTCTTCTTGGCTAGTCCTTCGCAGCTGCTGTGTTCTTGGAACTCAGGGCTTTCTGGTTAATAGAACCCTTACCCTAGGCGTAACTCAAACCTTAACCCTAGGAAGGAAAATCATCCTATGGTTCGGGATGGTCTCATGGAAATATCAGTGGTGGCAGCCAAGTTGCGTCACTTTTGCGCTGCCCTTGGGATGCCTTTCACAGCTGCAGTGTGCCTGGAGCCCAGGGCTTCCTGGTTTTAAAAGTCCTAGGCCTAAGCCTAACAGTAACCCTAGGAAGGTAAATCAGCCGGGTATTAGGGTTCTTCCTAAGGGAAAAGCCGTGAAAGCAGCCATGTTGTGGCACTTCTGCACTCCCTTTGGGATGCCTTTGGCAGATGAAGTAAGCCTGGAACTCAGGGCTTCCTGGTTAAAAAAAATTCAAGCCCTAGGCTGAACCCTAACCCTAACCCTAGGCAGATAAATCAGCCTAGGTATAGGGATGGTGCCAAGGAAAAAGCTGTGAAAGCTGCCATGTTGTTGCACTTTTGTACTCCCCTTGGGATGCCTTGAACAGCTGCAGTGTGCCTGGAGCCCAGGGCTTCCTAGTTTTAAAAATCCTAGCCCTAGGCCTAAGCCTAACAGTAACCCTGGGAAGGCAAATCAGCCTGGTGTTAGGCTTCTTGCCAAGGAAAAAGCCGTGAAAGCAGCCATGTTGTGGCACTTTTGCACTCCCTTTTGGATGCCTTTCACAGCTCCAGTGTGCCTGGAACTCAGGGCTTCCTGCTTTTAAAAATCCTAGCCCTAGGCCGAACCCCAACCCTAAGACGAGAAAGGCAAATCAGCCAGGAATTAGGCATGTCCCCAAGGAAAAAGCTGTGGAGGCAGGCATGTTGTGGTACTTTTGCGCTCTTCTTGGCTAGTCCTTCGCAGCTGCTGTGTTCTTGGAACTCAGGGCTTTCTGGTTAATAGAACCCTTACCCTAGGCGTAACTCAAACCTTAACCCTAGGAAGGAAAATCAACCTATGGTTCGGGATGGTCTCATGGAAATATCAGTGGTGGCAGCCAAGTTGCGTCACTTTTGCGCTCCCCTTGGGATGCCTTTCACAGCTGCAGTGTGCCTGGAGCCCAGGGCTTCCTGGTTTTAAAAGTCCTAGGCCTAAGCCTAACAGTAACCCTAGGAAGGTAAATCAGCCGGGTATTAGGGCTCTTCCTAAGGGAAAAGCCGTGAAAGCAGCCATGTTGTGGCACTTCTGCACTCCCTTTGGGATGCCTTTGGCAGATGAAGTAAGCCTGGAACTCAGGGCTTCCTGGTTAAAGAAATTCAAGCCCTAGGCTGAACCCTAACCCTAACCCTAGGCAGATAAATCAGCCTAGGTATAGGGATGGTGCCAAGGAAAAAGCTGTGAAAGCTGCCATGTTGTTGCACTTTTGTACTCCCCTTGGGATGCCTTGAACAGCTGCAGTGTGCCTGGAGCTAAGGGCTTCCTAGTTTTAAAAATCCTAGCCCTAGGCCTAAGCCTAACAGTAACCCTGGGAAGGTAAGTCAGCCTGGTGTTAGGCGTCTTGCCAAGGAACAAGCCGTGAAAGCAGCCATGTTGTGGCACTTTTGCACTCCCTTTTGGATGCCTTTCACAGCTCCAGTGTGCCTGGAACTCAGGGCTTCCTGCTTTTAAAAATCCTAGCCCTAGGCCGAACCCCAACCCTATGACGAGAAAGGCAAATCAGCCAGGAATTAGGCATGTCCCCAAGGAAAAAGCTGTGGAGGCAGGCATGTTGTGGTACTTTTGCGCTCTTCTTGGCTAGTCCTTCGCAGCTGCTGTGTTCTTGGAACTCAGGGCTTTCTGGTTAATAGAACCCTTACCCTAGGCGTAACTCAAACCTTAACCGTAGGAAGGAAAATCAGCCTATGGTTCGGGATGGTCTCATGGAAATATCAGTGGTGGCAGCCAAGTTGCGTCACTTTTGCGCTCCCCTTGGGATGCCTTTCGCAGCTGCAGTGTGCCTGGAGCCCAGGGCTTCCTGGTTTTAAAAGTCCTAGGCCTAAGCCTAACAGTAACCCTAGGAAGGTAAATCAGCCGCGTATTAGGGTTCTTCCTAAGGGAAAAGCCGTGAAAGCAGCCATGTTGTGGCACTTCTGCACTCCCTTTGGGATGCCTTTGGCAGATGAAGTAAGCCTGGAACTCAGGGCTTCCTGGTTAAAAAAATTCAAGCCCTAGGCTGAACCCTAACCCTAACCCTAGGCAGATAAATCAGCCTAGGTATAGGGATGGTGCTAAGGAAAAAGCTGTGAAAGCTGCCATGTTGTTGCACTATTGTACTCCCCTTGGGATGCCTTGAACAGCTGCAGTGTGCCTGGAGCTAAGGGCTTCCTAGTTTCAAAAATCCTAGCCCTAGGCCTAAGCCTAACAGTAACCGTGGGAAAGTAAATCAGCCTGATGTTAGGCTTCTTGCCAAGGAAAAAGCCGTGAAAGCAGCCATGTTGTGGCACTTCTGCACTCCCTTTGGGATGCCTTTGGCAGATGAAGTAAGCCTGGAACTCAGGGCTTCCTGGTTAAAGAAATCCAAGCCCTAGGCTGAACCCTAACCCTAACCCTAGGCAGATAAATCAGCCTAGGTATAGGGATGGTGCCAAGGAAAAAGCTGTGAAAGCTGCCATGTTGTTGCACTTTTGTACTCCCCTTGGGATGCCTTGAACAGCTGCAGTGTGCCTGGAGCTAAGGGCTTCCTAGTTTCAAAAATCCTAGCCCTAGGCCTAAGCCTAACAGTAACCCTGGGAAGGTAAATCAGCCTGATGTTAGGCTTCTTGCCAAGGAAAAAGCCGTGAAAGCAGCCATGTTGTGGCACTTCTGCACTCCCTTTGGGATGCCTTTGGCAGATGAAGTAAGCCTGGAACTCAGGGCTTCCTAGTTAAAGAAATCCAAGCCCTAGGCTGAACCCTAACCCTAACCCTAGGCAGATAAATCAGCCTAGGTATAGGGATGGTGCCAAGGAAAAAGCTGTGAAAGCTGCCATGTTGTTGCACTTTTGTACTCCCCTTGGGATGCCTTGAACAGCTGCAGTGTGCCTGGAGCTAAGGGCTTCCTAGTTTCAAAAATCCTAGCCCTAGGCCTACGCCTAACAGTAACCCTGGGAAAGTAAATCAGCCTGGTGTTAGGCTTCTTGCCAAGGAAAAAGCTGTGAAAGCTGCCATGTTGTTGCACTTTTGTACTCCCCTTGGGATGCCTTGAACAGCTGCTGTGTGCCTGGAGCTAAGGGCTTCCTAGTTTCAAAAATCCTAGCCCTAGGCCTAAGCCTAACAGTAACCCTGGGAAAGTAAATCAGCCTGGTGTTAGGCTTCTTGCCAAGGAAAAAGCCGTGAAAGCAGCCATGTTGTGGCACTTTTGCACTCCCTTTTGGATGCCTTTCACAGCTCCAGTGTGCCTGGAACTCAGGGCTTCCTGCTTTTAAAAATCCTAGCCCTAGGCCGAACCCCAACCCTAAGACGAGAAAGGCAAATCAGCCAGGAATTAGGCATGTCCCCAAGGAAAAAGCTGTGGAGGCAGGCATGTTGTGGTACTTTTGCGCTCTTCTTGGCTAGTCCTTCGCAGCTGCTGTGTTCTTGGAACTCAGGGCTTTCTGGTTAATAGAACCCTTACCCTAGGCGTAACTCAAACCTTAACCCTAGGAAGGAAAATCAGCCTATGGTTCGGGATGGTCTCATGGAAATATCAGTGGTGGCAGCCAAGTTGCGTCACTTTTGCGCTCTCCTTGGGATGCCTTTTGCAGCTGCAGTGTGCCTGGAGCCCAGGGCTTCCTGGTTTTAAAAGTCCTAGGCCTAAGCCTAACAGTAACCCTAGGAAGGTAAATCAGCCGCGTATTAGGGTTCTTCCTAAGGGAAAAGCCGTGAAAGCAGCCATGTTGTGGCACTTCTGCACTCCCTTTGGGATGCCTTTGGCAGATGAAGTAAGCCTGGAACTCAGGGCTTCCTGGTAAAAAAAATTCAAGCCCTAGGCTGAACCCTAACCCTAACCCTAGGCAGATAAATCAGCCCAGGTATAGGGATGGTGCCAAGGAAAAAGCTGTGAAAGCTGCCATGTTGTTGCACTTTTGTACTCCCCTTGGGATGCCTTGAACAGCTGCAGTGTGCCTGGAGCTAAGGGCTTCCTAGTTTCAAAAATCCTAGCCCTAGGCCTAAGCCTAACAGTAACCCTGGGAAAGTAAATCAGCCTGATGTTAGGCTTCTTGCCAAGGAAAAAGCCGTGAAAGCAGCCATGTTGTGGCACTTCTGCACTCCCTTTGGGATGCCTTTGGCAGATGAAGTAAGCCTGGAACTCAGGGCTTCCTGGTTAAAGAAATCCAAGCCCTAGGCTGAACCCTAACCCTAACCCTAGGCAGATAAATCAGCCTAGGTATAGGGATGGTGCCAAGGAAAAAGCTGTGAAAGCTGCCATGTTGTTGCACTTTTGTACTCCCCTTGGGATGCCTTGAACAGCTGCAGTGTGCCTGGAGCTAAGGGCTTCCTAGTTTCAAAAATCCTAGCCCTAGGCCTAAGCCTAACAGTAACCCTGGGAAAGTAAATCAGCCTGATGTTAGGCTTCTTGCCAAGGAAAAAGCCGTGAAAGCAGCCATGTTGTGGCACTTTTGCACTCCCTTTTGGATGCCTTTCACAGCTCCAGTGTGCCTGGAACTCAGGGCTTCCTGATTTTAAAAATCCTAGCCCTAGGCCGAACCCCAACCCTAAGACGAGAAAGGCAAATCAGCCAGGAATTAGGCATGTCCCCAAGGAAAAAGCTGTGGAGGCAGGCATGTTGTGGTACTTTTGCGCTCTTCTTGGCTAGTCCTTCGCAGCTGCTGTGTTCTTGGAACTCAGGGCTTTCTGGTTAATAGAACCCTTACCCTAGGCGTAACTCAAACCTTAACCCTAGGAAGGAAAATCATCCTATGGTTCGGGATGGTCTCATGGAAATATCAGTGGTGGCAGCCAAGTTGCGTCACTTTTGCGCTGCCCTTGGGATGCCTTTCACAGCTGCAGTGTGCCTGGAGCCCAGGGCTTCCTGGTTTTAAAAGTCCTAGGCCTAAGCCTAACAGTAACCCTAGGAAGGTAAATCAGCCGGGTATTAGGGTTCTTCCTAAGGGAAAAGCCGTGAAAGCAGCCATGTTGTGGCACTTCTGCACTCCCTTTGGGATGCCTTTGGCAGATGAAGTAAGCCTGGAACTCAGGGCTTCCTGGTTAAAAAAAATTCAAGCCCTAGGCTGAACCCTAACCCTAACCCTAGGCAGATAAATCAGCCTAGGTATAGGGATGGTGCCAAGGAAAAAGCTGTGAAAGCTGCCATGTTGTTGCACTTTTGTACTCCCCTTGGGATGCCTTGAACAGCTGCAGTGTGCCTGGAGCCCAGGGCTTCCTAGTTTTAAAAATCCTACCCCTAGGCCTAAGCCTAACAGTAACCCTGGGAAGGCAAATCAGCCTGGTGTTAGGCTTCTTGCCAAGGAAAAAGCCGTGAAAGCAGCCATGTTGTGGCACTTTTGCACTCCCTTTTGGATGCCTTTCACAGCTCCAGTGTGCCTGGAACTCAGGGCTTCCTGCTTTTAAAAATCCTAGCCCTAGGCCGAACCCCAACCCTAAGACGAGAAAGGCAAATCAGCCAGGAATTAGGCATGTCCCCAAGGAAAAAGCTGTGGAGGCAGGCATGTTGTGGTACTTTTGCGCTCTTCTTGGCTAGTCCTTCGCAGCTGCTGTGTTCTTGGAACTCAGGGCTTTCTGGTTAATAGAACCCTTACCCTAGGCGTAACTCAAACCTTAACCCTAGGAAGGAAAATCAACCTATGGTTCGGGATGGTCTCATGGAAATATCAGTGGTGGCAGCCAAGTTGCGTCACTTTTGCGCTCCCCTTGGGATGCCTTTCACAGCTGCAGTGTGCCTGGAGCCCAGGGCTTCCTGGTTTTAAAAGTCCTAGGCCTAAGCCTAACAGTAACCCTAGGAAGGTAAATCAGCCGGGTATTAGGGCTCTTCCTAAGGGAAAAGCCGTGAAAGCAGCCATGTTGTGGCACTTCTGCACTCCCTTTGGGATGCCTTTGGCAGATGAAGTAAGCCTGGAACTCAGGGCTTCCTGGTTAAAGAAATTCAAGCCCTAGGCTGAACCCTAACCCTAACCCTAGGCAGATAAATCAGCCTAGGTATAGGGATGGTGCCAAGGAAAAAGCTGTGAAAGCTGCCATGTTGTTGCACTTTTGTACTCCCCTTGGGATGCCTTGAACAGCTGCAGTGTGCCTGGAGCTAAGGGCTTCCTAGTTTTAAAAATCCTAGCCCTAGGCCTAAGCCTAACAGTAACCCTGGGAAGGTAAGTCAGCCTGGTGTTAGGCGTCTTGCCAAGGAACAAGCCGTGAAAGCAGCCATGTTGTGGCACTTTTGCAATCCCTTTTGGATGCCTTTCACAGCTCCAGTGTGCCTGGAACTCAGGGCTTCCTGCTTTTAAAAATCCTAGCCCTAGGCCGAACCCCAACCCTATGACGAGAAAGGCAAATCAGCCAGGAATTAGGCATGTCCCCAAGGAAAAAGCTGTGGAGGCAGGCATGTTGTGGTACTTTTGCGCTCTTCTTGGCTAGTCCTTCGCAGCTGCTGTGTTCTTGGAACTCAGGGCTTTCTGGTTAATAGAACCCTTACCCTAGGCGTAACTCAAACCTTAACCCTAGGAAGGAAAATCAGCCTATGGTTCGGGATGGTCTCATGGAAATATCAGTGGTGGCAGCCAAGTTGCGTCACTTTTGCGCTCCCCTTTGGATGCCTTTCGCAGCTGCAGTGTGCCTGGAGCCCAGGGCTTCCTGGTTTTAAAAGTCCTAGGCCTAAGCCTAACAGTAACCCTAGGAAGGTAAATCAGCCGGGTATTAGGGTTCTTCCTAAGGGAAAAGCCGTGAAAGCAGCCATGTTGTGGCACTTCTGCACTCCCTTTGGGATGCCTTTGGCAGATGAAGTAAGCCTGGAACTCAGGGCTTCCTGGTTAAAAAAATTCAAGCCCTAGGCTGAACCCTAACCCTAACCCTAGGCAGATAAATCAGCCCAGGTATAGGGATGGTGCTAAGGAAAAAGCTGTGAAAGCTGCCATGTTGTTGCACTATTGTACTCCCCTTGGGATGCCTTGAACAGCTGCAGTGTGCCTGGAGCTAAGGGCTTCCTAGTTTCAAAAATCCTAGCCCTAGGCCTAAGCCTAACAGTAACCGTGGGAAAGTAAATCAGCCTGATGTTAGGCTTCTTGCCAAGGAAAAAGCCGTGAAAGCAGCCATGTTGTGGCACTTCTGCACTCCCTTTGGGATGCCTTTGGCAGATGAAGTAAGCCTGGAACTCAGGGCTTCCTGGTTAAAGAAATCCAAGCCCTAGGCTGAACCCTAACCCTAACCCTAGGCAGATAAATCAGCCTAGGTATAGGGATGGTGCCAAGGAAAAAGCTGTGAAAGCTGCCATGTTGTTGCACTTTTGTACTCCCCTTGGGATGCCTTGAACAGCTGCAGTGTGCCTGGAGCTAAGGGCTTCCTAGTTTCAAAAATCCTAGCCCTAGGCCTAAGCCTAACAGTAACCCTGGGAAAGTAAATCAGCCTGGTGTTAGGCTTCTTGCCAAGGAAAAAGCCGTGAAAGCAGCCATGTTGTGGCACTTTTGCACTCCCTTTTGGATGGCTTTCACAGCTCCAGTGTGCCTGGAACTCAGGGCTTCCTGATTTTAAAAATCCTAGCCCTAGGCCGAACCCCAACCCTAAGACGAGAAAGGCAAATCAGCCAGGAATTAGGCATGTCCCCAAGGAAAAAGCTGTGGAGGCAGGCATGTTGTGGTACTTTTGCGCTCTTCTTGGCTAGTCCTTCGCAGCTGCTGTGTTCTTGGAACTCAGGGCTTTCTGGTTAATAGACCCTTACCCTAGGCGTAACTCAAACCTTAACCCTAGGAAGGAAAATCAGCCTATGGTTCGGGATGGTCTCATGGAAATATCAGTGGTGGCAGCCAAGTTGCGTCACTTTTGCGCTCCCCTTGGGATGCCTTTCACAGCTGCAGTGTGCCTGGAGCCCAGGGCTTCCTGGTTTTAAAAGTCCTAGGCCTAAGCCTAACAGTAACCCTAGGAAGGTAAATCAGCCGGGTATTAGGGCTCTTCCTAAGGGAAAAGCCGTGAAAGCAGCCATGTTGTGGCACTTCTGCACTCCCTTTGGGATGCCTTTGGCAGATGAAGTAAGCCTGGAACTCAGGGCTTCCTGGTTAAAGAAATTCAAGCCCTAGGCTGAACCCTAACCCTAACCCTAGGCAGATAAATCAGCCTAGGTATAGGGATGGTGCCAAGGAAAAAGCTGTGAAAGCTGCCATGTTGTTGCACTTTTGTACTCCCCTTGGGATGCCTTGAACAGCTGCAGTGTGCCTGGAGCTAAGGGCTTCCTAGTTTTAAAAATCCTAGCCCTAGGCCTAAGCCTAACAGTAACCCTGGGAAGGTAAGTCAGCCTGGTGTTAGGCGTCTTGCCAAGGAACAAGCCGTGAAAGCAGCCATGTTGTGGCACTTTTGCAATCCCTTTTGGATGCCTTTCACAGCTCCAGTGTGCCTGGAACTCAGGGCTTCCTGCTTTTAAAAATCCTAGCCCTAGGCCGAACCCCAACCCTATGACGAGAAAGGCAAATCAGCCAGGAATTAGGCATGTCCCCAAGGAAAAAGCTGTGGAGGCAGGCATGTTGTGGTACTTTTGCGCTCTTCTTGGCTAGTCCTTCGCAGCTGCTGTGTTCTTGGAACTCAGGGCTTTCTGGTTAATAGAACCCTTACCCTAGGCGTAACTCAAACCTTAACCCTAGGAAGGAAAATCAGCCTATGGTTCGGGATGGTCTCATGGAAATATCAGTGGTGGCAGCCAAGTTGCGTCACTTTTGCGCTCCCCTTTGGATGCCTTTCGCAGCTGCAGTGTGCCTGGAGCCCAGGGCTTCCTGGTTTTAAAAGTCCTAGGCCTAAGCCTAACAGTAACCCTAGGAAGGTAAATCAGCCGGGTATTAGGGTTCTTCCTAAGGGAAAAGCCGTGAAAGCAGCCATGTTGTGGCACTTCTGCACTCCCTTTGGGATGCCTTTGGCAGATGAAGTAAGCCTGGAACTCAGGGCTTCCTGGTTAAAAAAATTCAAGCCCTAGGCTGAACCCTAACCCTAACCCTAGGCAGATAAATCAGCCCAGGTATAGGGATGGTGCCAAGGAAAAAGCTGTGAAAGCTGCCATGTTGTTGCACTATTGTACTCCCCTTGGGATGCCTTGAACAGCTGCAGTGTGCCTGGAGCTAAGGGCTTCCTAGTTTCAAAAATCCTAGCCCTAGGCCTAAGCCTAACAGTAACCCTGGGAAAGTAAATCAGCCTGATGTTAGGCTTCTTGCCAAGGAAAAAGCCGTGAAAGCAGCCATGTTGTGGCACTTCTGCACTCCCTTTGGGATGCCTTTGGCAGATGAAGTAAGCCTGGAACTCAGGGCTTCCTGGTTAAAGAAATCCAAGCCCTAGGCTGAACCCTAACCCTAACCCTAGGCAGATAAATCAGCCTAGGTATAGGGATGGTGCCAAGGAAAAAGCTGTGAAAGCTGCCATGTTGTTGCACTTTTGTACTCCCCTTGGGATGCCTTGAACAGCTGCAGTGTGCCTGGAGCTAAGGGCTTCCTAGTTTCAAAAATCCTAGCCCTAGGCCTAAGCCTAACAGTAACCCTGGGAAAGTAAATCAGCCTGGTGTTAGGCTTCTTGCCAAGGAAAAAGCCGTGAAAGCAGCCATGTTGTGGCACTTTTGCACTCCCTTTTGGATGGCTTTCACAGCTCCAGTGTGCCTGGAACTCAGGGCTTCCTGATTTTAAAAATCCTAGCCCTAGGCCGAACCCCAACCCTAAGACGAGAAAGGCAAATCAGCCAGGAATTAGGCATGTCCCCAAGGAAAAAGCTGTGGAGGCAGGCATGTTGTGGTACTTTTGCGCTCTTCTTGGCTAGTCCTTCGCAGCTGCTGTGTTCTTGGAACTCAGGGCTTTCTGGTTAATAGACCCTTACCCTAGGCGTAACTCAAACCTTAACCCTAGGAAGGAAAATCAGCCTATGGTTCGGGATGGTCTCATGGAAATATCAGTGGTGGCAGCCAAGTTGCGTCACTTTTGCGCTCCCCTTGGGATGCCTTTCACAGCTGCAGTGTGCCTGGAGCCCAGGGCTTCCTGGTTTTAAAAGTCCTAGGCCTAAGCCTAACAGTAACCCTAGGAAGGTAAATCAGCCGGGTATTAGGGTTCTTCCTAAGGGAAAAGCCGTGAAAGCAGCCATGTTGTGGCACTTCTGCACTCCCTTTGGGATGCCTTTGGCAGATGAAGTAAGCCTGGAACTCAGGGCTTCCTGGTTAAAGAAATCCAAGCCCTAGGCTGAACCCTAACCCTAACCCTAGGCAGATAAATCAGCCTAGGTATAGGGATGGTGCCAAGGAAAAAGCTGTGAAAGCTGCCATGTTGTTGCACTTTTGTACTCCCCTTGGGATGCCTTGAACAGCTGCAGTGTGCCTGGAGCCCAGGGCTTCCTAGTTTTAAAAATCCTAGCCCTAGGCCTAAGCCTAACAGTAACCCTGGGAAAGTAAATCAGCCTGATGTTAGGCTTCTTGCCAAGGAAAAAGCCGTGAAAGCAGCCATGTTGTGGCACTTTTGCACTCCCTTTTGGATGCCTTTCACAGCTCCAGTGTGCCTGGAACTCAGGGCTTCCTGCTTTTAAAAGTCCTAGCCCTAGGCCGAACCCCAACCCTAAGACGAGAAAGGCAAATCAGCCAGGAATTAGGCATGTCCCCAAGGAAAAAGCTGTGGAGGCAGGCATGTTGTGGTACTTTTGCGCTCTTCTTGGCTAGTCCTTCGCAGCTGCTGTGTTCTTGGAACTCAGGGCTTTCTGGTTAATAGAACCCTTACCCTAGGCGTAACTCAAACCTTAACCCTAGGAAGGAAAATCAGCCTATGGTTCGGGATGGTCTCATGGAAATATCAGTGGTGGCAGCCAAGTTGCGTCACTTTTGCGCTCCCCTTGGGATGCCTTTCACAGCTGCAGTGTGCCTGGAGCCCAGGGCTTCCTGGTTTTAAAAGTCCTAGGCCTAAGCCTAACAGTAACCCTAGGAAGGTAAATCAGCCGGGTATTAGGGTTCTTCCTAAGGGAAAAGCCGTGAAAGCAGCCATGTTGTGGCACTTCTGCACTCCCTTTGGGATGCCTTTGGCAGATGAAGTAAGCCTGGAACTCAGGGCTTCCTGGTTAAAGAAATCCAAGCCCTAGGCTGAACCCTAACCCTAACCCTAGGCAGATAAATCAGCCTAGGTATAGGGATGGTGCCAAGGAAAAAGCTGTGAAAGCTGCCATGTTGTTGCACTTTTGTACTCCCCTTGGGATGCCTTGAACAGCTGCAGTGTGCCTGGAGCTAAGGGCTTCCTAGTTTCAAAAATCCTAGCCCTAGGCCTAAGCCTAACAGTAACCCTGGGAAGGCAAATCAGCCTGGTGTTAGGCTTCTTGCCAAGGAAAAAGCCGTGAAAGCAGCCATGTTGTGGCACTTTTGCACTCCCTTTTGGATGCCTTTCACAGCTCCAGTGTGCCTGGAACTCAGGGCTTCCTGCTTTTCAAAATCCTAGCCCTAGGCCGAACCCCAACCCTAAGACGAGAAAGGCAAATCAGCCAGGAATTAGGCATGTCCCCAAGGAAAAAGCTGTGGAGGCAGGCATGTTGTGGTACTTTTGCGCTCTTCTTGGCTAGTCCTTCGCAGCTGCTGTGTTCTTGGAACTCAGGGCTTTCTGGTTAATAGAACCCTTACCCTAGGCGTAACTCAAACCTTAACCCTAGGAAGGAAAATCAACCTATGGTTCGGGATGGTCTCATGGAAATATCAGTGGTGGCAGCCAAGTTGCGTCACTTTTGCGCTCCCCTTGGGATGCCTTTCGCAGCTGCAGTGTGCCTGGAGCCCAGGGCTTCCTGGTTTTAAAAGTCCTAGGCCTAAGCCTAACAGTAACCCTAGGAAGGTAAATCAGCCGGGTATTAGGGTTCTTCCTAAGGGAAAAGCCGTAAAAGCAGCCATGTTGTGGCACTTCTGCACTCCCTTTGGGATGCCTTTGGCAGATGAAGTAAGCCTGGAACTCAGGGCTTCCTGGTTAAAAAAATTCAAGCCCTAGGCTGAACCCTAACCCTAACCCTAGGTAGATAAATCAGCCTAGGTATAGGGATGGTGCCAAGGAAGAAGCTGCGAAAGCTGCCATTTTGTTGCACTTTTGTACTCCCCTTGGGATGCCTTGAACAGCTGCAGTGTGCCTGGAGCTAAGGGCTTCCTAGTTTCAAAAATCCTAGCCCTAGGCCTAAGCCTAACAGTAACCCTGGGAAGGTAAATCAGCCTGATGTTAGGCTTCTTGCCAAGGAAAAAGCCGTGAAAGCAGCCATGTTGTGGCACTTCTGCACTCCCTTTGGGATGCCTTTGGCAGATGAAGTAAGCCTGGAACTCAGGGCTTCCTGGTTAAAGAAATCCAAGCCCTAGGCTGAACCCTAACCCTAACCCTAGGCAGATAAATCAGCCTAGGTATAGGGATGGTGCCAAGGAAAAAGCTGTGAAAGCTGCCATGTTGTTGCACTTTTGTACTCCCCTTGGGATGCCTTGAACAGCTGCAGTGTGCCTGGAGCTAAGGGCTTCCTAGTTTCAAAAATCCTAGCCCTAGGCCTACGCCTAACAGTAACCCTGGGAAAGTAAATCAGCCTGGTGTTAGGCTTCTTGCCAAGGAAAAAGCTGTGAAAGCTGCCATGTTGTTGCACTTTTGTACTCCCCTTGGGATGCCTTGAACAGCTGCTGTGTGCCTGGAGCTAAGGGCTTCCTAGTTTCAAAAATCCTAGCCCTAGGCCTAAGCCTAACAGTAACCCTGGGAAAGTAAATCAGCCTGGTGTTAGGCTTCTTGCCAAGGAAAAAGCCGTGAAAGCAGCCATGTTGTGGCACTTTTGCACTCCCTTTTGGATGCCTTTCACAGCTCCAGTGTGCCTGGAACTCAGGGCTTCCTGCTTTTAAAAATCCTAGCCCTAGGCCGAACCCCAACCCTAAGACGAGAAAGGCAAATCAGCCAGGAATTAGGCATGTCCCCAAGGAAAAAGCTGTGGAGGCAGGCATGTTGTGGTACTTTTGCGCTCTTCTTGGCTAGTCCTTCGCAGCTGCTGTGTTCTTGGAACTCAGGGCTTTCTGGTTAATAGAACCCTTACCCTAGGCGTAACTCAAACCTTAACCCTAGGAAGGAAAATCAGCCTATGGTTCGGGATGGTCTCATGGAAATATCAGTGGTGGCAGCCAAGTTGCGTCACTTTTGCGCTCCCCTTGGGATGCCTTTTGCAGCTGCAGTGTGCCTGGAGCCCAGGGCTTCCTGGTTTTAAAAGTCCTAGGCCTAAGCCTAACAGTAACCCTAGGAAGGTAAATCAGCCGGGTATTAGGGTTCTTCCTAAGGGAAAAGCCGTGAAAGCAGCCATGTTGTGGCACTTCTGCACTCCCTTTGGGATGCCTTTGGCAGATGAAGTAAGCCTGGAACTCAGGGCTTCCTGGTTAAAGAAATCCAAGCCCTAGGCTGAACCCTAACCCTAACCCTAGGCAGATAAATCAGCCTAGGTATAGGGATGGTGCCAAGGAAAAAGCTGTGAAAGCTGCCATGTTGTTGCACTTTTGTACTCCCCTTGGGATGCCTTGAACAGCTGCAGTGTGCCTGGAGCTAAGGGCTTCCTAGTTTCAAAAATCCTAGCCCTAGGCCTACGCCTAACAGTAACCCTGGGAAAGTAAATCAGCCTGGTATTGGGCTTCTTGCCATGGAAAAAGCTGTGAAAGCTGCCATGTTGTTGCACTTTTGTACTCCCCTTGGGATGCCTTGAACAGCTGCTGTGTGCCTGGAGCCCAGGGCTTCCTAGTTTCAAAAATCCTAGCCCTAGGCCTAAGCCTAACAGTAACCCTGGGAAAGTAAATCAGCCTGGTGTTAGGCTTCTTGCCAAGGAAAAAGCCGTGAAAGCAGCCATGTTGTGGCACTTTTGCACTCCCTTTTGGATGCCTTTCACAGCTCCAGTGTGCCTGGAACTCAGGGCTTCCTGCTTTTAAAAATCCTAGCCCTAGGCCGAACCCCAACCCTAAGACGAGAAAGGCAAATCAGCCAGGAATTAGGCATGTCCCCAAGGAAAAAGCTGTGGAGGCAGGCATGTTGTGGTACTTTTGCGCTCTTCTTGGCTAGTCCTTCGCAGCTGCTGTGTTCTTGGAACTCAGGGCTTTCTGGTTAATAGAACCCTTACCCTAGGCGTAACTCAAACCTTAACCCTAGGAAGGAAAATCAACCTATGGTTCGGGATGGTCTCATGGAAATATCAGTGGTGGCAGCCAAGTTGCGTCACTTTTGCGCTCCCCTTGGGATGCCTTTCTCAGCTGCAGTGTGCCTGGAGCCCAGGGCTTCCTGGTTTTAAAAGTCCTAGGCCTAAGCCTAACAGTAACCCTAGGAAGGTAAATCAGCCGGGTATTAGGGTTCTTCCTAAGGGAAAAGCCGTGAAAGCAGCCATGTTGTGGCACTTCTGCACTCCCTTTGGGATGCCTTTGGCAGATGAAGTAAGCCTGGAACTCAGGGCTTCCTGGTTAAAGAAATTCAAGCCCTAGGCTGAACCCTAACCCTAACCCTAGGCAGATAAATCAGCCTAGGTATAGGGATGGTGCCAAGGAAAAAGCTGTGAAAGCTGCCATGTTGTTGCACTTTTGTACTCCCCTTGGGATGCCTTGAACAGCTGCAGTGTGCCTGGAGCTAAGGGCTTCCTAGTTTCAAAAATCCTAGCCCTAGGCCTAAGCCTAACAGTAACCGTGGGAAAGTAAATCAGCCTGATGTTAGGCTTCTTGCCAAGGAAAAAGCCGTGAAAGCAGCCATGTTGTGGCACTTCTGCACTCCCTTTGGGATGCCTTTGGCAGATGAAGTAAGCCTGGAACTCAGGGCTTCCTGGTTAAAGAAATCCAAGCCCTAGGCTGAACCCTAACCCTAACCCTAGGCAGATAAATCAGCCTAGGTATAGGGATGGTGCCAAGGAAAAAGCTGTGAAAGCTGCCATGTTGTTGCACTTTTGTACTCCCCTTGGGATGCCTTGAACAGCTGCAGTGTGCCTGGAGCTAAGGGCTTCCTAGTTTCAAAAATCCTAGCCCTAGGCCTAAGCCTAACAGTAACCCTGGGAAAGTAAATCAGCCTGGTGTTAGGCTTCTTGCCAAGGAAAAAGCCGTGAAAGCAGCCATGTTGTGGCACTTTTGCACTCCCTTTTGGATGCCTTTCACAGCTCCAGTGTGCCTGGAACTCAGGGCTTCCTGATTTTAAAAATCCTAGCCCTAGGCCGAACCCCAACCCTAAGACGAGAAAGGCAAATCAGCCAGGAATTAGGCATGTCCCCAAGGAAAAAGCTGTGGAGGCAGGCATGTTGTGGTACTTTTGCGCTCTTCTTGGCTAGTCCTTCGCAGCTGCTGTGTTCTTGGAACTCAGGGCTTTCTGGTTAATAGACCCTTACCCTAGGCGTAACTCAAACCTTAACCCTAGGAAGGAAAATCAGCCTATGGTTCGGGATGGTCTCATGGAAATATCAGTGGTGGCAGCCAAGTTGCGTCACTTTTGCGCTCCCCTTGGGATGCCTTTCACAGCTGCAGTGTGCCTGGAGCCCAGGGCTTCCTGGTTTTAAAAGTCCTAGGCCTAAGCCTAACAGTAACCCTAGGAAGGTAAATCAGCCGGGTATTAGGGCTCTTCCTAAGGGAAAAGCCGTGAAAGCAGCCATGTTGTGGCACTTCTGCACTCCCTTTGGGATGCCTTTGGCAGATGAAGTAAGCCTGGAACTCAGGGCTTCCTGGTTAAAGAAATCCAAGCCCTAGGCTGAACCCTAACCCTAACCCTAGGCAGATAAATCAGCCTAGGTATAGGGATGGTGCCAAGGAAAAAGCTGTGAAAGCTGCCATGTTGTTGCACTTTTGTACTCCCCTTGGGATGCCTTGAACAGCTGCAGTGTGCCTGGAGCTAAGGGCTTCCTAGTTTCAAAAATCCTAGCCCTAGGCCTAAGCCTAACAGTAACCCTGGGAAAGTAAATCAGCCTGGTGTTAGGCTTCTTGCCAAGGAAAAAGCCGTGAAAGCAGCCATGTTGTGGCACTTTTGCACTCCCTTTTGGATGGCTTTCACAGCTCCAGTGTGCCTGGAACTCAGGGCTTCCTGATTTTAAAAATCCTAGCCCTAGGCCGAACCCCAACCCTAAGACGAGAAAGGCAAATCAGCCAGGAATTAGGCATGTCCCCAAGGAAAAAGCTGTGGAGGCAGGCATGTTGTGGTACTTTTGCGCTCTTCTTGGCTAGTCCTTCGCAGCTGCTGTGTTCTTGGAACTCAGGGCTTTCTGGTTAATAGACCCTTACCCTAGGCGTAACTCAAACCTTAACCCTAGGAAGGAAAATCAGCCTATGGTTCGGGATGGTCTCATGGAAATATCAGTGGTGGCAGCCAAGTTGCGTCACTTTTGCGCTCCCCTTGGGATGCCTTTCACAGCTGCAGTGTGCCTGGAGCCCAGGGCTTCCTGGTTTTAAAAGTCCTAGGCCTAAGCCTAACAGTAACCCTAGGAAGGTAAATCAGCCGGGTATTAGGGTTCTTCCTAAGGGAAAAGCCGTGAAAGCAGCCATGTTGTGGCACTTCTGCACTCCCTTTGGGATGCCTTTGGCAGATGAAGTAAGCCTGGAACTCAGGGCTTCCTGGTTAAAGAAATCCAAGCCCTAGGCTGAACCCTAACCCTAACCCTAGGCAGATAAATCAGCCTAGGTATAGGGATGGTGCCAAGGAAAAAGCTGTGAAAGCTGCCATGTTGTTGCACTTTTGTACTCCCCTTGGGATGCCTTGAACAGCTGCAGTGTGCCTGGAGCCCAGGGCTTCCTAGTTTTAAAAATCCTAGCCCTAGGCCTAAGCCTAACAGTAACCCTGGGAAAGTAAATCAGCCTGATGTTAGGCTTCTTGCCAAGGAAAAAGCCGTGAAAGCAGCCATGTTGTGGCACTTTTGCACTCCCTTTTGGATGCCTTTCACAGCTCCAGTGTGCCTGGAACTCAGGGCTTCCTGCTTTTAAAAGTCCTAGCCCTAGGCCGAACCCCAACCCTAAGACGAGAAAGGCAAATCAGCCAGGAATTAGGCATGTCCCCAAGGAAAAAGCTGTGGAGGCAGGCATGTTGTGGTACTTTTGCGCTCTTCTTGGCTAGTCCTTCGCAGCTGCTGTGTTCTTGGAACTCAGGGCTTTCTGGTTAATAGAACCCTTACCCTAGGCGTAACTCAAACCTTAACCCTAGGAAGGAAAATCAGCCTATGGTTCGGGATGGTCTCATGGAAATATCAGTGGTGGCAGCCAAGTTGCGTCACTTTTGCGCTCCCCTTGGGATGCCTTTCACAGCTGCAGTGTGCCTGGAGCCCAGGGCTTCCTGGTTTTAAAAGTCCTAGGCCTAAGCCTAACAGTAACCCTAGGAAGGTAAATCAGCCGGGTATTAGGGTTCTTCCTAAGGGAAAAGCCGTGAAAGCAGCCATGTTGTGGCACTTCTGCACTCCCTTTGGGATGCCTTTGGCAGATGAAGTAAGCCTGGAACTCAGGGCTTCCTGGTTAAAGAAATCCAAGCCCTAGGCTGAACCCTAACCCTAACCTTAGGCAGATAAATCAGCCTAGGTATAGGGATGGTGCCAAGGAAAAAGCTGTGAAAGCTGCCATGTTGTTGCACTTTTGTACTCCCCTTGGGATGCCTTGAACAGCTGCAGTGTGCCTGGAGCTAAGGGCTTCCTAGTTTCAAAAATCCTAGCCCTAGGCCTAAGCCTAACAGTAACCCTGGGAAGGCAAATCAGCCTGGTGTTAGGCTTCTTGCCAAGGAAAAAGCCGTGAAAGCAGCCATGTTGTGGCACTTTTGCACTCCCTTTTGGATGCCTTTCACAGCTCCAGTGTGCCTGGAACTCAGGGCTTCCTGCTTTTAAAAATCCTAGCCCTAGGCCGAACCCCAACCCTAAGACGAGAAAGGCAAATCAGCCAGGAATTAGGCATGTCCCCAAGGAAAAAGCTGTGGAGGCAGGCATGTTGTGGTACTTTTGCGCTCTTCTTGGCTAGTCCTTCGCAGCTGCTGTGTTCTTGGAACTCAGGGCTTTCTGGTTAATAGAACCCTTACCCTAGGCGTAACTCAAACCTTAACCCTAGGAAGGAAAATCAACCTATGGTTCGGGATGGTCTCATGGAAATATCAGTGGTGGCAGCCAAGTTGCGTCACTTTTGCGCTCCCCTTGGGATGCCTTTCGCAGCTGCAGTGTGCCTGGAGCCCAGGGCTTCCTGGTTTTAAAAGTCCTAGGCCTAAGCCTAACAGTAACCCTAGGAAGGTAAATCAGCCGGGTATTAGGGTTCTTCCTAAGGGAAAAGCCGTAAAAGCAGCCATGTTGTGGCACTTCTGCACTCCCTTTGGGATGCCTTTGGCAGATGAAGTAAGCCTGGAACTCAGGGCTTCCTGGTTAAAAAAATTCAAGCCCTAGGCTGAACCCTAACCCTAACCCTAGGCAGATAAATCAGCCTAGGTATAGGGATGGTGCCAAGGAAAAAGCTGCGAAAGCTGCCATGTTGTTGCACTTTTGTACTCCCCTTGGGATGCCTTGAACAGCTGCAGTGTGCCTGGAGCTAAGGGCTTCCTAGTTTCAAAAATCCTAGCCCTAGGCCTAAGCCTAACAGTAACCCTGGGAAGGTAAATCAGCCTGATGTTAGGCTTCTTGCCAAGGAAAAAGCCGTGAAAGCAGCCATGTTGTGGCACTTCTGCACTCCCTTTGGGATGCCTTTGGCAGATGAAGTAAGCCTGGAACTCAGGGCTTCCTGGTTAAAGAAATCCAAGCCCTAGGCTGAACCCTAACCCTAACCCTAGGCAGATAAATCAGCCTAGGTATAGGGATGGTGCCAAGGAAAAAGCTGTGAAAGCTGCCATGTTGTTGCACTTTTGTACTCCCCTTGGGATGCCTTGAACAGCTGCAGTGTGCCTGGAGCTAAGGGCTTCCTAGTTTCAAAAATCCTAGCCCTAGGCCTACGCCTAACAGTAACCCTGGGAAAGTAAATCAGCCTGGTGTTAGGCTTCTTGCCAAGGAAAAAGCTGTGAAAGCTGCCATGTTGTTGCACTTTTGTACTCCCCTTGGGATGCCTTGAACAGCTGCAGTGTGCCTGGAGCTAAGGGCTTCCTAGTTTCAAAAATCCTAGCCCTAGGCCTAAGCCTAACAGTAACCCTGGGAAGGTAAATCAGCCTGATGTTAGGCTTCTTGCCAAGGAAAAAGCCGTGAAAGCAGCCATGTTGTGACACTTCTGCACTCCCTTTGGGATGCCTTTGGCAGATGAAGTAAGCCTGGAACTCAGGGCTTCCTGGTTAAAGAAATCCAAGCCCTAGGCTGAACCCTAACCCTAACCCTAGGCAGATAAATCAGCCTAGGTATAGGGATGGTGCCAAGGAAAAAGCTGTGAAAGCTGCCATGTTGTTGCACTTTTGTACTCCCCTTGGGATGCCTTGAACAGCTGCAGTGTGCCTGGAGCTAAGGGCTTCCTAGTTTCAAAAATCCTAGCCCTAGGCCTACGCCTAACAGTAACCCTGGGAAAGTAAATCAGCCTGGTGTTAGGCTTCTTGCCAAGGAAAAAGCTGTGAAAGCTGCCATGTTGTTGCACTTTTGTACTCCCCTTGGGATGCCTTGAACAGCTGCTGTGTGCCTGGAGCTAAGGGCTTCCTAGTTTCAAAAATCCTAGCCCTAGGCCTAAGCCTAACAGTAACCCTGGGAAAGTAAATCAGCCTGGTGTTAGGCTTCTTGCCAAGGAAAAAGCCGTGAAAGCAGCCATGTTGTGGCACTTTTGCACTCCCTTTTGGATGCCTTTCACAGCTCCAGTGTGCCTGGAACTCAGGGCTTCCTGCTTTTAAAAATCCTAGCCCTAGGCCGAACCCCAACCCTAAGACGAGAAAGGCAAATCAGCCAGGAATTAGGCATGTCCCCAAGGAAAAAGCTGTGGAGGCAGGCATGTTGTGGTACTTTTGCGCTCTTCTTGGCTAGTCCTTCGCAGCTGCTGTGTTCTTGGAACTCAGGGCTTTCTGGTTAATAGAACCCTTACCCTAGGCGTAACTCAAACCTTAACCCTAGGAAGGAAAATCAGCCTATGGTTCGGGATGGTCTCATGGAAATATCAGTGGTGGCAGCCAAGTTGCGTCACTTTTGCGCTCCCCTTGGGATGCCTTTTGCAGCTGCAGTGTGCCTGGAGCCCAGGGCTTCCTGGTTTTAAAAGTCCTAGGCCTAAGCCTAACAGTAACCCTAGGAAGGTAAATCAGCCGGGTATTAGGGTTCTTCCTAAGGGAAAAGCCGTGAAAGCAGCCATGTTGTGGCACTTCTGCACTCCCTTTGGGATGCCTTTGGCAGATGAAGTAAGCCTGGAACTCAGGGCTTCCTGGTTAAAGAAATCCAAGCCCTAGGCTGAACCCTAACCCTAACCCTAGGCAGATAAATCAGCCTAGGTATAGGGATGGTGCCAAGGAAAAAGCTGTGAAAGCTGCCATGTTGTTGCACTTTTGTACTCCCCTTGGGATGCCTTGAACAGCTGCAGTGTGCCTGGAGCCCAGGGCTTCCTAGTTTCAAAAATCCTAGCCCTAGGCCTAAGCCTAACAGTAACCCTGGGAAAGTATGTCAGCCTGGTGTTAGGTTTCTTGCCAAGGAAAAAGCCGTGAAAGCAGCCATGTTGTGGCACTTTTGCACTCCCTTTTGGATGCCTTTCACAGCTCCAGTGTGCCTGGAACTCAGGGATTCCTGATTTTAAAAATCCTAGCCCTAGGCCGAACCCCAACCCTAAGACGAGAAAGGCAAATCAGCCAGGAATTAGGCATGTCCCCAAGGAAAAAGCTGTGGAGGCAGGCATGTTGTGGTACTTTTGCGCTCTTCTTGGCTAGTCCTTAGCAGCTGCTGTGTTCTTGGAACTCAGGGCTTTCTGGTTAATAGACCCTTACCCTAGGCGTAACTCAAACCTTAACCCTAGGAAGGAAAATCAGCCTATGGTTCGGGATGGTCTCATGGAAATATCAGTGGTGGCAGCCAAGTTGCGTCACTTTTGCGCTCCCCTTGGGATGCCTTTCGCAGCTGCAGTGTGCCTGGAGCCCAGGGCTTCCTGGTTTTAAAAGTCCTAGGCCTAAGCCTAACAGTAACCCTAGGAAGGTAAATCAGCCGGGTATTAGGGTTCTTCCTAAGGGAAAAGCCGTGAAAGCAGCCATGTTGTGGCACTTCTGCACTCCCTTTGGGATGCCTTTGGCAGATGAAGTAAGCCTGGAACTCAGGGCTTCCTGGTATAAAAATTCAAGCCCTAGGCTGAACCCTAACCCTAACCCTAGGCAGATAAATCAGCCTAGGTATAGGGATGGTGCCAAGGAAAAAGCTGTGAAAGCTGCCATGTTGTTGCACTTTTGTACTCCCCTTGGGATGCCTTGAACAGCTGCAGTGTGCCTGGAGCTAAGGGCTTCCTAGTTTCAAAAATCCTAGCCCTAGGCCTAAGCCTAACAGTAACCCTGGGAAAGTAAATCAGCCTGATGTTAGGCTTCTTGCCAAGGAAAAAGCCGTGAAACAGCCATGTTGTGGCACTTTTGCACTCCCTTTTGGATGCCTTTCACAGCTCCAGTGTGCCTGGAACTCAGGGCTTCCTGATTTTAAAAATCCTAGCCCTAGGCCGAACCCCAACCCTAAGACGAGAAAGGCAAATCAGCCAGGAATTAGGCATGTCCCCAAGGAAAAAGCTGTGGAGGCAGGCATGTTGTGCTACTTTTGCGCTCTTCTTGGCTAGTCCTTCGCAGCTGCTGTGTTCTTGGAACTCAGGGCTTTCTGGTTAATAGAACCCTTACCCTAGGCGTAACTCAAACCTTAACCCTAGGAAGGAAAATCAGCCTATGGTTCGGGATGGTCTCATGGAAATATCAGTGGTGGCAGCCAAGTTGCGTCACTTTTGCGCTCCCCTTGGGATGCCTTTTGCAGCTGCAGTGTGCCTGGAGCCCAGGGCTTCCTGGTTTTAAAAGTCCTAGGCCTAAGCCTAACAGTAACCCTAGGAAGGTAAATCAGCCGGGTATTAGGGTTCTTCCTAAGGGAAAAGCCGTGAAAGCAGCCATGTTGTGGCACTTCTGCACTCCCTTTGGGATGCCTTTGGCAGATGAAGTAAGCCTGGAACTCAGGGCTTCCTGGTTAAAGAAATCCAAGCCCTAGGCTGAACCCTAACCCTAACCCTAGGCAGATAAATCAGCCTAGGTATAGGGATGGTGCCAAGGAAAAAGCTGTGAAAGCTGCCATGTTGTTGCACTTTTGTACTCCCCTTAGGATGCCTTGAACACCTGCAGTGTGCCTGGAGCCCAGGGCTTCCTAGTTTCAAAAATCCTAGCCCTAGGCCTAAGCCTAACAGTAACCCTGGGAAAGTAAATCAGCCTGATGTTAGGCTTCTTGCCAAGGAAAAAGCCGTGAAACAGCCATGTTGTGGCACTTTTGCACTCCCTTTTGGATGCCTTTCACAGCTCCAGTGTGCCTGGAACTCAGGGCTTCCTGATTTTAAAAATCCTAGCCCTAGGCCGAACCCCAACCCTAAGACGAGAAAGGCAAATCAGCCAGGAATTAGGCATGTCCCCAAGGAAAAAGCTGTGGAGGCAGGCATGTTGTGCTACTTTTGCGCTCTTCTTGGCTAGTCCTTCGCAGCTGCTGTGTTCTTGGAACTCAGGGCTTTCTGGTTAATAGACCCTTACCCTAGGCGTAACTCAAACCTTAACCCTAGGAAGGAAAATCAGCCTATGGTTCGGGATGGTCTCATGGAAATATCAGTGGTGGCAGCCAAGTTGCGTCACTTTTGCGCTCCCCTTGGGATGCCTTTCGCAGCTGCAGTGTGCCTGGAGCCCAGGGCTTCCTGGTTTTAAAAGTCCTAGGCCTAAGCCTAACAGTAACCCTAGGAAGGTAAATCAGCCGGGTATTAGGGTTCTTCCTAAGGGAAAAGCC
This sequence comes from Ammospiza nelsoni, assembly GCF_027579445.1. Taxonomy (NCBI): domain Eukaryota; kingdom Metazoa; phylum Chordata; class Aves; order Passeriformes; family Passerellidae; genus Ammospiza; species Ammospiza nelsoni. The sequence goes on along the minus strand of NW_026683201.1, from coordinate 731,905 downwards.
GTGAAAGCAGCCATGTTGTGGCACTTCTGCACTCCCTTTGGGATGCCTTTGGCAGATGAAGTAAGCCTGGAACTCAGGGCTTCCTGGTTAAAGAAATCCAAGCCCTAGGCTGAACCCTAACCCTAACCCTAGGCAGATAAATCAGCCTAGGTATAGGGATGGTGCCAAGGAAAAAGCTGTGAAAGCTGCCATGTTGTTGCACTTTTGTACTCCCCTTGGGATGCCTTGAACAGCTGCAGTGTGCCTGGAGCCCAGGGCTTCCTAGTTTCAAAAATCCTAGCCCTAGGCCTAAGCCTAACAGTAACCCTGGGAAAGTAAATCAGCCTGATGTTAGGCTTCTTGCCAAGGAAAAAGCCGTGAAACAGCCATGTTGTGGCACTTTTGCACTCCCTTTTGGATGCCTTTCACAGCTCCAGTGTGCCTGGAACTCAGGGCTTCCTGATTTTAAAAATCCTAGCCCTAGGCCGAACCCCAACCCTAAGACGAGAAAGGCAAATCAGCCAGGAATTAGGCATGTCCCCAAGGAAAAAGCTGTGGAGGCAGGCATGTTGTGGTACTTTTGCGCTCTTCTTGGCTAGTCCTTCGCAGCTGCTGTGTTCTTGGAACTCAGGGCTTTCTGGTTAATAGAACCCTTACCCTAGGCGTAACTCAAACCTTAACCCTAGGAAGGAAAATCAACCTATGGTTCGGGATGGTCTCATGGAAATATCAGTGGTGGCAGCCAAGTTGCGTCACTTTTGCGCTCCCCTTGGGATGCCTTTTGCAGCTGCAGTGTGCCTGGAGCCCAGGGCTTCCTGGTTTTAAAAGTCCTAGGCCTAAGCCTAACAGTAACCCTAGGAAGGTAAATCAGCCGGGTATTAGGGTTCTTCCTAAGGGAAAAGCCGTGAAAGCAGCCATGTTGTGGCACTTCTGCACTCCCTTTGGGATGCCTTTGGCAGATGAAGTAAGCCTGGAACTCAGGGCTTCCTGGTTAAAGAAATCCAAGCCCTAGGCTGAACCCTAACCCTAACCCTAGGCAGATAAATCAGCCTAGGTATAGGGATGGTGCCAAGGAAAAAGCTGTGAAAGCTGCCATGTTGTTGCACTTTTGTACTCCCCTTGGGATGCCTTGAACAGCTGCAGTGTGCCTGGAGCCCAGGGCTTCCTAGTTTCAAAAATCCTAGCCCTAGGCCTAAGCCTAACAGTAACCCTGGGAAAGTATGTCAGCCTGGTGTTAGGCTTCTTGCCAAGGAAAAAGCCGTGAAAGCAGCCATGTTGTGGCACTTTTGCACTCCCTTTTGGATGCCTTTCACAGCTCCAGTGTGCCTGGAACTCAGGGCTTCCTGCTTTTAAAAATCCTAGCCCTAGGCCGAACCCCAACCCTAAGACGAGAAAGGCAAATCAGCCAGGAATTAGGCATGTCCCCAAGGAAAAAGCTGTGGAGGCAGGCATGTTGTGGTACTTTTGCGCTCTTCTTGGCTAGTCCTTCGCAGCTGCTGTGTTCTTGGAATTCAGGGCTTTCTGGTTAATAGACCCTTACCCTAGGCGTAACTCAAACCTTAACCCTAGGAAGGAAAATCAGCCTATGGTTCGGGATGGTCTCATGGAAATATCAGTGGTGGCAGCCAAGTTGCGTCACTTTTGCACTCCCCTTGGGATGCCTTTCGCAGCTGCAGTGTGCCTGGAGGCCAGGGCTTCCTGGTTTTAAAAGTCCTAGGCCTAAGCCTAACAGTAACCCTAGGAAGGTAAATCAGCCGGGTATTAGGGTTCTTCCTAAGGGAAAAGCCGTGAAAGCAGCCATGTTGTGGCACTTCTGCACTCCCTTTGGGATGCCTTTGGCAGATGAAGTAAGCCTGGAACTCAGGGCTTCCTGGTTAAAAAAATTCAAGCCCTAGGCTGAACCCTAACCCTAACCCTAGGCAGATAAATCAGCCTAGGTATAGGGATGGTGCCAAGGAAAAAGCTGTGAAAGCTGCCATGTTGTTGCACTTTTGTACTCCCCTTGGGATGCCTTGAACAGCTGCAGTGTGCCTGGAGCTAAGGGCTTCCTAGTTTCAAAAATCCTAGCCCTAGGCCTAAGCCTAACAGTAACCCTGGGAAAGTATGTCAGCCTGGTGTTAGGCTTCTTGCCAAGGAAAAAGCCGTGAAAGCAGCCATGTTGTGGCACTTCTGCACTCCCTTTGGGATGCCTTTGGCAGATGAAGTAAGCCTGGAACTCAGGGCTTCCTGGTTAAAGAAATTCAAGCCCTAGGCTGAACCCTAACCCTAACCCTAGGCAGATAAATCAGCCTAGGTATAGGGATGGTGCCAAGGAAAAAGCTGTGAAAGCTGCCATGTTGTTGCACTTTTGTACTCCCCTTGGGATGCCTTGAACAGCTGCAGTGTGCCTGGAGCTAAGGGCTTCCTAGTTTTAAAAATCCTAGCCCTAGGCCTAAGCCTAACAGTAACCCTGGGAAGGTAAGTCAGCCTGGTGTTAGGCGTCTTGCCAAGGAAAAAGCCGTGAAACAGCCATGTTGTGGCACTTTTGCACTCCCTTTTGGATGCCTTTCACAGCTCCAGTGTGCCTGGAACTCAGGGCTTCCTGCTTTTAAAAATCCTAGCCCTAGGCCGAACCGCAACCCTAAGACGAGAAAGGCAAATCAGCCAGGAATTAGGCATGTCCCCAAGGAAAAAGCTGTGGAGGCAGGCATGTTGTGGTACTTTTGCGCTCTTCTTGGCTAGTCCTTCGCAGCTGCTGTGTTCTTGGAACTCAGGGCTTTCTGGTTAATAGAACCCTTACCCTAGGCGTAACTCAAACCTTAACCCTAGGAAGGAAAATCAACCTATGGTTCGGGATGGTCTCATGGAAATATCAGTGGTGGCAGCCAAGTTGCGTCACTTTTGCGCTCCCCTTGGGATGCCTTTTGCAGCTGCAGTGTGCCTGGAGCCCAGGGCTTCCTGGTTTTAAAAGTCCTAGGCCTAAGCCTAACAGTAACCCTAGGAAGGTAAATCAGCCGGGTATTAGGGTTCTTCCTAAGGGAAAAGCCGTGAAAGCAGCCATGTTGTGGCACTTCTGCACTCCCTTTGGGATGCCTTTGGCAGATGAAGTAAGCCTGGAACTCAGGTCTTCCTGGTTAAAAAAATTCAAGCCCTAGGCTGAACCCTAACCCAAACCCTAGGCAGATAAATCAGCCTAGGTATAGGGATGGTGCCAAGAAAAAAGCTGTGAAAGCTGCCATGTTGTTGCACTTTTGTACTCCCCTTGGGATGCCTTGAACAGCTGCAGTGTGCCTGGAGCTAAGGGCTTCCTAGTTTCAAAAATCCTAGCCCTAGGCCTAAGCCTAACAGTAACCCTGGGAAAGTAAATCAGCCTGATGTTAGGCTTCTTGCCAAGGAAAAAGCCGTGAAAGCAGCCATGTTGTGGCACTTTTGCACTCCCTTTGGGATGCCTTTGGCAGATGAAGTAAGCCTGGAACTCAGGGCTTCCTGGTTAAAGAAATCCAAGCCCTAGGCTGAACCCTAACCCTAACCCTAGGCAGATAAATCAGCCTAGGTATAGGGATGGTGCCAAGGAAAAAGCTGTGAAAGCTGCCATGTTGTTGCACTTTTGTAGTCCCCTTGGATGCCTTGAACAGCTGCAGTGTGCCTGGAGCTAAGGGCTTCCTAGTTTCAAAAATCCTAGCCCTAGGCCTAAGCCTAACAGTAACCCTGGGAGAGTAAATCAGCCTGATGTTAGGCTTCTTGCCAAGGAATAAGCCGTGAAAGCAGCCATGTTGTGGCACTTCTGCACTCCCTTTGGGATGCCTTTGGCAGATGAAGTAAGCCTGGAACTCAGGGCTTCCTGGTTAAAGAAATCCAAGCCCTAGGCTGAACCCTAACCCTAACCCTAGGCAGATAAATCAGCCTAGGTATAGGGATGGTGCCAAGGAAAAAGCTGTGAAAGCTGCCATGTTGTTGCACTTTTGTACTCCCCTTGGGATGCCTTGAACAGCTGCAGTGTGCCTGGAGCTAAGGGCTTCCTAGTTTTAAAAATCCTAGCCCTAGGCCAAAGCCTAACAGTAACCCTGGGAAAGTAAATCAGCCTGATGTTAGGCTTCTTGCCAAGGAAAAAGCCGTGAAACAGCCATGTTGTGGCACTTTTGCACTCCCTTTTGGATGCCTTTCACAGGTCCAGTGTGCCTGGAACTCAGGGCTTCCTGATTTTAAAAATCCTAGCCCTAGGCCGAACCCCAACCCTAAGACGAGAAAGGCAAATCAGCCAGGAATTAGGCATGTCCCCAAGGAAAAAGCTGTGGAGGCAGGCATGTTGTGGTACTTTTGCGCTCTTCTTGGCTAGTCCTTCGCAGCTGCTGTGTTCTTGGAACTCAGGGCTTTCTGGTTAATAGAACCCTTACCCTAGGCGTAACTCAAACCTTAACCCTAGGAAGGAAAATCAGCCTATGGTTCGGGATGATCTCATGGAAATATCAGTGGTGGCAGCCAAGTTGCGTCACTTTTGCGCTCCCCTTGGGATGCCTTTTGCAGCTGCAGTGTGCCTGGAGCCCAGGGCTTCCTGGTTTTAAAAGTCCTAGGCCTAAGCCTAACAGTAACCCTAGGAAGGTAAATCAGCCGGGTATTAGGGTTCTTCCTAAGGGAAAAGCCGTGAAAGCAGCCATGTTGTGGCACTTTTGCACTCCCTTTGGGATGCCTTTGGCAGATGAAGTAAGCCTGGAACTCAGGGCTTCCTGGTTAAAGAAATTCAAGCCCTAGGCTGAACCCTAACCCTAACCCTAGGCAGATAAATCAGCCTAGGTATAGGGATGGTGGCAAGGAAAAAGCTGTGAAAGCTGCCATGTTGTTGCACTTTTGTACTCCCCTTGGGATGCCTTGAACAGCTGCAGTGTGCCTGGAGCTAAGGGCTTCCTAGTTTTAAAAATCCTAGCCCTAGGCCTAAGCCTAACAGTAACCCTGGGAAGGTAAATCAGCCTGGTGTTAGGCGTCTTGCCAAGGAAAAAGCCGTGAAAGCAGCCATGTTGTGGCACTTTTGCACTCCCTTTTGGATGCCTTTCACAGCTCCAGTGTGCCTGGAACTCAGGGCTTCCTGCTTTTAAAAATCCTAGCCCTAGGCCGAACCGCAACCCTAAGACGAGAAAGGCAAATCAGCCAGGAATTAGGCATGTCCCCAAGGAAAAAGCTGTGGAGGCAGGCATGTTGTGGTACTTTTGCGCTCTTCTTGGCTAGTCCTTCGCAGCTGCTGTGTTCTTGGAACTCAGGGCTTTCTGGTTAATAGAACCCTTACCCTAGGCGTAACTCAAACCTTAACCCTAGGAAGGAAAATCAGCCTATGGTTCGGGATGGTCTCATGGAAATATCAGTGGTGGCAGCCAAGTTGCGTCACTTTTGCGCTCCCCTTGGGATGCCTTTCGCAGCTGCAGTGTGCCTGGAGCCCAGGGCTTCCTGGTTTTAAAAGTCCTAGGCCTAAGCCTAACAGTAACCCTAGGAAGGTAAATCAGCCGGGTATTAGGGTTCTTCCTAAGGGAAAAGCCGTGAAAGCAGCCATGTTGTGGCACTTCTGCACTCCCTTTGGGATGCCTTTGGCAGATGAAGTAAGCCTGGAACTCAGGGCTTCCTGGTTAAAAAAATTCAAGCCCTAGGCTGAACCCTAACCCTAACCCTAGGCAGATAAATCAGCCTAGGTATAGGGATGGTGCCAAGGAAAAAGCTGTGAAAGCTGCCATGTTGTTGCACTTTTGTACTCCCCTTGGGATGCCTTGAACAGCTGCAGTGTGCCTGGAGCCCAGGGCTTCCTAGTTTCAAAAATCCTAGCCCTAGGCCTAAGCCTAACAGTAACCCTGGGAAAGTATGTCAGCCTGGTTTTAGGCTTCTTGCCAAGGAAAAAGCCGTGAAAGCAGCCATGTTGTGGCACTTTTGCACTCCCTTTTGGATGCCTTTCACAGCTCCAGTGTGCCTGGAACTCAGGGCTTCCTGATTTTAAAAATCCTAGCCCTAGGCCGAACCCCAACCCTAAGACGAGAAAGGCAAATCAGCCAGGAATTAGGCATGTCCCCAAGGAAAAAGCTGTGGAGGCAGGCATGTTGTGGTACTTTTGCGCTCTTCTTGGCTAGTCCTTCGCAGCTGCTGTGTTCTTGGAACTCAGGGCTTTCTGGTTAATAGACCCTTACCCTAGGCGTAACTCAAACCTTAACCCTAGGAAGGAAAATCAACCTATGTTTCGGGATGGTCTCATGGAAATATCAGTGGTGGCAGCCAAGTTGCGTCACTTTTGCGCTCCCCTTGGGATGCCTTTCGCAGCTGCAGTGTGCCTGGAGCCCAGGGCTTCCTGGTTTTAAAAGTCCTAGGCCTAAGCCTAACAGTAACCCTAGGAAGGTAAATCAGCCGGGTATTAGGGTTCTTCCTAAGGGAAAAGCCGTGAAAGTGTAGGGGCCTGAATATATGTATTGTTATAAAGGAGTCCTTGTGAATATATATATATGTAGTGAGAGTCCTATGTATTAGATAGGTGCGTCCTGTTGCTCTGGATGAGCTACAGCTGTGGGATCCTTGGTTGGGTAGCAGCTGTAGCTCATGAAGGCCTCTGGGATAAAAGGGGGTTGGGTCGAGAGCCCAGAAGGAGCCCCTATGGAAGCCATGAGGAACTGTGCTGCAGAGAGGAGCTGCATAATAGGACCAGCAAGAAGGTATGGACTTTAAGATGGGACTCCAGAAATATGAAATACAATAAGATAACAACAACAATAATGTAGGGGCCTGAATATATGTATTAGGTATGGAATCCCCCGGACAGCCGAGAGCTGTGGCAGCCGGAGAGCTGGGACAGTGGAATATAGGACAGCCGAGAGCTGTGGCAGCCTGAGAGCTGGGACAGATGAAGATAGGACAGCTGAGAGCTGTGGCAGCCTGAGAGCTGGGACAGATATGGATATTGTAACTGTGTAATGGAGAAATTGTTAAAAGAAAAGGGGGGAAATGTAGGGGCCTGAATATATGTATTAGGTATGGAATCCCCCGGACAGCCGAGAGCTGTGGCAGCTGGAGAGCTGGGACAGTGGAAGATAGGACAGCCGAGAGCTGTGGCAGCCTGGGAGCTGGGACAGATATGGATATTGTAACTGTGTAATTGAGAAATTGTTAAAAGAAAAGGGGGGAAATGTAGGGGCCTGAATATATGTATTGTTATAAAGGAGTCCTTGTGAATATATATATGTAGTGAGAGTCCTATGTATTAGATAGGTGGGTCCTGTTGCTCTGGATGAGCTACAGCTGTGGGATCCTTGGTTGGGTAGCAGCTGTAGCTCATGAAGGCCTCTGGGATAAAAGGGGGTTGGGTCGAGAGCCCAGGAGGAGCCCCTATGGAAGCCATGAGGAACTGTGCTGCAGAGAGGAGCTGCATAATAGGACCAGCAAGAAGGTATGGACTTTAAGATGGGACTCCAGAAATATGAAATACAATAAGATAACAACAACATGAAAGCAGCCATGTTGTGGCACTTCTGCACTCCCTTTGGGATGCCTTTGGCAGATGAAGTAAGCCTGGAACTCAGGGCTTCCTGGTTAAAGAAATTCAAGCCCTAGGCTGAACCCTAACCCTAACCCTAGGCAGATAAATCAGCCTAGGTATAGGGATGGTGCCAAGGAAAAAGCTGTGAAAGCTGCCATGTTGTTGCACTTTTGTACTCCCCTTGGGATGCCTTGAACAGCTGCAGTGTGCCTGGAGCTAAGGGCTTCCTAGTTTTAAAAATCCTAGCCCTAGGCCTAAGCCTAACAGTAACCCTGGGAAGGTAAGTCAGCCTGGTGTTAGGCGTCTTGCCAAGGAAAAAGGCGTGAAAGCAGCCATGTTGTGGCACTTCTGCACTCCCTTTGGGATGCCTTTGGCAGATGAAGTAAGCCTGGAACTCAGGGCTTCCTGGTTAAAGAAATCCAAGCCCTAGGCTGAACCCTAACCCTAACCCTAGGCAGATAAATCAGCCTAGGTATAGGGATGGTGCCAAGGAAAAAGCTGTGAAAGCTGCCATGTTGTTGCACTTTTGTACTCCCTTGGGATGCCTTGAACAGCTGCAGTGTGCCTGGAGCTAAGGGCTTCCTAGTTTCAAAAATCCTAGCCCTAGGCCTAAGCCTAACAGTAACCCTGGGAAAGTAAATCAGCCTGATGTTAGGCTTCTTGCCAAGGAAAAAGCCGTGAAAGCAGCCATGTTGTGGCACTTCTGCACTCCCTTGGGATGCCTTTGGCAGATGAAGTAAGCCTGGAACTCAGGGCTTCCTGGTTAAAGAAATCCAAGCCCTAGGCTGAACCCTAACCCTAACCCTAGGCAGATAAATCAGCCTAGGTATAGGGATGGTGCCAAGGAAAAAGCTGTGAAAGCTGCCATGTTGTTGCACTTTTGTACTCCCCTTGGGATGCCTTGAACAGCTGCAGTGTGCCTGGAGCTAAGGGCTTCCTAGTTTCAAAAATCCTAGCCCTAGGCCTAAGCCTAGCAGTAACCCTGGGAAAGTAAATCAGCCTGGTGTTAGGCTTCTTGCCAAGGAAAAAGCTGTGAAAGCTGCCATGTTGTTGCACTTTTGTACTCCCCTTGGGATGCCTTGAACAGTTGCAGTGTGCCTGGAGCCCAGGGCTTCCTAGTTTCAAAAATCCTAGCCCTAGGCCTAAGCCTAACAGTAACCCTGGGAAAGTATGTCAGCCTGGTGTTAGGCTTCTTGCCAAGGAAAAAGCTGTGAAAGCAGCCATGTTGTGGCACTTTTGCACTCCCTTTTGGATGCCTTTCACAGCTCCAGTGTGCCTGGAACTCAGGGCTTCCTGATTTTAAAAATCCTAGCCCTAGGCCGAACCCCAACCCTAAGACGAGAAAGGCAAATCAGCCAGGAATTAGGCATGTCCCCAAGGAAAAAGCTGTGGAGGCAGGCATGTTGTGCTACTTTTGCGCTCTTCTTGGCTAGTCCTTCGCAGCTGCTGTGTTCTTGGAACTCAGGGCTTTCTGGTTAATAGACCCTTACCCTAGGCGTAACTCAAACCTTAACCCTAGGAAGGAAAATCAACCTATGTTTCGGGATGGTCTCATGGAAATATCAGTGGTGGCAGCCAAGTTGCGTCACTTTTGCGCTCCCCTTGGGATGCCTTTCGCAGCTGCAGTGTGCCTGGAGCCCAGGGCTTCCTGGTTTTAAAAGTCCTAGGCCTAAGCCTAACAGTAACCCTAGGAAGGTAAATCAGCCGGGTATTAGGGTTCTTCCTAAGGGAAAAGCCGTGAAAGTGTAGGGGCCTGAATATATGTATTGTTATAAAGGAGTCCTTGTGAATATATATATATGTAGTGAGAGTCCTATGTATTAGATAGGTGGGTCCTGTTGCTCTGGATGAGCTACAGCTGTGGGATCCTTGGTTGGGTAGCAGCTGTAGCTCATGAAGGCCTCTGGGATAAAAGGGGGTTGGGTCGAGAGCCCAGAAGGAGCCCCTATGGAAGCCATGAGGAACTGTGCTGCAGAGAGGAGCTGCATAATAGGACCAGCAAGAAGGTATGGACTTTAAGATGGGACTCCAGAAATATGAAATACAATAAGATAACAACAACAATTGGTGACCGCGACGTGATAAAGAACATGCAGCCAAGGAGAAGGTATGGACTCCCCTGGACAGCCGAGAGCTGTGGCAGCCGGAGAGCTGGGACAGTGGAAGATAGGACAGCTGAGAGCTGTGGCAGCCTGAGAGCTGGGACAGATATGGATATTGTAACTGTGTAATTGAGAAATTGTTAAAAGAAAAGGGGGGAAATGTAGGGGCCTGAATATATGTATTAGGTATGGAATCCCCCGGACAGCTGAGAGCTGTGGCAGCCGGAGAGCTGGGACAGTGGAAGATAGGACAGCCGAGAGCTGTGGCAGCCTGGGAGCTGGGACAGATATGGATATTGTAACTGTGTAATTGAGAAATTGTTAAAAGAAAAGGGGGGAAATGTAGGGGCCTGAATATATGTATTGTTATAAAGGAGTCCTTGTGAATATATATATATGTAGTGAGAGTCCTATGTATTAGATAGGTGGGTCCTGTTGCTCTGGATGAGCTACAGCTGTGGGATCCTTGGTTGGGTAGCAGCTGTAGCTCATGAAGGCCTCTGGGATAAAAGGGGGTTGGGTCGAGAGCCCAGAAGGAGCCCCTATGGAAGCCATGAGGAACTGTGCTGCAGAGAGGAGCTGCATAATAGGACCAGCAAGAAGGTATGGACTTTAAGATGGGACTCCAGAAATATGAAATACAATAAGATAACAACAACAATAATGTAGGGGCCTGAATATATGTATTAGGTATGGAATCCCCCGGACAGCCGAGAGCTGTGGCAGCCGGAGAGCTGGGACAGTGGAATATAGGACAGCCGAGAGCTGTGGCAGCCTGAGAGCTGGGACAGATGAAGATAGGACAGCTGAGAGCTGTGGCAGCCTGAGAGCTGGGACAGATATGGATATTGTAACTGTGTAATGGAGAAATTGTTAAAAGAAAAGGGGGGAAATGTAGGGGCCTGAATATATGTATTAGGTATGGAATCCCCCGGACAGCCGAGAGCTGTGGCAGCTGGAGAGCTGGGACAGTGGAAGATAGGACAGCCGAGAGCTGTGGCAGCCTGGGAGCTGGGACAGATATGGATATTGTAACTGTGTAATTGAGAAATTGTTAAAAGAAAAGGGGGGAAATGTAGGGGCCTGAATATATGTATTGTTATAAAGGAGTCCTTGTGAATATATATATGTAGTGAGAGTCCTATGTATTAGATAGGTGGGTCCTGTTGCTCTGGATGAGCTACAGCTGTGGGATCCTTGGTTGGGTAGCAGCTGTAGCTCATGAAGGCCTCTGGGATAAAAGGGGGTTGGGTCGAGAGCCCAGGAGGAGCCCCTATGGAAGCCATGAGGAACTGTGCTGCAGAGAGGAGCTGCATAATAGGACCAGCAAGAAGGTATGGACTTTAAGATGGGACTCCAGAAATATGAAATACAATAAGATAACAACAACATGAAAGCAGCCATGTTGTGGCACTTCTGCACTCCCTTTGGGATGCCTTTGGCAGATGAAGTAAGCCTGGAACTCAGGGCTTCCTGGTTAAAGAAATTCAAGCCCTAGGCTGAACCCTAACCCTAACCCTAGGCAGATAAATCAGCCTAGGTATAGGGATGGTGCCAAGGAAAAAGCTGTGAAAGCTGCCATGTTGTTGCACTTTTGTACTCCCCTTGGGATGCCTTGAACAGCTGCAGTGTGCCTGGAGCTAAGGGCTTCCTAGTTTTAAAAATCCTAGCCCTAGGCCTAAGCCTAACAGTAACCCTGGGAAGGTAAGTCAGCCTGGTGTTAGGCGTCTTGCCAAGGAAAAAGGCGTGAAAGCAGCCATGTTGTGGCACTTCTGCACTCCCTTTGGGATGCCTTTGGCAGATGAAGTAAGCCTGGAACTCAGGGCTTCCTGGTTAAAGAAATCCAAGCCCTAGGCTGAACCCTAACCCTAACCTTAGGCAGATAAATCAGCCTAGGTATAGGGATGGTGCCAAGGAAAAAGCTGTGAAAGCTGCCATGTTGTTGCACTTTTGTACTCCCCTTGGGATGCCTTGAACAGCTGCAGTGTGCCTGGAGCTAAGGGCTTCCTAGTTTCAAAAATCCTAGCCCTAGGCCTAAGCCTAACAGTAACCCTGGGAAAGTAAATCAGCCTGATGTTAGGCTTCTTGCCAAGGAAAAAGCCGTGAAAGCAGCCATGTTGTGGCACTTTTGCACTCCCTTTTGGATGCCTTTCACAGCTCCAGTGTGCCTGGAACTCAGGGCTTCCTGCTTTTAAAAATCCTAGCCCTAGGCCGAACCCCAACCCTAAGACGAGAAAGGCAAATCAGCCAGGAATTAGGCATGTCCCCAAGGAAAAAGCTGTGGAGGCAGGCATGTTGTGGTACTTTTGCGCTCTTCTTGGCTAGTCCTTCGCAGCTGCTGTGTTCTTGGAACTCAGGGCTTTCTGGTTAATAGAACCCTTACCCTAGGCGTAACTCAAACCTTAACCCTAGGAAGGAAAATCAGCCTATGGTTCGGGATGGTCTCATGGAAATATCAGTGGTGGCAGCCAAGTTGCGTCACTTTTGCGCTCCCCTTGGGATGCCTTTTGCAGCTGCAGTGTGCCTGGAGCCCAGGGCTTCCTGGTTTTAAAAGTCCTAGGCCTAAGCCTAACAGTAACCCTAGGAAGGTAAATCAGCCGGGTATTAGGGTTCTTCCTAAGGGAAAAGCCGTGAAAGCAGCCATGTTGTGGCACTTCTGCACTCCCTTTGGGATGCCTTTGGCAGATGAAGTAAGCCTGGAACTCAGGGCTTCCTGGTTAAAGAAATCCAAGCCCTAGGCTGAACCCTAACCCTAACCCTAGGCAGATAAATCAGCCTAGGTATAGGGATGGTGCCAAGGAAAAAGCTGTGAAAGCTGCCATGTTGTTGCACTTTTGTACTCCCCTTGGGATGCCTTGAACAGCTGCAGTGTGCCTGGAGCCCAGGGCTTCCTAGTTTCAAAAATCCTAGCCCTAGGCCTAAGCCTAACAGTAACCCTGGGAAAGTAAATCAGCCTGATGTTAGGTTTCTTGCCAAGGAAAAAGCCGTGAAAGCAGCCATGTTGTGGCACTTTTGCACTCCCTTTTGGATGCCTTTCACAGCTGCAGTGTGCCTGGAACTCAGGGCTTCCTGATTTTAAAAATCCTAGCCCTAGGCCGAACCCCAACCCTAAGACGAGAAAGGCAAATCAGCCAGGAATTAGGCATGTCCCCAAGGAAAAAGCTGTGGAGGCAGGCATGTTGTGGTACTTTTGCGCTCTTCTTGGCTAGTCCTTCGCAGCTGCTGTGTTCTTGGAACTCAGGGCTTTCTGGTTAATAGAACCCTTACCCTAGGCGTAACTCAAACCTTAACCCTAGGAAGGAAAATCAGCCTATGGTTCGGGATGGTCTCATGGAAATATCAGTGGTGGCAGCCAAGTTGCGTCACTTTTGCGCTCCCCTTGGGATGCCTTTCGCAGCTGCAGTGTGCCTGGAGCCCAGGGCTTCCTGGTTTTAAAAGTCCTAGGCCTAAGCCTAACAGTAACCCTAGGAAGGTAAATCAGCCGCGTATTAGGGTTCTTCCTAAGGGAAAAGCCGTGAAAGCAGCCATGTTGTGGCACTTCTGCACTCCCTTTGGGATGCCTTTGGCAGATGAAGTAAGCCTGGAACTCAGGGCTTCCTGGTTAAAAAAATTCAAGCCCTAGGCTGAACCCTAACCCTAACCCTAGGCAGATAAATCAGCCTAGGTATAGGGATGGTGCCAAGGAAAAAGCTGTGAAAGCTGCCATGTTGTTGCACTTTTGTACTCCCCTTGGGATGCCTTGAACAGCTGCAGTGTGCCTGGAGCTAAGGGCTTCCTAGTTTTAAAAATCCTAGCCCTAGGCCTAAGCCTAATAGTAACCCTGGGAAGGTAAGTCAGCCTGGTGTTAGGCGTCTTGCCAAGGAAAAAGCCGTGAAAGCAGCCATGTTGTGGCACTTTTGCACTCCCTTTTGGATGCCTTTCACAGCTCCAGTGTGCCTGGAACTCAGGGCTTCCTGCTTTTAAAAATCCTAGCCCTAGGCCGAACCGCAACCCTAAGACGAGAAAGGCAAATCAGCCAGGAATTAGGCATGTCCCCAAGGAAAAAGCTGTGGAGGCAGGCATGTTGTGGTACTTTTGCGCTCTTCTTGGCTAGTCCTTCGCAGCTGCTGTGTTCTTGGAACTCAGGGCTTTCTGGTTAATAGAACCCTTACCCTAGGCGTAACTCAAACCTTAACCCTAGGAAGGAAAATCAACCTATGGTTCGGGATGGTCTCATGGAAATATCAGTGGTGGCAGCCAAGTTGCGTCACTTTTGCGCTCCCCTTGGGATGCCTTTTGCAGCTGCAGTGTGCCTGGAGCCCAGGGCTTCCTGGTTTTAAAAGTCCTAGGCCTAAGCCTAACAGTAACCCTAGGAAGGTAAATCAGCCGGGTATTAGGGTTCTTCCTAAGGGAAAAGCCGTGAAAGCAGCCATGTTGTGGCACTTCTGCACTCCCTTTGGGATGCCTTTGGCAGATGAAGTAAGCCTGGAACTCAGGGCTTCCTGGTTAAAAAAATTCAAGCCCTAGGCTGAACCCTAACCCTAGGCAGATAAATCAGCCTAGGTATAGGGATGGTGCCAAGAAAAAAGCTGTGAAAGCTGCCATGTTGTTGCACTTTTGTACTCCCCTTGGGATGCCTTGAAGAGCTGCAGTGTGCCTGGAGCTAAGGGCTTCCTAGTTTCAAAAATCCTAGCCCTAGGCCTAAGCCTAACAGTAACCCTGGGAAAGTAAATCAGCCTGATGTAAGGCTTCTTGCCAAGGAAAACGCCGTGAAAGCAGCCATGTTGTGGCACTTTTGCACTCCCTTTGGGATGCCTTTGGCAGATGAAGTAAGCCTGGAACTCAGGGCTTCCTGGTTAAAGAAATCCAAGCCCTAGGCTGAACCCTAACCCTAACCCTAGGCAGATAAATCAGCCTAGGTATAGGGATGGTGCCAAGGAAAAAGCTGTGAAAGCTGCCATGTTGTTGCACTTTTGTACTCCCCTTGGGATGCCTTGAACAGCTGCAGTGTGCCTGGAGCTAAGGGCTTCCTAGTTTCAAAAATCCTAGCCCTAGGCCTAAGCCTAACAGTAACCCTGGGAAAGTAAATCAGCCTGATGTTAGGCTTCTTGCCAAGGAAAAAGCCGTGAAAGCAGCCATGTTGTGGCACTTCTGCACTCCCTTTGGGATGCCTTTGGCAGATGAAGTAAGCCTGGAACTCAGGGCTTCCTGGTTAAAGAAATCCAAGCCCTAGGCTGAACCCTAACCCTAACCCTAGGCAGATAAATCAGCCTAGGTATAGGGATGGTGCCAAGGAAAAAGCTGTGAAAGCTGCCATGTTGTTGCACTTTTGTACTCCCCTTGGGATGCCTTGAACAGCTGCAGTGTGCCTGGAGCTAAGGGCTTCCTAGTTTTAAAAATCCTAGCCCTAGGCCTAAGCCTAACAGTAACCCTGGGAAAGTAAATCAGCCTGATGTTAGGCTTCTTGCCAAGGAAAAAGCCGTGAAACAGCCATATTGTGGCACTTTTGCACTCCCTTTTGGATGCCTTTCACAGCTCCAGTGTGCCTGGAACTCAGGGCTTCCTGATTTTAAAAATCCTAGCCCTAGGCCGAACCCCAACCCTAAGACGAGAAAGGCAAATCAGCCAGGAATTAGGCATGTCCCCAAGGAAAAAGCTGTGGAGGCAGGCATGTTGTGCTACTTTTGCGCTCTTCTTGGCTAGTCCTTCGCAGCTGCTGTGTTCTTGGAACTCAGGGCTTTCTGGTTAATAGAGCCCTTACCCTAGGCGTAACTCAAACCTTAACCCTAGGAAGGGAAATCAGCCTATGGTTTGGGATGGTCTCATGGAAATATCAGTGGTGGCAGCCAAGTTGCGTCACTTTTGCGCTCCCCTTGGGATGCCTTTTGCAGCTGCAGTGTGCCTGGAGCCCAGGGCTTCCTGGTTTTACAAGTCCTAGGCCTAAGCCTAACAGTAACCCTAGGAAGGTAAATCAGCCGGGTATTAGGGTTCTTCCTAAGGGAAAAGCCGTTAAAGCAGCCATGTTGTGGCACTTCTGCACTCCCTTTGGGATGCCTTTGGCAGATGAAGTAAGCCTGGAACTCAGGGCTTCCTGGTTAAAGAAATTCAAGCCCTAGGCTGAACCCTAACCCTAACCCTAGGCAGATAAATCAGCCTAGGTATAGGGATGGTGCCAAGGAAAAAGCTGTGAAAGCTGCCATGTTGTTGCACTTTTGTACTCCCCTTGGGATGCCTTGAACAGCTGCAGTGTGCCTGGAGCTAAGGGCTTCCTAGTTTTAAAAATCCTAGCCCTAGGCCTAAGCCTAACAGTAACCCTGGGAAGGTAAATCAGCCTGGTGTTAGGCTTCTTGCCAAGGAAAAAGCCGTGAAAGCAGCCATGTTGTGGCACTTTTGCACTCCCTTTTGGATGCCTTTCACAGCTCCAGTGTGCCTGGAACTCAGGGCTTCCTGCTTTTAACAATCCTAGCCCTAGGCCGAACCCCAACCCTATGACGAGAAAGGCAAATCAGCCAGGAATTAGGCATGTCCCCAAGGAAAAAGCTGTGGAGGCAGGCATGTTGTGGTACTTTTGCGCTCTTCTTGGCTAGTCCTTCGCAGCTGCTGTGTTCTTGGAACTCAGGGCTTTCTGGTTAATAGAACCCTTACCCTAGGCGTAACTCAAACCTTAACCCTAGGAAGGAAAATCAACCTATGGTTCGGGATGGTCTCATGGAAATATCAGTGGTGGCAGCCAAGTTGCGTCACTTTTGCGCTCCCCTTGGGATGCCTTTCGCAGCTGCAGTGTGCCTGGAGCCCAGGGCTTCCTGGTTTTAAAAGTCCTAGGCCTAAGCCTAACAGTAACCCTAGCAAGGTAAATCAGCCAGGTATTAGGGTTCTTCCTAAGGGAAAAGCCGTGAAAGCAGCCATGTTGTGGCACTTCTGCACTCCCTTTGGGATGCCTTTGGCAGATGAAGTAAGCCTGGAACTCAGGGCTTCCTGGTTAAAAAAATTCAAGCCCTAGGCTGAACCCTAACCCTAACCCTAGGCAGATAAATCAGCCTAGGTATAGGGATGGTGCCAAGGAAAAAGCTGTGAAAGCTGCCATGTTGTTGCACTTTTGTACTCCCCTTGGGATGCCTTGAACAGCTGCAGTGTGCCTGGAGCCAAGGCTTCCTAGTTTCAAAAATCCTAGCCCTAGGCCTAAGCCTAACAGTAATCCTGGGAAGGTAAATCAGCCTGATGTTAGGCTTCTTGCCAAGGAAAAAGCCGTGAAAGCAGCCATGTTGTGGCACTTCTGCACTCCCTTTGGGATGCCTTTGGCAGATGAAGTAAGCCTGGAACTCAGGGCTTCCTGGTTAAAGAAATCCAAGCCCTAGGCTGAACCCTAACCCTAACCCTAGGCAGATAAATCAGCCTAGGTATAGGGATGGTGCCAAGGAAAAAGCTGTGAAAGCTGCCATGTTGTTGCACTTTTGTACTCCCCTTGGGATGCCTTGAACAGCTGCAGTGTGCCTGGAGCTAAGGGCTTCCTAGTTTTAAAAATCCTAGCCCTAGGCCTAAGCCTAACAGTAACCCTGGGAAAGTAAATCAGCCTGATGTTAGGCTTCTTGCCAAGGAAAAAGCCGTGAAAGCAGCCATGTTGTGGCACTTTTGCACTCCCTTTTGGATGCCTTTCACAGCTCCAGTGTGCCTGGAACTCAGGGCTTCCTGATTTTAAAAATCCTAGCCCTAGGCCGAACCGCAACCCTATGACGAGAAAGGCAAATCAGCCAGGAATTAGGCATGTCCCCAAGGAAAAAGCTGTGGAGGCAGGCATGTTGTGGTACTTTTGCGCTCTTCTTGGCTAGTCCTTCGCAGCTGCTGTGTTCTTGGAACTCAGGGCTTTCTGGTTAATAGAACCCTTACCCTAGGCGTAACTCAAACCTTAACCCTAGGAAGGAAAATCAACCTATGGTTCGGGATGGTCTCATGGAAATATCAGTGGTGGCAGCCAAGTTGCGTCACTTTTGCGCTCCCCTTGGGATGCCTTTCGCAGCTGCAGTGTGCCTGGAGCCCAGGGCTTCCTGGTTTTAAAAGTCCTAGGCCTAAGCCTAACAGTAACCCTAGGAAGGTAAATCAGCCGGGTATTAGGGTTCTTCCTAAGGGAAAAGCCGTGAAAGCAGCCATGTTGTGGCACTTCTGCACTCCCTTTGGGATGCCTTTGGCAGATGAAGTAAGCCTGGAACTCAGGGCTTCCTGGTTAAAGAAATCCAAGCCCTAGGCTGAACCCTAACCCTAACCCTAGGCAGATAAATCAGCCTAGGTATAGGGATGGTGCCAAGAAAAAAGCTGTGAAAGCTGCCATGTTGTTGCACTTTTGTACTCCCCTTGGGATGCCTTGAACAGCTGCAGTGTGCCTGGAGCTAAGGGCTTCCTAGTTTCAAAAATCCTAGCCCTAGGCCTAAGCCTAACAGTAACCCTGGGAAGGTAAATCAGCCTGATGTTAGGCTTCTTGCCAAGGAAAAAGCCGTGAAAGCAGCCATGTTGTGGCACTTTTGCACTCCCTTTGGGATGCCTTTGGCAGATGAAGTAAGCCTGGAACTCAGGGCTTCCTGGTTAAAGAAATCCAAGCCCTAGGCTGAACCCTAACCCTAACCCTAGGCAGATAAATCAGCCTAGGTATAGGGATGGTGCCAAGGAAAAAGCTGTGAAAGCTGCCATGTTGTTGCACTTTTGTACTCCCCTTGGGATGCCTTGAACAGCTGCAGTGTGCCTGGAGCTAAGGGCTTCCTAGTTTTAAAAATCCTAGCCCTAGGCCTAAGCCTAACAGTAACCCTGGGAAGGTAAATCAGCCTGGTGTTAGGCGTCTTGCCAAGGAAAAAGCCGTGAAAGCAGCCATGTTGTGGCACTTTTGCACTCCCTTTTGGATGCCTTTCACAGCTCCAGTGTGCCTGGAACTCAGGGCTTCCTGATTTTAAAAATCCTAGCCCTAGGCCGAACCCCAACCCTATGACGAGAAAAGGAAATCAGCCAGGAATTAGGCATGTCCCCAAGGAAAAAGCTGTGGAGGCAGGCATGTTGTGGTACTTTTGCGCTCTTCTTGGCTAGTCCTTCGCAGCTGCTGTGTTCTTGGAACTCAGGGCTTTCTGGTTAATAGAGCCCTTACCCTAGGCGTAACTCAAACCTTAACCCTAGGAAGGAAAATCAACCTATGGTTCGGGATGGTCTCATGGAAATATCAGTGGTGGCAGCCAAGTTGCGTCACTTTTGCGCTCCCCTTGGGATGCCTTTCGCAGCTGCAGTGTGCCTGGAGGCCAGGGCTTCCTGGTTTTAAAAGTCCTAGGCCTAAGCCTAACAGTAACCCTAGGAAGGTAAATCAGCCGGGTATTAGGGTTCTTCCTAAGGGAAAAGCCGTGAAAGCAGCCATGTTGTGGCACTTCTGCACTCGCTCTGGGATGCCTTTGGCAGATGAAGTAAGCCTGGAACTCAGGGCCTCCTGGTTAAAGAAATCCAAGCCCTAGGCTGAACCCTAACCCTAACCCTAGGCAGATAAATCAGCCTAGGTATAGGGATGGTGCCAAGGAAAAAGCTGTGAAAGCTGCCATGTTGTTGCACTTTTGTACTCCCCTTGGGATGCCTTGAACAGCTGCAGTGTGCCTGGAGCTAAGGGCTTCCTAGTTTCAAAAATCCTAGCCCTAGGCCTAAGCCTAACAGTAACCCTGGGAAAGTAAATCAGCCTGGTGTTAGGCTTCTTGCCAAGGAAAAAGCCGTGAAACAGCCATGTTGTGGCACTTTTGCACTCCCTTTTGGATGCCTTTCACAGCTCCAGTGTGCCTGGAACTCAGGGCTTCCTGATTTTAAAAATCCTAGCCCTAGGCCGAACCCCAACCCTATGACGAGAAAGGCAAATCAGCCAGGAATTAGGCATGTCCCCAAGGAAAAAGCTGTGGAGGCAGGCATGTTGTGGTACTTTTGCGCTCTTCTTGGCTAGTCCTTCGCAGCTGCTGTGTTCTTGGAACTCAGGGCTTTCTGGTTAATAGAACCCTTACCCTAGGCGTAACTCAAACCTTAACCCTAGGAAGGAAAATCATCCTATGGTTCGGGATGGTCTCATGGAAATATCAGTGGTGGCAGCCAAGTTGCGTCACTTTTGCGCTCCCCTTGGGATGCCTTTTGCAGCTGCAGTGTGCCTGGAGCCCAGGGCTTCCTGGTTTTAAAAGTCCTAGGCCTAAGCCTAACAGTAACCCTAGGAAGGTAAATCAGCCGGGTATTAGGGTTCTTCCTAAGGGAAAAGCCGTGAAAGCAGCCATGTTGTGGCACTTCTGCGCTCCCTTTGGGATGCCTTTGGCAGATGAAGTAAGCCTGGAACTCAGGGCTTCCTGGTTAAAGAAATTCAAGCCCTAGGCTGAACCCTAACCCTAACCCTAGGCAGATAAATCAGCCTAGGTATAGGGATGGTGCCAAGGAAAAAGCTGTGAAAGCTGCCATGTTGTTGCACTTTTGTACTCCCCTTGGGATGCCTTGAACAGCTGCAGTGTGCCTGGAGCTAAGGGCTTCCTAGTTTTAAAAATCCTAGCCCTAGGCCTAAGCCTAACAGTAACCCTGGGAAGGTAAATCAGCCTGGTGTTAGGCGTCTTGCCAAGGAAAAAGCCGTGAAAGCAGCCATGTTGTGGCACTTTTGCACTCCCTTTTGGATGCCTTTCACAGCTCCAGTGTGCCTGGAACTCAGGGCTTCCTGCTTTTAAAAATCCTAGCCCTAGGCCGAACCCCAACCCTAAGACGAGAAAGGCAAATCAGCCAGGAATTAGGCATGTCCACAAGGAAAAAGCTGTGGAGGCAGGCATGTTGTGGTACTTTTGCGCTCTTCTTGGCTAGTCCTTCGCAGCTGCTGTGTTCTTGGAACTCAGGGCTTTCTGGTTAATAGAGCCCTTACCCTAGGCGTAACTCAAACCTTAACCCTAGGAAGGAAAATCAACCTATGGTTCGGGATGGTCTCATGGAAATATCAGTGGTGGCAGCCAAGTTGCGTCACTTTTGCGCTCCCCTTGGGATGCCTTTCGCAGCTGCAGTGTGCCTGGAGCCCAGGGCTTCCTGGTTTTAAAAGTCCTAGGCCTAAGCCTAACAGTAACCCTAGGAAGGTAAATCAGCCGGGTATTAGGGTTCTTCCTAAGGGAAAAGCCGTGAAAGCAGCCATGTTGTGGCACTTCTGCACTCCCTTTGGGATGCCTTTGGCAGATGAAGTAAGCCTGGAACTCAGGGCTTCCTGGTTAAAAAAATTCAAGCCCTAGGCTGAACCCTAACCCTAACCCTAGGCAGATAAATCAGCCTAGGTATAGGGATGGTGCCAAGGAAAAAGCTGTGAAAGCTGCCATGTTGTTGCACTTTTGTACTCCCCTTGGGATGCCTTGAACAGCTGCAGTGTGCCTGGAGCTAAGGGCTTCCTAGTTTCAAAAATCCTAGCCCTAGGCCTAAGCCTAACAGTAACCCTGGGAAGGTAAATCAGCCTGATGTTAGGTTTCTTGCCAAGGAAAAAGCCGTGAAAGCAGCCATGTTGTGGCACTTCTGCACTCCCTTTTGGATGCCTTTGGCAGATGAAGTAAGCCTGGAACTCAGGGCTTCCTGGTTAAAGAAATCCAAGCCCTAGGCTGAACCCTAACCCTAACTCTAGGCAGATAAATCAGCCCAGGTATAGGGATGGTGCCAAGGAAAAAGCTGTGAAAGCTGCCATGTTGTTGCACTTTTGTACTCCCCTTGGGATGCCTTGAACAGCTGCAGTGTGCCTGGAGCTAAGGGCTTCCTAGTTTCAAAAATCCTAGCCCTAGGCCTAAGCCTAACAGTAACCCTGGGAAAGTAAATCAGCCTGGTGTTAGGCTTCTTGCCAAGGAAAAAGCCGTGAAACAGCCATGTTGTGGCACTTTTGCACTCCCTTTTGGATGCCTTTCACAGCTCCAGTGTGCCTGGAACTCAGGGCTTCCTGATTTTAAAAATCCTAGCCCTAGGCCGAACCCCAACCCTAAGACGAGAAAGGCAAATCAGCCAGGAATTAGGCATGTCCCCAAGGAAAAAGCTGTGGAGGCAGGCATGTTGTGGTACTTTTGCGCTCTTCTTGGCTAGTCCTTCGCAGCTGCTGTGTTCTTGGAACTCAGGGCTTTCTGGTTAATAGAACCCTTACCCTAGGCGTAACTCAAACCTTAACCCTAGGAAGGAAAATCAGCCTATGGTTCGGGATGGTCTCATGGAAATATCAGTGGTGGCAGCCAAGTTGCATCACTTTTGCGCTCCCCTTGGGATGCCTTTTGCAGCTGCAGTGTGCCTGGAGCCCAGGGCTTCCTGGTTTTAAAAGTCCTAGGCCTAAGCCTAACAGTAACCCTAGGAAGGTAAATCAGCCGGGTATTAGGGTTCTTCCTAAGGGAAAAGCCGTGAAAGCAGCCATGTTGTGGCACTTCTGCACTCCCTTTGGGATGCCTTTGGCAGATGAAGTAAGCCTGGAACTCAGGGCTTCCTGGTTAAAGAAATCCAAGCCCTAGGCTGAACCCTAACCCTAACCCTAGGCAGATAAATCAGCCTAGGTATAGGGATGGTGCCAAGGAAAAAGCTGTGAAAGCTGCCATGTTGTTGCACTTTTGTACTCCCCTTGGGATGCCTTGAACAGCTGCAGTGTGCCTGGAGCTAAGGGCTTCCTAGTTTCAAAACTCCTAGCCCTAGGCCTAAGCCTAACAGTAACCCTGGGAAAGTAAATCAGCCTGATGTTAGGCTTCTTGCCAAGGAAAAAGCCGTGAAACAGCCATGTTGTGGCACTTTTGCACTCCCTTTTGGATGCCTTTCACAGCTCCAGTGTGCCTGGAACTCAGGGCTTCCTGCTTTTAAAAATCCTAGCCCTAGGCCGAACCCCAACCCTAAGACGAGAAAGGCAAATCAGCCAGGAATTAGGCATGTCCCCAAGGAAAAAGCTGTGGAGGCAGGCATGTTGTGGTACTTTTGCGCTCTTCTTGGCTAGTCCTTCGCAGCTGCTGTGTTCTTGGAACTCAGGGCTTTCTGGTTAATAGAACCCTTACCCTAGGCGTAACTCAAACCTTAACCCTAGGAAGGAAAATCAGCCTATGGTTCGGGATGGTCTCATGGAAATATCAGTGGTGGCAGCCAAGTTGCGTCACTTTTGCGCTCCCCTTGGGATGCCTTTTGCAGCTGCAGTGTGCCTGGAGCCCAGGGCTTCCTGGTTTTAAAAGTCCTAGGCCTAAGCCTAACAGTAACCCTAGGAAGGTAAATCAGCCGGGTATTAGGGTTCTTCCTAAGGGAAAAGCCGTGAAAGCAGCCATGTTGTGGCACTTCTGCACTCCCTTTGGGATGCCTTTGGCAGATGAAGTAAGCCTGGAACTCAGGGCTTCCTGGTTAAAGAAATCCAAGCCCTAGGCTGAACCCTAACCCTAACCCTAGGCAGATAAATCAGCCTAGGTATAGGGATGGTGCCAAGGAAAAAGCTGTGAAAGCTGCCATGTTGTTGCACTTTTGTACTCCCCTTGGGATGCCTTGAACAGCTGCAGTGTGCCTGGAGCCCAGGGCTTCCTAGTTTCAAAAATCCTAGCCCTAGGCCTAAGCCTAACAGTAACCCTGGGAAAGTAAATCAGCCTGATGTTAGGTTTCTTGCCAAGGAAAAAGCTGTGAAAGCAGCCATGTTGTGGCACTTTTGCACTCCCTTTTGGATGCCTTTCACAGCTCCAGTGTGCCTGGAACTCAGGGCTTCCTGATTTTAAAAATCCTAGCCCTAGGCCGAACCCCAACCCTAAGACGAGAAAGGCAAATCAGCCAGGAATTAGGCATGTCCCCAAGGAAAAAGCTGTGGAGGCAGGCATGTTGTGGTACTTTTGCGCTCTTCTTGGCTAGTCCTTCGCAGCTGCTGTGTTCTTGGAACTCAGGGCTTTCTGGTTAATAGACCCATACCCTAGGCGTAACTCAAACCTTAACCCTAGGAAGGAAAATCAACCTATGGTTCGGGATGGTCTCATGGAAATATCAGTGGTGGCAGCCAAGTTGCGTCACTTTTGCGCTCCCCTTGGGATGCCTTTCGCAGCTGCAGTGTGCCTGGAGCCCAGGGCTTCCTGGTTTTAAAAGTCCTAGGCCTAAGCCTAACAGTAACCCTAGGAAGGTAAATCAGCCGGGTATTAGGGTTCTTCCTAAGGGAAAAGCCGTGAAAGCAGCCATGTTGTGGCACTTCTGCACTCCCTTTGGGATGCCTTTGGCAGATGAAGTAAGCCTGGAACTCAGGGCTTCCTGGTTAAAGAAATCCAAGCCCTAGGCTGAACCCTAACCCTAACCCTAGGCAGATAAATCAGCCTAGGTATAGGGATGGTGCCAAGGAAAAAGCTGTGAAAGCTGCCATGTTGTTGCACTTTTGTACTCCCCTTGGGATGCCTTGAACAGCTGCAGTGTGCCTGGAGCCCAGGGCTTCCTAGTTTCAAAAATCCTAGCCCTAGGCCTAAGCCTAACAGTAACCCTGGGAAAGTATGTCAGCCTGATGTTAGGCTTCTTGCCAAGGAAAAAGCCGTGAAAGCAGCCATGTTGTGGCACTTTTGCACTCCCTTTTGGATGCCTTTCACAGCTCCAGTGTGCCTGGAACTCAGGGCTTCCTGCTTTTAAAAATCCTAGCCCTAGGCCGAACCCCAACCCTAAGACGAGAAAGGCAAATCAGCCAGGAATTAGGCATGTCCCCAAGGAAAAAGCTGTGGAGGCAGGCATGTTGTGGTACTTTTGCGCTCTTCTTGGCTAGTCCTTCGCAGCTGCTGTGTTCTTGGAACTCAGGGCTTTCTGGTTAATAGAGCCCTTACCCTAGGCGTAACTCAAACCTTAACCCTAGGAAGGAAAATCAACCTATGGTTAGGGATGGTCTCATGGAAATATCAGTGGTGGCAGCCAAGTTGCGTCACTTTTGCGCTCCCCTTGGGATGCCTTTCGCAGCTGCAGTGTGCCTGGAGCCCAGGGCTTCCTGGTTTTAAAAGTCCTAGGCCTAAGCCTAACAGTAACCCTAGGAAGGTAAATCAGCCGGGTATTAGGGTTCTTCCTAAGGGAAAAGCCGTGAAAGCAGCCATGTTGTGGCACTTCTGCACTCCCTTTGGGATGCCTTTGGCAGATGAAGTAAGCCTGGAACTCAGGGCTTCCTGGTTAAAGAAATCCAAGCCCTAGGCTGAACCCTAACCCTAACCCTAGGCAGATAAATCAGCCTAGGTATAGGGATGGTGCCAAGGAAAAAGCTGTGAAAGCTGCCATGTTGTTGCACTTTTGTACTCCCCTTGGGATGCCTTGAACAGCTGCAGTGTGCCTGGAGCTAAGGGCTTCCTAGTTTCAAAACTCCTAGCCCTAGGCCTAAGCCTAACAGTAACCCTGGGAAAGTAAATCAGCCTGATGTTAGGCTTCTTGCCAAGGAAAAAGCCGTGAAACAGCCATGTTGTGGCACTTTTGCACTCCCTTTTGGATGCCTTTCACAGCTCCAGTGTGCCTGGAACTCAGGGCTTCCTGCTTTTAAAAATCCTAGCCCTAGGCCGAACCCCAACCCTAAGACGAGAAAGGCAAATCAGCCAGGAATTAGGCATGTCCCCAAGGAAAAAGCTGTGGAGGCAGGCATGTTGTGGTACTTTTGCGCTCTTCTTGGCTAGTCCTTCGCAGCTGCTGTGTTCTTGGAACTCAGGGCTTTCTGGTTAATAGAACCCTTACCCTAGGCGTAACTCAAACCTTAACCCTAGGAAGGAAAATCAGCCTATGGTTCGGGATGGTCTCATGGAAATATCAGTGGTGGCAGCCAAGTTGCGTCACTTTTGCGCTCCCCTTGGGATGCCTTTTGCAGCTGCAGTGTGCCTGGAGCCCAGGGCTTCCTGGTTTTAAAAGTCCTAGGCCTAAGCCTAACAGTAACCCTAGGAAGGTAAATCAGCCGGGTATTAGGGTTCTTCCTAAGGGAAAAGCCGTGAAAGCAGCCATGTTGTGGCACTTCTGCACTCCCTTTGGGATGCCTTTGGCAGATGAAGTAAGCCTGGAACTCAGGGCTTCCTGGTTAAAGAAATCCAAGCCCTAGGCTGAACCCTAACCCTAACCCTAGGCAGATAAATCAGCCTAGGTATAGGGATGGTGCCAAGGAAAAAGCTGTGAAAGCTGCCATGTTGTTGCACTTTTGTACTCCCCTTGGGATGCCTTGAACAGCTGCAGTGTGCCTGGAGCCCAGGGCTTCCTAGTTTCAAAAATCCTAGCCCTAGGCCTAAGCCTAACAGTAACCCTGGGAAAGTAAATCAGCCTGATGTTAGGTTTCTTGCCAAGGAAAAAGCCGTGAAAGCAGCCATGTTGTGGCACTTTTGCACTCCCTTTTGGATGCCTTTCACAGCTGCAGTGTGCCTGGAACTCAGGGCTTCCTGATTTTAAAAATCCTAGCCCTAGGCCGAACCCCAACCCTAAGACGAGAAAGGCAAATCAGCCAGGAATTAGGCATGTCCCCAAGGAAAAAGCTGTGGAGGCAGGCATGTTGTGGTACTTTTGCGCTCTTCTTGGCTAGTCCTTCGCAGCTGCTGTGTTCTTGGAACTCAGGGCTTTCTGGTTAATAGAGCCCTTACCCTAGGCGTAACTCAAACCTTAACCCTAGGAAGGAAAATCAACCTATGGTTAGGGATGGTCTCATGGAAATATCAGTGGTGGCAGCCAAGTTGCGTCACTTTTGCGCTCCCCTTGGGATGCCTTTCGCAGCTGCAGTGTGCCTGGAGCCCAGGGCTTCCTGGTTTTAAAAGTCCTAGGCCTAAGCATAACAGTAACCCTAGGAAGGTAAATCAGCCGGGTATTAGGGTTCTTCCTAAGGGAAAAGCCGTGAAAGCAGCCATGTTGTTGCACTTTTGTAGTCCCCTTGGGATGCCTTGAACAGCTGCAGTGTGCCTGGAGCTAAGGGCTTCCTATTTTCAAAAATCCTAGCCCTAGGCCTAAGCCGAACAGTAACCCTAGGAAGGTAAATCAGCCTGATGTTAGGCTTCATGCCAAGGAAAAAGCCGT
The DNA here is from genome assembly GCF_027579445.1 of Ammospiza nelsoni. Taxonomy (NCBI): domain Eukaryota; kingdom Metazoa; phylum Chordata; class Aves; order Passeriformes; family Passerellidae; genus Ammospiza; species Ammospiza nelsoni. The sequence continues at coordinate 705,394 of NW_026683201.1, read as the reverse complement.
GAAAGCAGCCATGTTGTGGCACTTCTGCACTCCCTTTGGGATGCCTTTGGCAGATGAAGTAAGCCTGGAACTCAGGGCTTCCTGGTTAAAAAAATTCAAGCCCTAGGCTGAACCCTAACCCTAACCCTAGGCAGATAAATCAGCCTAGGTATAGGGATGGTGCCAAGGAAAAAGCTGTGAAAGCTGCCATGTTGTTGCACTTTTGTACTCCCCTTGGGATGCCTTGAACAGCTGCAGTGTGCCTGGAGCCCAGGGCTTCCTAGTTTCAAAAATCCTAGCCCTAGGCCTAAGCCTAACAGTAACCCTGGGAAAGTAAATCAGCCTGGTGTTAGGCTTCTTGCCAAGGAAAAAGCTGTGAAAGCTGCCATGTTGTTGCACTTTTGTACTCCCCTTGGGATGCCTTTCACAGCTCCAGTGTGCCTGGAACTCAGGGCTTCCTGATTTTAAAAATCCTAGCCCTAGGCCGAACCCCAACCCTAAGACGAGAAAGGCAAATCAGCCAGGAATTAGGCATGTCCCCAAGGAAAAAGCTGTGGAGGCAGGCATGTTGTGGTACTTTTGCGCTCTTCTTGGCTAGTCCTTCGCAGCTGCTGTGTTCTTGGAACTCAGGGCTTTCTGGTTAATAGAGCCCTTACCCTAGGCGTAACTCAAACCTTAACCCTAGGAAGGAAAATCAACCTATGGTTCGGGATGGTCTCATGGAAATATCAGTGGTGGCAGCCAAGTTGCGTCACTTTTGCGCTCCCCTTGGGATGCCTTTCGCAGCTGCAGTGTGCCTGGAGCCCAGGGCTTCCTGGTTTTAAAAGTCCTAGGCCTAAGCCTAACAGTAACCCTGGGAAAGTAAATCAGCCTGATGTTAGGCTTCTTGCCAAGGAAAAAGCTGTGAAAGCTGCCATGTTGTTGCACTTTTGTACTCCCCTTGGGATGCCTTGAACAGCTGCAGTGTGCCTGGAGCTAAGGGCTTCCTAGTTTCAAAAATCCTAGCCCTAGGCCTAAGCCTAACAGTAACCCTGGGAAAGTAAATCAGCCTGGTGTTAGGCTTCTTGCCAAGGAAAAAGCCGTGAAAGCAGCCATGTTGTGGCACTTTTGCACTCCCTTTTGGATGCCTTTCACAGCTCCAGTGTGCCTGGAACTCAGGGCTTCCTGATTTTAAAAATCCTAGCCCTAGGCCGAACCGCAACCCTATGACGAGAAAGGCAAATCAGCCAGGAATTAGGCATGTCCCCAAGGAAAAAGCTGTGGAGGCAGGCATGTTGTGGTACTTTTGCGCTCTTCTTGGCTAGTCCTTCGCAGCTGCTGTGTTCTTGGAACTCAGGGCTTTCTGGTTAATAGAACCCTTACCCTAGGCGTAACTCAAACCTTAACCCTAGGAAGGAAAATCAACCTATGGTTAGGGATGGTCTCATGGAAATATCAGTGGTGGCAGCCAAGTTGCGTCACTTTTGCGCTCCCCTTGGGATGCCTTTCGCAGCTGCAGTGTGCCTGGAGCCCAGGGCTTCCTGGTTTTAAAAGTCCTAGGCCTAAGCCTAACAGTAACCCTAGGAAGGTAAATCAGCCGGGTATTAGGGTTCTTCCTAAGGGAAAAGCCGTGAAAGCAGCCATGTTGTGGCACTTCTGCACTCCCTTTGGGATGCCTTTGGCAGATGAAGTAAGCCTGGAACTCAGGGCTTCCTGGTTAAAGAAATCCAAGCCCTAGGCTGAACCCTAACCCTAACCCTAGGCAGATAAATCAGCCTAGGTATAGGGATGGTGCCAAGAAAAAAGCTGTGAAAGCTGCCATGTTGTTGCACTTTTGTACTCCCCTTGGGATGCCTTGAACAGCTGCAGTGTGCCTGGAGCTAAGGGCTTCCTAGTTTCAAAAATCCTAGCCCTAGGCCTAAGCCTAACAGTAACCCTGGGAAGGTAAATCAGCCTGATGTTAGGCTTCTTGCCAAGGAAAAAGCCGTGAAAGCAGCCATGTTGTGGCACTTTTGCACTCCCTTTGGGATGCCTTTGGCAGATGAAGTAAGCCTGGAACTCAGGGCTTCCTGGTTAAAGAAATCCAAGCCCTAGGCTGAACCCTAACCCTAACCCTAGGCAGATAAATCAGCCTAGGTATAGGGATGGTGCCAAGGAAAAAGCTGTGAAAGCTGCCATGTTGTTGCACTTTTGTACTCCCCTTGGATGCCTTGAACAGCTGCAGTGTGCCTGGAGCTAAGGGCTTCCTAGTTTCAAAAATCCTAGCCCTAGGCCTAAGCCTAACAGTAACCCTAGGAAGGTAAATCAGCCGGGTATTAGGGTTCTTCCTAAGGGAAAAGCCGTGAAAGCAGCCATGTTGTGGCACTTCTGCACTCCCTTTGGGATGCCTTTGGCAGATGAAGTAAGCCTGGAACTCAGGGCTTCCTGGTTAAAGAAATTCAAGCCCTAGGCTGAACCCTAACCCTAACCCTAGGCAGATAAATCAGCCTAGGTATAGGGATGGTGCCAAGGAAAAAGCTGTGAAAGCTGCCATGTTGTTGCACTTTTGTACTCCCCTTGGGATGCCTTGAACAGCTGCAGTGTGCCTGGAGCTAAGGGCTTCCTAGTTTTAAAAATCCTAGCCCTAGGCCTAAGCCTAACAGTAACCCTGGGAAGGTAAATCAGCCTGGTGTTAGGCGTCTTGCCAAGGAAAAAGCCGTGAAAGCAGCCATGTTGTGGCACTTTTGCACTCCCTTTTGGATGCCTTTCACAGCTCCAGTGTGCCTGGAACTCAGGGCTTCCTGATTTTAAAAATCCTAGCCCTAGGCCGAACCCCAACCCTATGACGAGAAAAGGAAATCAGCCAGGAATTAGGCATGTCCACAAGGAAAAAGCTGTGGAGGCAGGCATGTTGTGGTACTTTTGCGCTCTTCTTGGCTAGTCCTTCGCAGCTGCTGTGTTCTTGGAACTCAGGGCTTTCTGGTTAATAGAGCCCTTACCCTAGGCGTAACTCAAACCTTAACCCTAGGAAGGAAAATCAACCTATGGTTCGGGATGGTCTCATGGAAATATCAGTGGTGGCAGCCAAGTTGCGTCACTTTTGCGCTCCCCTTGGGATGCCTTTCGCAGCTGCAGTGTGCCTGGAGGCCAGGGCTTCCTGGTTTTAAAAGTCCTAGGCCTAAGCCTAACAGTAACCCTAGGAAGGTAAATCAGCCGGGTATTAGGGTTCTTCCTAAGGGAAAAGCCGTGAAAGCAGCCATGTTGTGGCACTTCTGCACTCCCTTTGGGATGCCTTTGGCAGATGAAGTAAGCCTGGAACTCAGGGCTTCCTGGTAAAAAAAATTCAAGCCCTAGGCTGAACCCTAACCCTAACCCTAGGCAGATAAATCAGCCTAGGTATAGGGATGGTGCCAAGGAAAAAGCTGTGAAAGCTGCCATGTTGTTGCACTTTTGTACTCCCCTTGGGATGCCTTGAACAGCTGCAGTGTGCCTGGAGCTAAGGGCTTCCTAGTTTCAAAAATCCTAGCCCTAGGCCTAAGCCTAACAGTAACCCTGGGAAAGTAAATCAGCCTGATGTTAGGCTTCTTGCCAAGGAAAAAGCCGTGAAACAGCCATGTTGTGGCACTTTTGCACTCCCTTTTGGATGCCTTTCACAGCTCCAGTGTGCCTGGAACTCAGGGCTTCCTGATTTTAAAAATCCTAGCCCTAGGCCGAACCCCAACCCTAAGACGAGAAAGGCAAATCAGCCAGGAATTAGGCATGTCCCCAAGGAAAAAGCTGTGGAGGCAGGCATGTTGTGGTACTTTTGCGCTCTTCTTGGCTAGTCCTTCGCAGCTGCTGTGTTCTTGGAACTCAGGGCTTTCTGGTTAATAGAACCCTTACCCTAGGCGTAACTCAAACCTTAACCCTAGGAAGGAAAATCAGCCTATGGTTCGGGATGGTCTCATGGAAATATCAGTGGTGGCAGCCAAGTTGCGTCACTTTTGCGCTCCCCTTGGGATGCCTTTTGCAGCTGCAGTGTGCCTGGAGCCCAGGGCTTCCTGGTTTTAAAAGTCCTAGGCCTAAGCCTAACAGTAACCCTAGGAAGGTAAATCAGCCGGGTATTAGGGTTCTTCCTAAGGGAAAAGCCGTGAAAGCAGCCATGTTGTGGCACTTCTGCACTCCCTTTGGGATGCCTTTGGCAGATGAAGTAAGCCTGGAACTCAGGGCTTCCTGGTTAAAGAAATCCAAGCCCTAGGCTGAACCCTAACCCTAACCCTAGGCAGATAAATCAGCCTAGGTATAGGGATGGTGCCAAGGAAAAAGCTGTGAAAGCTGCCATGTTGTTGCACTTTTGTACTCCCCTTGGGATGCCTTGAACAGCTGCAGTGTGCCTGGAGCCCAGGGCTTCCTAGTTTCAAAAATCCTAGCCCTAGGCCTAAGCCTAACAGTAACCCTGGGAAAGTAAATCAGCCTGATGTTAGGTTTCTTGCCAAGGAAAAAGCTGTGAAAGCAGCCATGTTGTGGCACTTTTGCACTCCCTTTTGGATGCCTTTCACAGCTCCAGTGTGCCTGGAACTCAGGGCTTCCTGATTTTAAAAATCCTAGCCCTAGGCCGAACCCCAACCCTAAGACGAGAAAGGCAAATCAGCCAGGAATTAGGCATGTCCCCAAGGAAAAAGCTGTGGAGGCAGGCATGTTGTGGTACTTTTGCGCTCTTCTTGGCTAGTCCTTCGCAGCTGCTGTGTTCTTGGAACTCAGGGCTTTCTGGTTAATAGACCCATACCCTAGGCGTAACTCAAACCTTAACCCTAGGAAGGAAAATCAGCCTATGGTTCGGGATGGTCTCATGGAAATATCAGTGGTGGCAGCCAAGTTGCGTCACTTTTGCGCTCCCCTTGGGATGCCTTTCGCAGCTGCAGTGTGCCTGGAGCCCAGGGCTTCCTGGTTTTAAAAGTCCTAGGCCTAAGCCTAACAGTAACCCTAGGAAGGTAAATCAGCCGGGTATTAGGGTTCTTCCTAAGGGAAAAGCCGTGAAAGCAGCCATGTTGTGGCACTTCTGCACTCCCTTTGGGATGCCTTTGGCAGATGAAGTAAGCCTGGAACTCAGGGCTTCCTGGTTAAAGAAATCCAAGCCCTAGGCTGAACCCTAACCCTAACCCTAGGCAGATAAATCAGCCTAGGTATAGGGATGGTGCCAAGGAAAAAGCTGTGAAAGCTGCCATGTTGTTGCACTTTTGTACTCCCCTTGGGATGCCTTGAACAGCTGCAGTGTGCCTGGAGCCAAGGGCTTCCTAGTTTCAAAAATCCTAGCCCTAGGCCTAAGCCTAACAGTAACCCTGGGAAGGTAAACCAGCCTGATGTTAGGCTTCTTGCCAAGGAAAAAGGCGTGAAAGCAGCCATGTTGTGGCACTTCTGCACTCGCTCTGGGATGCCTTTGGCAGATGAAGTAAGCCTGGAACTCAGGGCCTCCTGGTTAAAGAAATCCAAGCCCTAGGCTGAACCCTAACCCTAACCCTAGGCAGATAAATCAGCCTAGGTATAGGGATGGTGCCAAGGAAAAAGCTGTGAAAGCTGCCATGTTGTTGCACTTTTGTACTCCCCTTGGGATGCCTTGAACAGCTGCAGTGTGCCTGGAGCTAAGGGCTTCCTAGTTTCAAAAATCCTAGCCCTAGGCCTAAGCCTAACAGTAACCCTGGGAAAGTAAATCAGCCTGGTGTTAGGCTTCTTGCCAAGGAAAAAGCCGTGAAACAGCCATGTTGTGGCACTTTTGCACTCCCTTTTGGATGCCTTTCACAGCTCCAGTGTGCCTGGAACTCAGGGCTTCCTGATTTTAAAAATCCTAGCCCTAGGCCGAACCCCAACCCTATGACGAGAAAGGCAAATCAGCCAGGAATTAGGCATGTCCCCAAGGAAAAAGCTGTGGAGGCAGGCATGTTGTGGTACTTTTGCGCTCTTCTTGGCTAGTCCTTCGCAGCTGCTGTGTTCTTGGAACTCAGGGCTTTCTGGTTAATAGAACCCTTACCCTAGGCGTAACTCAAACCTTAACCCTAGGAAGGAAAATCATCCTATGTTTCGGGATGGTCTCATGGAAATATCAGTGGTGGCAGCCAAGTTGCGTCACTTTTGCGCTCCCCTTGGGATGCCTTTTGCAGCTGCAGTGTGCCTGGAGCCCAGGGCTTCCTGGTTTTAAAAGTCCTAGGCCTAAGCCTAACAGTAACCCTAGGAAGGTAAATCAGCCGGGTATTAGGGTTCTTCCTAAGGGAAAAGCCGTGAAAGCAGCCATGTTGTGGCACTTCTGCGCTCCCTTTGGGATGCCTTTGGCAGATGAAGTAAGCCTGGAACTCAGGGCTTCCTGGTTAAAGAAATTCAAGCCCTAGGCTGAACCCTAACCCTAACCCTAGGCAGATAAATCAGCCTAGGTATAGGGATGGTGCCAAGGAAAAAGCTGTGAAAGCTGCCATGTTGTTGCACTTTTGTACTCCCCTTGGGATGCCTTGAACAGCTGCAGTGTGCCTGGAGCTAAGGGCTTCCTAGTTTTAAAAATCCTAGCCCTAGGCCTAAACCTAACAGTAACCCTGGGAAGGTAAATCAGCCTGGTGTTAGGCGTCTTGCCAAGGAAAAAGCCGTGAAAGCAGCCATGTTGTGGCACTTTTGCACTCCCTTTTGGATGCCTTTCACAGCTCCAGTGTGCCTGGAACTCAGGGCTTCCTGATTTTAAAAATCCTAGCCCTAGGCCGAACCCCAACCCTATGACGAGAAAGGCAAATCAGCCAGGAATTAGGCATGTCCACAAGGAAAAAGCTGTGGAGGCAGGCATGTTGTGGTACTTTTGCGCTCTTCTTGGCTAGTCCTTCGCAGCTGCTGTGTTCTTGGAACTCAGGGCTTTCTGGTTAATAGAGCCCTTACCCTAGGCGTAACTCAAACCTTAACCCTAGGAAGGAAAATCAACCTATGGTTCGGGATGGTCTCATGGAAATATCAGTGGTGGCAGCCAAGTTGCGTCACTTTTGCGCTCCCCTTGGGATGCCTTTCGCAGCTGCAGTGTGCCTGGAGCCCAGGGCTTCCTGGTTTTAAAAGTCCTAGGCCTAAGCCTAACAGTAACCCTAGGAAGGTAAATCAGCCGGGTATTAGGGTTCTTCCTAAGGGAAAAGCCGTGAAAGCAGCCATGTTGTGGCACTTCTGCACTCCCTTTGGGATGCCTTTGGCAGATGAAGTAAGCCTGGAACTCAGGGCTTCCTGGTTAAAAAAATTCAAGCCCTAGGCTGAACCCTAACCCTAACCCTAGGCAGATAAATCAGCCTAGGTATAGGGATGGTGCCAAGGAAAAAGCTGTGAAAGCTGCCATGTTGTTGCACTTTTGTACTCCCCTTGGGAGGCCTTGAACAGCTGCAGTGTGCCTGGAGCTAAGGGCTTCCTAGTTTCAAAAATCCTAGCCCTAGGCCTAAGCCTAACAGTAACCCTGGGAAGGTAAATCAGCCTGATGTTAGGTTTCTTGCCAAGGAAAAAGCCGTGAAAGCAGCCATGTTGTGGCACTTCTGCACTCCCTTTGGGATGCCTTTGGTAGATGAAGTAAGCCTGGAACTCAGGGCTTCCTGGTTAAAGAAATCCAAGCCCTAGGCTGAACCCTAACCCTAACTCTAGGCAGATAAATCAGCCCAGGTATAGGGATGGTGCCAAGGAAAAAGCTGTGAAAGCTGCCATGTTGTTGCACTTTTGTACTCCCCTTGGGATGCCTTGAACAGCTGCAGTGTGCCTGGAGCTAAGGGCTTCCTAGTTTCAAAAATCCTAGCCCTAGGCCTAAGCCTAACAGTAACCCTGGGAAAGTAAATCAGCCTGGTGTTAGGCTTCTTGCCAAGGAAAAAGCCGTGAAAGCAGCCATGTTGTGGCACTTTTGCACTCTCTTTTGGATGCCTTTCACAGCTCCAGTGTGCCTGGAACTCAGGGCTTCCTGCTTTTAAAAATCCTAGCCCTAGGCCGAACCCCAACCCTAAGACGAGAAAGGCAAATCAGCCAGGAATTAGGCATGTCCCCAAGGAAAAAGCTGTGGAGGCAGGCATGTTGTGGTACTTTTGCGCTCTTCTTGGCTAGTCCTTCGCAGCTGCTGTGTTCTTGGAACTCAGGGCTTTCTGGTTAATAGAACCCTTACCCTAGGCGTAACTCAAACCTTAACCCTAGGAAGGAAAATCAGCCTATGGTTCGGGATGGTCTCATGGAAATATCAGTGGTGGCAGCCAAGTTGCGTCACTTTTGCGCTGCCCTTGGGATGCCTTTTGCAGCTGCAGTGTGCCTGGAGCCCAGGGCTTCCTGGTTTTAAAAGTCCTAGGCCTAAGCCTAACAGTAACCCTAGGAAGGTAAATCAGCCGGGTATTAGGGTTCTTCCTAAGGGAAAAGCCGTGAAAGCAGCCATGTTGTGGCACTTCTGCACTCCCTTTGGGATGCCTTTGGCAGATGAAGTAAGCCTGGAACTCAGGGCTTCCTGGTTAAAGAAATCCAAGCCCTAGGCTGAACCCTAACCCTAACCCTAGGCAGATAAATCAGCCTAGGTATAGGGATGGTGCCAAGGAAAAAGCTGTGAAAGCTGCCATGTTGTTGCACTTTTGTACTCCCCTTGGGATGCCTTGAACAGCTGCAGTGTGCCTGGAGCCCAGGGCTTCCTAGTTTCAAAAATCCTAGCCCTAGGCCTAAGCCTAACAGTAACCCTGGGAAAGTAAATCAGCCTGATGTTAGGTTTCTTGCCAAGGAAAAAGCCGTGAAAGCAGCCATGTTGTGGCACTTTTGCACTCCCTTTTGGATGCCTTTCACAGCTGCAGTGTGCCTGGAACTCAGGGCTTCCTGATTTTAAAAATCCTAGCCCTAGGCCGAACCCCAACCCTAAGACGAGAAAGGCAAATCAGCCAGGAATTAGGCATGTCCCCAAGGAAAAAGCTGTGGAGGCAGGCATGTTGTGGTACTTTTGCGCTCTTCTTGGCTAGTCCTTCGCAGCTGCTGTGTTCTTGGAACTCAGGGCTTTCTGGTTAATAGAACCCTTACCCTAGGCGTAACTCAAACCTTAACCCTAGGAAGGAAAATCAGCCTATGGTTCGGGATGGTCTCATGGAAATATCAGTGGTGGCAGCCAAGTTGCGTCACTTTTGCGCTCCCCTTGGGATGCCTTTTGCAGCTGCAGTGTGCCTGGAGCCCAGGGCTTCCTGGTTTTAAAAGTCCTAGGCCTAAGCCTAACAGTAACCCTAGGAAGGTAAATCAGCCGGGTATTAGGGTTCTTCCTAAGGGAAAAGCCGTGAAAGCAGCCATGTTGTGGCACTTCTGCACTCCCTTTGGGATGCCTTTGGCAGATGAAGTAAGCCTGGAACTCAGGGCTTCCTGGTTAAAGAAATCCAAGCCCTAGGCTGAACCCTAACCCTAACCCTAGGCAGATAAATCAGCCTAGGTATAGGGATGGTGCCAAGGAAAAAGCTGTGAAAGCTGCCATGTTGTTGCACTTTTGTACTCCCCTTGGGATGCCTTGAACAGCTGCAGTGTGCCTGGAGCCCAGGGCTTCCTAGTTTCAAAAATCCTAGCCCTAGGCCTAAGCCTAACAGTAACCCTGGGAAAGTAAATCAGCCTGATGTTAGGTTTCTTGCCAAGGAAAAAGCTGTGAAAGCAGCCATGTTGTGGCACTTTTGCACTCCCTTTTGGATGCCTTTCACAGCTCCAGTGTGCCTGGAACTCAGGGCTTCCTGATTTTAAAAATCCTAGCCCTAGGCCGAACCCCAACCCTAAGACGAGAAAGGCAAATCAGCCAGGAATTAGGCATGTCCCCAAGGAAAAAGCTGTGGAGGCAGGCATGTTGTGGTACTTTTGCGCTCTTCTTGGCTAGTCCTTCGCAGCTGCTGTGTTCTTGGAACTCAGGGCTTTCTGGTTAATAGACCCATACCCTAGGCGTAACTCAAACCTTAACCCTAGGAAGGAAAATCAGCCTATGGTTCGGGATGGTCTCATGGAAATATCAGTGGTGGCAGCCAAGTTGCGTCACTTTTGCGCTCCCCTTGGGATGCCTTTCGCAGCTGCAGTGTGCCTGGAGCCCAGGGCTTCCTGGTTTTAAAAGTCCTAGGCCTAAGCCTAACAGTAACCCTAGGAAGGTAAATCAGCCGGGTATTAGGGTTCTTCCTAAGGGAAAAGCCGTGAAAGCAGCCATGTTGTGGCACTTCTGCACTCCCTTTGGGATGCCTTTGGCAGATGAAGTAAGCCTGGAACTCAGGGCTTCCTGGTTAAAGAAATCCAAGCCCTAGGCTGAACCCTAACCCTAACCCTAGGCAGATAAATCAGCCTAGGTATAGGGATGGTGCCAAGGAAAAAGCTGTGAAAGCTGCCATGTTGTTGCACTTTTGTACTCCCCTTGGGATGCCTTGAACAGCTGCAGTGTGCCTGGAGCCCAGGGCTTCCTAGTTTCAAAAATCCTAGCCCTAGGCCTAAGCCTAACAGTAACCCTGGGAAAGTATGTCAGCCTGATGTTAGGCTTCTTGCCAAGGAAAAAGCCGTGAAAGCAGCCATGTTGTGGCACTTTTGCACTCCCTTTTGGATGCCTTTCACAGCTCCAGTGTGCCTGGAACTCAGGGCTTCCTGCTTTTAAAAATCCTAGCCCTAGGCCGAACCCCAACCCTAAGACGAGAAAGGCAAATCAGCCAGGAATTAGGCATGTCCCCAAGGAAAAAGCTGTGGAGGCAGGCATGTTGTGGTACTTTTGCGCTCTTCTTGGCTAGTCCTTCGCAGCTGCTGTGTTCTTGGAACTCAGGGCTTTCTGGTTAATAGAGCCCTTACCCTAGGCGTAACTCAAACCTTAACCCTAGGAAGGAAAATCAACCTATGGTTAGGGATGGTCTCATGGAAATATCAGTGGTGGCAGCCAAGTTGCGTCACTTTTGCGCTCCCCTTGGGATGCCTTTCGCAGCTGCAGTGTGCCTGGAGCCCAGGGCTTCCTGGTTTTAAAAGTCCTAGGCCTAAGCCTAACAGTAACCCTAGGAAGGTAAATCAGCCGGGTATTAGGGTTCTTCCTAAGGGAAAAGCCGTGAAAGCAGCCATGTTGTGGCACTTCTGCACTCCCTTTGGGATGCCTTTGGCAGATGAAGTAAGCCTGGAACTCAGGGCTTCCTGGTTAAAGAAATCCAAGCCCTAGGCTGAACCCTAACCCTAACCCTAGGCAGATAAATCAGCCTAGGTATAGGGATGGTGCCAAGGAAAAAGCTGTGAAAGCTGCCATGTTGTTGCACTTTTGTACTCCCCTTGGGATGCCTTGAACAGCTGCAGTGTGCCTGGAGCCCAGGGCTTCCTAGTTTCAAAACTCATAGCCCTAGGCCTAAGCCTAACAGTAACCCTGGGAAAGTAAATCAGCCTGATGTTAGGCTTCTTGCCAAGGAAAAAGCCGTGAAACAGCCATGTTGTGGCACTTTTGCACTCCCTTTTGGATGCCTTTCACAGCTCCAGTGTGCCTGGAACTCAGGGCTTCCTGCTTTTAAAAATCCTAGCCCTAGGCCGAACCCCAACCCTAAGACGAGAAAGGCAAATCAGCCAGGAATTAGGCATGTCCCCAAGGAAAAAGCTGTGGAGGCAGGCATGTTGTGGTACTTTTGCGCTCTTCTTGGCTAGTCCTTCGCAGCTGCTGTGTTCTTGGAACTCAGGGCTTTCTGGTTAATAGAACCCTTACCCTAGGCGTAACTCAAACCTTAACCCTAGGAAGGAAAATCAGCCTATGGTTCGGGATGGTCTCATGGAAATATCAGTGGTGGCAGCCAAGTTGCGTCACTTTTGCGCTCCCCTTGGGATGCCTTTTGCAGCTGCAGTGTGCCTGGAGCCCAGGGCTTCCTGGTTTTAAAAGTCCTAGGCCTAAGCCTAACAGTAACCCTAGGAAGGTAAATCAGCCGGGTATTAGGGTTCTTCCTAAGGGAAAAGCCGTGAAAGCAGCCATGTTGTGGCACTTCTGCACTCCCTTTGGGATGCCTTTGGCAGATGAAGTAAGCCTGGAACTCAGGGCTTCCTGGTTAAAGAAATCCAAGCCCTAGGCTGAACCCTAACCCTAACCCTAGGCAGATAAATCAGCCTAGGTATAGGGATGGTGCCAAGGAAAAAGCTGTGAAAGCTGCCATGTTGTTGCACTTTTGTACTCCCCTTGGGATGCCTTGAACAGCTGCAGTGTGCCTGGAGCCCAGGGCTTCCTAGTTTCAAAACTCCTAGCCCTAGGCCTAAGCCTAACAGTAACCCTGGGAAAGTAAATCAGCCTGATGTTAGGTTTCTTGCCAAGGAAAAAGCCGTGAAAGCAGCCATGTTGTGGCACTTTTGCACTCCCTTTTGGATGCCTTTCACAGCTCCAGTGTGCCTGGAACTCAGGGCTTCCTGATTTTAAAAATCCTAGCCCTAGGCCGAACCCCAACCCTAAGACGAGAAAGGCAAATCAGCCAGGAATTAGGCATGTCCCCAAGGAAAAAGCTGTGGAGGCAGGCATGTTGTGGTACTTTTGCGCTCTTCTTGGCTAGTCCTTTGCAGCTGCTGTGTTCTTGGAACTCAGGGCTTTCTGGTTAATAGACCCTTACCCTAGGCGTAACTCAAACCTTAACCCTAGGAAGGAAAATCAGCCTATGGTTCGGGATGGTCTCATGGAAATATCAGTGGTGGCAGCCAAGTTGCGTCACTTTTGCGCTCCCCTTGGGATGCCTTTTGCAGCTGCAGTGTGCCTGGAGCCCAGGGCTTCCTGGTTTTAAAAGTCCTAGGCCTAAGCCTAACAGTAACCCTAGGAAGGTAAATCAGCCGGGTATTAGGGTTCTTCCTAAGGGAAAAGCCGTGAAAGCAGCCATGTTGTGGCACTTCTGCACTCCCTTTGGGATGCCTTTGGCAGATGAAGTAAGCCTGGAACTCAGGGCTTCCTGGTTAAAGAAATTCAAGCCCTAGGCTGAACCCTAACCCTAACCCTAGGCAGATAAATCAGCCTAGGTATAGGGATGGTGCCAAGGAAAAAGCTGTGAAAGCTGCCATGTTGTTGCACTTTTGTACTCCCCTTGGGATGCCTTGAACAGCTGCAGTGTGCCTGGAGCTAAGGGCTTCCTAGTTTTAAAAATCGTAGCCCTAGGCTTAAGCCTAATAGTAACCCTGGGAAGGTAAGTCAGCCTGGTGTTAGGCGTCTTGCCAAGGAAAAAGCCGTGAAAGCAGCCATGTTGTGGCACTTTTGCAATCCCTTTTGGATGCCTTTCACAGCTCCAGTGTGCCTGGAACTCAGGGCTTCCTGCTTTTAAAAATCCTAGCCCTAGGCCGAACCGCAACCCTAAGACGAGAAAGGCAAATCAGCCAGGAATTAGGCATGTCCCCAAGGAAAAAGCTGTGGAGGCAGGCATGTTGTGGTACTTTTGCGCTCTTCTTGGCTAGTCCTTCGCAGCTGCTGTGTTCTTGGAACTCAGGGCTTTCTGGTTAATAGAACCCTTACCCTAGGCGTAACTCAAACCTTAACCCTAGGAAGGAAAATCAACCTATGGTTCGGGATGCTCTCATGGAAATATCAGTGGTGGCAGCCAAGTTGCGTCACTTTTGCGCTCCCCTTGGGATGCCTTTCGCAGCTGCAGTGTGCCTGGGGCCCAGGGCTTCCTGGTTTTAAAAGTCCTAGGCCTAAGCCTAACAGTAACCCTAGGAAGGTAAATCAGCCGGGTATTAGGGTTCTTCCTAAGGGAAAAGCCGTGAAAGCAGCCATGTTGTGGCACTTCTGCACTCCCTTTGGGATGCCTTTGGCAGATGAAGTAAGCCTGGAACTCAGGGCTTCCTGGTAAAAAAAATTCAAGCCCTAGGCTGAACCCTAACCCTAACCCTAGGCAGATAAATCAGCCTAGGTATAGGGATGGTGCCAAGGAAAAAGCTGTGAAAGCTGCCATGTTGTTGCACTTTTGTACTCCCCTTGGGATGCCTTGAACAGCTGCAGTGTGCCTGGAGCCCAGGGCTTCCTAGTTTCAAAAATCCTAGCCCTAGGCCTAAGCCTAACAGTAACCCTGGGAAAGTAAATCAGCCTGATGTTAGGCTTCCTGCCAAGGAAAAAGCCGTGAAAGCAGCCATGTTGTGGCACTTCTGCACTCCCTTTGGGATGCCTTTGGCAGATGAAGTAAGCCTGGAACTCAGGGCTTCCTGGTTAAAGAAATCCAAGCCCTAGGCTGAACCCTAACCCTAACCCTAGGCAGATAAATCAGCCTAGGTATAGGGATGGTGCCAAGGAAAAAGCTGTGAAAGCTGCCATGTTGTTGCACTTTTGTACTCCCCTTGGGATGCCTTGAACAGCTGCAGTGTGCCTGGAGCTAAGGGCTTCCTAGTTTCAAAAATCCTAGCCCTAGACCTAAGCCTAACAGTAACCCTGGGAAAGTAAATCAGCCTGATGTTAGGCTTCTTGCCAAGGAAAAACCGTGAAAGCAGCCATGTTGTGGCACTTTTGCACTCCCTTTTGGATGCCTTTCACAGCTCCAGTGTGCCTGGAACTCAGGGCTTCCTGCTTTTAAAAATCCTAGCCCTAGGCCGAACCGCAACCCTAAGACGAGAAAGGCAAATCAGCCAGGAATTAGGCATGTCCCCAAGGAAAAAGCTGTGGAGGCAGGCATGTTGTGGTACTTTTGCGCTCTTCTTGGCTAGTCCTTCGCAGCTGCTGTGTTCTTGGAACTCAGGGCTTTCTGGTTAATAGAACCCTTACCCTAGGCGTAACTCAAACCTTAACCCTAGGAAGGAAAATCATCCTATGGTTCGGGATGGTCTCATGGAAATATCAGTGGTGGCAGCCAAGTTGCGTCACTTTTGCGCTCCCCTTGGGATGCCTTTTGCAGCTGCAGTGTGCCTGGAGCCCAGGGCTTCCTGGTTTTAAAAGTCCTAGGCCTAAGCCTAACAGTAACCCTAGGAAGGTAAATCAGCCGGGTATTAGGGTTCTTCCTAAGGGAAAAGCCGTGAAAGCAGCCATGTTGTGGCACTTCTGCACTCCCTTTGGGATGCCTTTGGCAGATGAAGTAAGCCTGGAACTCAGGGCTTCCTGGTTAAAAAAAATTCAAGCCCTCGGCTGAACCCTAACCCTAACCCTAGGCAGATAAATCAGCCTAGGTATAGGGATGGTGCCAAGGAAAAAGCTGTGAAAGCTGCCATGTTGTTGCACTTTTGTACTCCCCTTGGGATGCCTTGAACAGCTGCAGTGTGCCTGGAGCTAAGGGCTTCCTAGTTTTAAAAATCCTAGCCCTAGGCCTAAGCCTAACAGTAACCCTGGGAAGGCAAATCAGCCTGGTGTTAGGCTTCTTGCCAAGGAAAAAGCCGTGAAAGCAGCCATGTTGTGGCACTTTTGCACTCCCTTTTGGATGCCTTTCACAGCTCCAGTGTGCCTGGAACTCAGGGCTTCCTGCTTTTAAAAATCCTAGCCCTAGGCCGAACCCCAACCCTAAGACGAGAAAGGCAAATCAGCCAGGAATTAGGCATGTCCCCAAGGAAAAAGCTGTGGAGGCAGGCATGTTGTGGTACTTTTGCGCTCTTCTTGGCTAGTCCTTCGCAGCTGCTGTGTTCTTGGAACTCAGGGCTTTCTGGTTAATAGAGCCCTTACCCTAGGCGTAACTCAAACCTTAACCCTAGGAAGGAAAATCAACCTATGGTTCGGGATGGTCTCATGGAAATATCAGTGGTGGCAGCCAAGTTGCGTCACTTTTGCGCTCCCCTTGGGATGCCTTTCGCAGCTGCAGTGTGCCTGGAGCCCAGGGCTTCCTGGTTTTAAAAGTCCTAGGCCAAAGCCTAACAGTAACCCTAGGAAGGTAAATCAGCCGGGTATTAGGGTTCTTCCTAAGGGAAAAGCCGTGAAAGCAGCCATGTTGTTGCACTTTTGTAGTCCCCTTGGGATGCCTTGAACAGCTGCAGTGTGCCTGGAGCTAAGGGCTTCCTAGTTTCAAAAATCCTAGCCCTAGGCCTAAGCCGAACAGTAACCCTAGGAAGGTAAATCAGCCTGATGTTAGGCTTCATGCCAAGGAAAAAGCCGTGAAAGCAGCCATGTTGTGGCACTTCTGCACTCCCTTTGGGATGCCTTTGGCAGATGAAGTAAGCCTGGAACTCAGGGCTTCCTGGTTAAAGAAATCCAAGCCCTAGGCTGAACCCTAACCCTAACCCTAGGCAGATAAATCAGCCTAGGTATAGGGATGGTGCCAAGGAAAAAGCTGTGAAAGCTGCCATGTTGTTGCACTTTTGTACTCCCCTTGGGATGCCTTGAACAGCTGCAGTGTGCCTGGAGCCCAGGGCTTCCTAGTTTCAAAAATCCTAGCCCTAGGCCTAAGCCTAACAGTAACCCTGGGAAAGTAAATCAGCCTGGTGTTAGGCTTCTTGCCAAGGAAAAAGCTGTGAAAGCTGCCATGTTGTTGCACTTTTGTACTCCCCTTGGGATGCCTTTCACAGCTCCAGTGTGCCTGGAACTCAGGGCTTCCTGATTTTAAAAATCCTAGCCCTAGGCCGAACCCCAACCCTAAGACGAGAAAGGCAAATCAGCCAGGAATTAGGCATGTCCCCAAGGAAAAAGCTGTGGAGGCAGGCATGTTGTGGTACTTTTGCGCTCTTCTTGGCTAGTCCTTCGCAGCTGCTGTGTTCTTGGAACTCAGGGCTTTCTGGTTAATAGAGCCCTTACCCTAGGCGTAACTCAAACCTTAACCCTAGGAAGGAAAATCAACCTATGGTTCGGGATGGTCTCATGGAAATATCAGTGGTGGCAGCCAAGTTGCGTCACTTTTGCGCTCCCCTTGGGATGCCTTTCGCAGCTGCAGTGTGCCTGGAGCCCAGGGCTTCCTGGTTTTAAAAGTCCTAGGCCTAAGCCTAACAGTAACCCTAGGAAGGTAAATCAGCCGGGTATTAGGGTTCTTCCTAAGGGAAAAGCCGTGAAAGCAGCCATGTTGTGGCACTTCTGCACTCCCTTTGGGATGCCTTTGGCAGATGAAGTAAGCCTGGAACTCAGGGCTTCCTGGTTAAAGAAATCCAAGCCCTAGGCTGAACCCTAACCCTAACCCTAGGCAGATAAATCAGCCTAGGTATAGGGATGGTGCCAAGGAAAAAGCTGTGAAAGCTGCCATGTTGTTGCACTTTTGTACTCCCCTTGGGATGCCTTGAACAGCTGCAGTGTGCCTGGAGCTAAGGGCTTCCTAGTTTCAAAAATCCTAGCCCTAGGCCTAAGCCTAACAGTAACCCTGGGAAGGCAAATCAGACTGATGTTAGGCTTCTTGCCAAAGAAAAAGCCGTGAAACAGCCATGTTGTGGCACTTTTGCACTCCCTTTTGGATGCCTTTCACAGCTGCAGTGTGCCTGGAACTCAGGGCTTCCTGCTTTTAAAAATCCTAGCCCTAGGCCGAACCCCAACCCTAAGACGAGAAAGGCAAATCAGCCAGGAATTAGGCATGTCCCCAAGGAAAAAGCTGTGGAGGCAGGCATGTTGTGGTACTTTTGCGCTCTTCTTGGCTAGTCCTTCGCAGCTGCTGTGTTCTTGGAACTCAGGGCTTTCTGGTTAATAGAACCCTTACCCTAGGCGTAACTCAAACCTTAACCCTAGGAAGGAAAATCAGCCTATGGTTCGGGATGGTCTCATGGAAATATCAGTGGTGGCAGCCAAGTTGCGTCACTTTTGCGCTCCCCTTGGGATGCCTTTTGCAGCTGCAGTGTGCCTGGAGCCCAGGGCTTCCTGGTTTTAAAAGTCCTAGGCCTAAGCCTAACAGTAACCCTAGGAAGGTAAATCAGCCGGGTATTAGGGTTCTTCCTAAGGGAAAAGCCGTGAAAGCAGCCATGTTGTGGCACTTCTGCACTCCCTTTGGGATGCCTTTGGCAGATGAAGTAAGCCTGGAACTCAGGGCTTCCTGGTTAAAGAAATTCAAGCCCTAGGCTGAACCCTAACCCTAACCCTAGGCAGATAAATCAGCCTAGGTATAGGGATGGTGCCAAGGAAAAAGCCGTGAAAGCTGCCATGTTGTTGCACTTTTGTACTCCCCTTGGGATGCCTTGAACAGCTGCAGTGTGCCTGGAGCTAAGGGCTTCCTAGTTTTAAAAATCGTAGCCCTAGGCTTAAGCCTAATACTAACCCTGGGAAGGTAAGTCAGCCTGGTGTTAGGCGTCTTGCCAAGGAAAAAGCCGTGAAAGCAGCCATGTTGTGGCACTTTTGCAATCCCTTTTGGATGCCTTTCACAGCTCCAGTGTGCCTGGAACTCAGGGCTTCCTGCTTTTAAAAATCCTAGCCCTAGGCCGAACCCCAACCCTATGACGAGAAAGGCAAATCAGCCAGGAATTAGGCATGTCCCCAAGGAAAAAGCTGTGGAGGCAGGCATGTTGTGGTACTTTTGCGCTCTTCTTGGCTAGTCCTTCGCAGCTGCTGTGTTCTTGGAACTCAGGGCTTTCTGGTTAATAGAACCCTTACCCTAGGCGTAACTCAAACCTTAACCCTAGGAAGGAAAATCAGCCTATGGTTCGGGATGGTCTCATGGAAATATCAGTGGTGGCAGCCAAGTTGCGTCACTTTTGCGCTCCCCTTGGGATGCCTTTCGCAGCTGCAGTGTGCCTGGGGCCCAGGGCTTCCTGGTTTTAAAAGTCCTAGGCCTAAGCCTAACAGTAACCCTAGGAAGGTAAATCAGCCGGGTATTAGGGTTCTTCCTAAGGGAAAAGCCGTGAAAGCAGCCATGTTGTGGCACTTCTGCACTCCCTTTGGGATGCCTTTGGCAGATGAAGTAAGCCTGGAACTCAGGGCTTCCTGGTAAAAAAAATTCAAGCCCTAGGCTGAACCCTAACCCTAACCCTAGGCAGATAAATCAGCCCAGGTATAGGGATGGTGCCAAGGAAAAAGCTGTGAAAGCTGCCATGTTGTTGCACTTTTGTAGTCCCCTTGGGATGCCTTGAACAGCTGCAGTGTGCCTGGAGCTAAGGGCTTCCTAGTTTCAAAAATCCTAGCCCTAGGCCTAAGCCTAACAGTAACCCTTGGAAGGTGAATCAGCCTGATGTTAGGCTTCTTGCCAAGGAAAAAGCCGTGAAAGCAGCCATGTTGTGGCACTTCTGCACTCCCTTTGGGATGCCTTTGGCAGATGAAGTAAGCCTGGAACTCAGGGCTTCCTGGTTAAAGAAATCCAAGCCCTAGGCTGAACCCTAACCCTAACCCTAGGCAGATAAATCAGCCTAGGTATAGGGATGGTGCCAAGGAAAAAGCTGTGAAAGCTGCCATGTTGTTGCACTTTTGTACTCCCCTTGGGATGCCTTGAACAGCTGCAGTGTGCCTGGAGCTAAGGGCCTCCTAGTTTCAAAAATCCTAGCCCTAGGCCTAAGCCTAGCAGTAACCCTGGGAAAGTAAATCAGCCTGGTGTTAGGCTTCTTGCCAAGGAAAAAGCCGTGAAAGCAGCCATGTTGTGGCACTTTTGCACTCCCTTTTGGATGCCTTTCACAGCTCCAGTGTGCCTGGAACTCAGGGCTTCCTGCTTTTAAAAATCCTAGCCCTAGGCCGAACCGCAACCCTAAGACGAGAAAGGCAAATCAGCCAGGAATTAGGCATGTCCCCAAGGAAAAAGCTGTGGAGGCAGGCATGTTGTGGTACTTTTGCGCTCTTCTTGGCTAGTCCTTCGCAGCTGCTGTGTTCTTGGAACTCAGGGCTTTCTGGTTAATAGAACCCTTACCCTAGGCGTAACTCAAACCTTAACCCTAGGAAGGAAAATCAGCCTATGGTTCCGGATGGTCTCATGGAAATATCAGCGGTGGCAGCCAAGTTGCGTCACTTTTGCGCTCCCCTTGGGATGCCTTTCGCAGCTGCAGTGTGCCTGGAGCCCAGGGCTTCCTGGTTTTAAAAGTCCTAGGCCTAAGCCTAACAGTAACCCTAGGAAGGTAAATCAGCCGGGTATTAGGGTTCTTCCTAAGGGAAAAGCCGTGAAAGCAGCCATGTTGTGGCACTTCTGCACTCCCTTTGGGATGCCTTTGGCAGATGAAGTAAGCCTGGAACTCAGGGCTTCCTGGTTAAAAAAATTCAAGCCCTAGGCTGAACCCTAACCCTAACCCTAGGCAGATAAATCAGCCTAGGTATAGTGATGGTGCCAAGGAAAAAGCTGTGAAAGCTGCCATGTTGTTGCACTTTTGTACTCCCCTTGGGATGCCTTGAACAGCTGCAGTGTGCCTGGAGCTAAGGGCTTCCTAGTTTTAAAAATCGTAGCCCTAGGCTTAAGCCTAATAGTAACCCTGGGAAGGTAAGTCAGCCTGGTGTTAGGCGTCTTGCCAAGGAAAAAGCCGTGAAAGCAGCCATGTTGTGGCACTTTTGCAATCCCTTTTGGATGCCTTTCACAGCTCCAGTGTGCCTGGAACTCAGGGCTTCCTGCTTTTAAAAATCCTAGCCCTAGGCCGAACCCCAACCCTAAGACGAGAAAGGCAAATCAGCCAGGAATTAGGCATGTCCCCAAGGAAAAAGCTGTGGAGGCAGGCATGTTGTGGTACTTTTGCGCTCTTCTTGGCTAGTCCTTCGCAGCTGCTGTGTTCTTGGAACTCAGGGCTTTCTGGTTAATAGAACCCTTACCCTAGGCGTAACTCAAACCTTAACCCTAGGAAGGAAAATCAACCTATGGTTCGGGATGGTCTCATGGAAATATCAGTGGTGGCAGCCAAGTTGCGTCACTTTTGCGCTCCCCTTGGGATGCCTTTCGCAGCTGCAGTGTGCCTGGGGCCCAGGGCTTCCTGGTTTTAAAAGTCCTAGGCCTAAGCCTAACTGTAACCCTAGGAAGGTAAATCAGCCGCGTATTAGGGTTCTTCCTAAGGGAAAAGCCGTGAAAGCAGCCATGTTGTGGCACTTCTGCACTCCCTTTGGGATGCCTTTGGCAGATGAAGTAAGCCTGGAACTCAGGGCTTCCTGGTAAAAAAAATTCAAGCCCTAGGCTGAACCCTAACCCTAACCCTAGGCAGATAAATCAGCCCAGGTATAGGGATGGTGCCAAGGAAAAAGCTGTGAAAGCTGCCATGTTGTTGCACTTTTGTACTCCCCTTGGGATGCCTTGAACAGCTGCAGTGTGCCTGGAGCTAAGGGCTTCCTAGTTTCAAAAATCCTAGCCCTAGGCCTAAGCCTAACAGTAACCCTGGGAAAGTAAATCAGCCTGATGTTAGGCTTCTTGCCAAGGAAAAAGCCGTGAAAGCAGCCATGTTGTGGCACTTCTGCACTCCCTTTGGGATGCCTTTGGCAGATGAAGTAAGCCTGGAACTCAGGGCTTCCTGGTTAAAGAAATCCAAGCCCTAGGCTGAACCCTAACCCTAACCCTAGGCAGATAAATCAGCCTAGGTATAGGGATGGTGCCAAGGAAAAAGCTGTGAAAGCTGCCATGTTGTTGCACTTTTGTACTCCCCTTGGGATGCCTTGAACAGCTGCAGTGTGCCTGGAGCTAAGGGCTTCCTAGTTTCAAAAATCCTAGCCCTAGGCCTAAGCCTAACAGTAACCCTGGGAAAGTAAATCAGCCTGATGTTAGGCTTCTTGCCAAGGAAAAAGCCGTGAAACAGCCATGTTGTGGCACTTTTGCACTCCCTTTTGGATGCCTTTCACAGCTCCAGTGTGCCTGGAACTCAGGGCTTCCTGATTTTAAAAATCCTAGCCCTAGGCCGAACCCCAACCCTAAGACGAGAAAGGCAAATCAGCCAGGAATTAGGCATGTCCCCAAGGAAAATGCTGTGGAGGCAGGCATGTTGTGGTACTTTTGCGCTCTTCTTGGCTAGTCCTTCGCAGCTGCTGTGTTCTTGGAACTCAGGGCTTTCTGGTTAATAGAACCCTTACCCTAGGCGTAACTCAAACCTTAACCCTAGGAAGGAAAATCAGCCTATGGTTCGGGATGGTCTCATGGAAATATCAGTGGTGGCAGCCAAGTTGCGTCACTTTTGCGCTCCCCTTGGGATGCCTTTCGCAGCTGCAGTGTGCCTGGAGCCCAGGGCTTCCTGGTTTTAAAAGTCCTAGGCCTAAGCCTAACAGTAACCCTAGGAAGGTAAATCAGCCGGGTATTAGGGTTCTTCCTAAGGGAAAAGCCGTGAAAGCAGCCATGTTGTGGCACTTCTGCACTCCCTTTGGGATGCCTTTGGCAGATGAAGTAAGCCTGGAACTCAGGGCTTCCTGGTTAAAGAAATCCAAGCCCTAGGCTGAACCCTAACCCTAACCCTAGGCAGATAAATCAGCCTAGGTATAGGGATGGTGCCAAGGAAAAAGCTGTGAAAGCTGCCATGTTGTTGCACTTTTGTACTCCCCTTGGGATGCCTTGAACAGCTGCAGTGTGCCTGGAGCCCAGGGCTTCCTAGTTTCAAAAATCCTAGCCCTAGGCCTAAGCCTAACAGTAACCCTGGGAAAGTATGTCAGCCTGGTGTTAGGCTTCTTGCCAAGGAAAAAGCCGTGAAAGCAGCCATGTTGTGGCACTTTTGCACTCCCTTTTGGATGCCTTTCACAGCTCCAGTGTGCCTGGAACTCAGGGCTTCCTGCTTTTAAAAATCCTAGCCCTAGGCCGAACCCCAACCCTAAGACGAGAAAGGCAAATCAGCCAGGAATTAGGCATGTCCCCAAGGAAAAAGCTGTGGAGGCAGGCATGTTGTGGTACTTTTGCGCTCTTCTTGGCTAGTCCTTCGCAGCTGCTGTGTTCTTGGAACTCAGGGCTTTCTGGTTAATAGACCCATAGCCTAGGCGTAACTCAAACCTTAACCCTAGGAAGGAAAATCAACCTATGGTTCGGGATGGTCTCATGGAAATATCAGTGGTGGCAGCCAAGTTGCGTCACTTTTGCGCTCCCCTTGGGATGCCTTTTGCAGCTGCAGTGTGCCTGGAGCCCAGGGCTTCCTGGTTTTAAAAGTCCTAGGCCTAAGCCTAACAGTAACCCTAGGAAGGTAAATCAGCCGGGTATTAGGGTTCTTCCTAAGGGAAAAGCCGTGAAAGCAGCCATGTTGTGGCACTTCTGCACTCCCTTTGGGATGCCTTTGGCAGATGAAGTAAGCCTGGAACTCAGGGCTTCCTGGTTAAAGAAATTCAAGCCCTAGGCTGAACCCTAACCCTAACCCTAGGCAGATAAATCAGCCTAGGTATAGGGATGGTGCCAAGGAAAAAGCTGTGAAAGCTGCCATGTTGTTGCACTTTTGTACTCCCCTTGGGATGCCTTGAACAGCTGCAGTGTGCCTGGAGCTAAGGGCTTCCTAGTTTTAAAAATCGTAGCCCTAGGCTTAAGCCTAATAGTAACCCTGGGAAGGTAAGTCAGCCTGGTGTTAGGCGTCTTGCCAAGGAAAAAGCCGTGAAAGCAGCCATGTTGTGGCACTTTTGCACTCCCTTTTGGATGCCTTTCACAGCTCCAGTGTGCCTGGAACTCAGGGCTTCCTGCTTTTAAAAATCCTAGCCCTAGGCCGAACCGCAACCCTAAGACGAGAAAGGCAAATCAGCCAGGAATTAGGCATGTCCCCAAGGAAAAAGCTGTGGAGGCAGGCATGTTGTGGTACTTTTGCGCTCTTCTTGGCTAGTCCTTCGCAGCTGCTGTGTTCTTGGAACTCAGGGCTTTCTGGTTAATAGAACCCTTACCCTAGGCGTAACTCAAACCTTAACCCTAGGAAGGAAAATCAACCTATGGTTCGGGATGGTCTCATGGAAATATCAGTGGTGGCAGCCAAGTTGCGTCACTTTTGCGCTCCCCTTGGGATGCCTTTCGCAGCTGCAGTGTGCCTGGAGCCCAGGGCTTCCTGGTTTTAAAAGTCCTAGGCCTAAGCCTAACAGTAACCCTAGGAAGGTAAATCAGCCGGGTATTAGGGTTCTTCCTAAGGGAAAAGCCGTGAAAGCAGCCATGTTGTGGCACTTCTGCACTCCCTTTGGGATGCCTTTGGCAGATGAAGTAAGCCTGGAACTCAGGGCTTCCTGGTAAAAAAAATTCAAGCCCTAGGCTGAACCCTAACCCTAACCCTAGGCAGATAAATCAGCCCAGGTATAGGGATGGTGCCAAGGAAAAAGCTGTGAAAGCTGCCATGTTGTTGCACTTTTGTACTCCCCTTGGGATGCCCTGAACAGCTGCAGTGTGCCTGGAGCTAAGGGCTTCCTAGTTTCAAAAATCCTAGCCCTAGGCCTAAGCCTAACAGTAACCCTGGGAAAGTAAATCAGCCTGATGTTAGGCTTCTTGCCAAGGAAAAAGCTGTGAAAGCAGCCATGTTGTGGCACTTCTGCACTCCCTTTTGGATGCCTTTGGCAGATGAAGTAAGCCTGGAACTCAGGGCTTCCTGGTAAAAAAAATTCAAGCCCTAGGCTGAACCCTAACCCTAACCCTAGGCAGATAAATCAGCCCAGGTATAGGGATGGTGCCAAGGAAAAAGCTGTGAAAGCTGCCATGTTGTTGCACTTTTGTAGTCCCCTTGGGATGCCTTGAACAGCTGCAGTGTGCCTGGAGCTAAGGGCTTCCTAGTTTCAAAAATCCTAGCCCTAGGCCTAAGCCTAACAGTAACCCTTGGAAGGTAAATCAGCCTGATGTTAGGCTTCTTGCCAAGGAAAAAGCCGTGAAAGCAGCCATGTTGTGGCACTTCTGCACTCCCTTTGGGATGCCTTTGGCAGATGAAGTAAGCCTGGAACTCAGGGCTTCCTGGTTAAAGAAATCCAAGCCCTAGGCTGAACCCTAACCCTAACCCTAGGCAGATAAATCAGCCTAGGTATAGGGATGGTGCCAAGGAAAAAGCTGTGAAAGCTGCCATGTTGTTGCACTTTTGTACTCCCCTTGGGATGCCTTGAACAGCTGCAGTGTGCCTGGAGCTAAGGGCCTCCTAGTTTCAAAAATCCTAGCCCTAGGCCTAAGCCTAGCAGTAACCCTGGGAAAGTAAATCAGCCTGGTGTTAGGCTTCTTGCCAAGGAAAAAGCCGTGAAAGCAGCCATGTTGTGGCACTTTTGCACTCCCTTTTGGATGCCTTTCACAGCTCCAGTGTGCCTGGAACTCAGGGCTTCCTGCTTTTAAAAATCCTAGCCCTAGGCCGAACCCCAACCCTAAGACGAGAAAGGCAAATCAGCCAGGAATTAGGCATGTCCCCAAGGAAAAAGCTGTGGAGGCAGGCATGTTGTGGTACTTTTGCGCTCTTCTTGGCTAGTCCTTCGCAGCTGCTGTGTTCTTGGAACTCAGGGCTTTCTGGTTAATAGAACCCTTACCCTAGGCGTAACTCAAACCTTAACCCTAGGAAGGAAAATCAGCCTATGGTTCCGGATGGTCTCATGGAAATATCAGCGGTGGCAGCCAAGTTGCGTCACTTTTGCGCTCCCCTTGGGATGCCTTTCGCAGCTGCAGTGTGCCTGGAGCCCAGGGCTTCCTGGTTTTAAAAGTCCTAGGCCTAAGCCTAACAGTAACCCTAGGAAGGTAAATCAGCCGGGTATTAGGGTTCTTCCTAAGGGAAAAGCCGTGAAAGCAGCCATGTTGTGGCACTTCTGCACTCCCTTTGGGATGCCTTTGGCAGATGAAGTAAGCCTGGAACTCAGGGCTTCCTGGTTAAAAAAATTCAAGTCCTAGGATGAACCCTAACCCTAACCCTAGGCAGATAAATCAGCCCAGGTATAGGGATGGTGCCAAGGAAAAAGCTGTGAAAGCTGCCATGTTGTTGCACTATTGTACTCCCCTTGGGATGCCTTGAACAGCTGCAGTGTGCCTGGAGCTAAGGGCTTCCTAGTTTCAAAAATCCTAGCCCTAGGCCTAAGCCTAACAGTAACCCTGGGAAAGTAAATCAGCCTGATGTTAGGCTTCTTGCCAAGGAAAAAGCCGTGAAAGCAGCCATGTTGTGGCACTTCTGCACTCCCTTTGGGATGCCTTTGGCAGATGAAGTAAGCCTGGAACTCAGGGCTTCCTGGTTAAAGAAATCCAAGCCCTAGGCTGAACCCTAACCCTAACCCTAGGCAGATAAATCAGCCTAGGTATAGGGATGGTGCCAAGGAAAAAGCTGTGAAAGCTGCCATGTTGTTGCACTTTTGTACTCCCCTTGGGATGCCTTGAACAGCTGCAGTGTGCCTGGAGCTAAGGGCTTCCTAGTTTCAAAAATCCTAGCCCTAGGCCTAAGCCTAACAGTAACCCTGGGAAAGTAAATCAGCCTGATGTTAGGCTTCTTGCCAAGGAAAAAGCCGTGAAACAGCCATGTTGTGGCACTTTTGCACTCCCTTTTGGATGCCTTTCACAGCTGCAGTGTGCCTGGAACTCAGGGCTTCCTGATTTTAAAAATCCTAGCCCTAGGCCGAACCCCAACCCTAAGACGAGAAAGGCAAATCAGCCAGGAATTAGGCATGTCCCCAAGGAAAAAGCTGTGGAGGCAGGCATGTTGTGGTACTTTTGCGCTCTTCTTGGCTAGTCCTTCGCAGCTGCTGTGTTCTTGGAACTCAGGGCTTTCTGGTTAATAGAACCCTTACCCTAGGCGTAACTCAAACCTTAACCCTAGGAAGGAAAATCAGCCTATGGTTCGGGATGGTCTCATGGAAATATCAGTGGTGGCAGCCAAGTTGCGTCACTTTTGCGCTCCCCTTGGGATGCCTTTCGCAGCTGCAGTGTGCCTGGAGCCCAGGGCTTCCTGGTTTTAAAAGTCCTAGGCCTAAGCCTAACAGTAACCCTAGGAAGGTAAATCAGCCGGGTATTAGGGTTCTTCCTAAGGGAAAAGCCGTGAAAGCAGCCATGTTGTGGCACTTCTGCACTCCCTTTGGGATGCCTTTGGCAGATGAAGTAAGCCTGGAACTCAGGGCTTCCTGGTTAAAGAAATCCAAGCCCTAGGCTGAACCCTAACCCTAACCCTAGGCAGATAAATCAGCCTAGGTATAGGGATGGTGCCAAGGAAAAAGCTGTGAAAGCTGCCATGTTGTTGCACTTTTGTACTCCCCTTGGGATGCCTTGAACAGCTGCAGTGTGCCTGGAGCCCAGGGCTTCCTAGTTTCAAAAATCCTAGCCCTAGGCCTAAGCCTAATAGTAACCCTGGGAAGGTAAGTCAGCCTGGTGTTAGGCGTCTTGCCAAGGAAAAAGCCGTGAAAGCAGCCATGTTGTGGCACTTTTGCAATCCCTTTTGGATGCCTTTCACAGCTCCAGTGTGCCTGGAACTCAGGGCTTCCTGCTTTTAAAAATCCTAGCCCTAGGCCGAACCCCAACCCTAAGACGAGAAAGGCAAATCAGCCAGGAATTAGGCATGTCCCCAAGGAAAAAGCTGTGGAGGCAGGCATGTTGTGGTACTTTTGCGCTCTTCTTGGCTAGTCCTTCGCAGCTGCTGTGTTCTTGGAACTCAGGGCTTTCTGGTTAATAGAACCCTAACCCTAGGCGTAACTCAAACCTTAACCCTAGGAAGGAAAATCAACCTATGGTTCGGGATGGTCTCATGGAAATATCAGTGGTGGCAGCCAAGTTGCGTCACTTTTGCGCTCCCCTTGGGATGCCTTTCGCAGCTGCAGTGTGCCTGGAGCCCAGGGCTTCCTGGTTTTAAAAGTCCTAGGCCTAAGCCTAACAGTAACCCTAGGAAGGTAAATCAGCCGGGTATTAGGGTTCTTCCTAAGGGAAAAGCCGTGAAAGCAGCCATGTTGTGGCACTTCTGCACTCCCTTTGGGATGCCTTTGGCAGATGAAGTAAGCCTGGAACTCAGGGCTTCCTGGTAAAAAAAATTCAAGCCCTAGGCTGAACCCTAACCCTAACCCTAGGCAGATAAATCAGCCCAGGTATAGGGATGGTGCCAAGGAAAAAGCTGTGAAAGCTGCCATGTTGTTGCACTTTTGTAGTCCCCTTGGGATGCCTTGAACAGCTGCAGTGTGCCTGGAGCTAAGGGCTTCCTAGTTTCAAAAATCCTAGCCCTAGGCCTAAGCCTAACAGTAACCCTGGGAAAGTAAATCAGCCTGATGTTAGGCTTCTTGCCAAGGAAAAAGCCGTGAAAGCAGCCATGTTGTGGCACTTCTGCACTCCCTTTGGGATGCCTTTGGCAGATGAAGTAAGCCTGGAACTCAGGGCTTCCTGGTAAAAAAAATTCAAGCCCTAGGCTGAACCCTAACCCTAACCCTAGGCAGATAAATCAGCCCAGGTATAGGGATGGTGCCAAGGAAAAAGCTGTGAAAGCTGCCATGTTGTTGCACTTTTGTAGTCCCCTTGGGATGCCTTGAACAGCTGCAGTGTGCCTGGAGCTAAGGGCTTCCTAGTTTCAAAAATCCTAGCCCTAGGCCTAAGCCTAACAGTAACCCTTGGAAGGTAAATCAGCCTGATGTTAGGCTTCTTGCCAAGGAAAAAGCCGTGAAAGCAACCATGTTGTGGCACTTCTGCACTCCCTTTGGGATGCCTTTGGCAGATGAAGTAAGCCTGGAACTCAGGGCTTCCTGGTTAAAGAAATCCAAGCCCTAGGCTGAACCCTAACCCTAACCCTAGGCAGATAAATCAGCCTAGGTATAGGGATGGTGCCAAGGAAAAAGCTGTGAAAGCTGCCATGTTGTTGCACTTTTGTACTCCCCTTGGGATGCCTTGAACAGCTGCAGTGTGCCTGGAGCTAAGGGCCTCCTAGTTTCAAAAATCCTAGCCCTAGGCCTAAGCCTAACAGTAACCCTGGGAAAGTAAATCAGCCTGGTGTTAGGCTTCTTGCCAAGGAAAAAGCCGTGAAAGCAGCCATGTTGTGGCACTTTTGCACTCCCTTTTGGATGCCTTTCACAGCTCCAGTGTGCCTGGAACTCAGGGCTTCCTGCTTTTAAAAATCCTAGCCCTAGGCCGAACCGCAACCCTAAGACGAGAAAGGCAAATCAGCCAGGAATTAGGCATGTCCCCAAGGAAAAAGCTGTGGAGGCAGGCATGTTGTGGTACTTTTGCGCTCTTCTTGGCTAGTCCTTCGCAGCTGCTGTGTTCTTGGAACTCAGGGCTTTCTGGTTAATAGAACCCTTACCCTAGGCGTAACTCAAACCTTAACCCTAGGAAGGAAAATCAGCCTATGGTTCCGGATGGTCTCATGGAAATATCAGCGGTGGCAGCCAAGTTGCGTCACTTTTGCGCTCCCCTTGGGATGCCTTTCGCAGCTGCAGTGTGCCTGGAGCCCAGGGCTTGCTGGTTTTAAAAGTCCTAGGCCTAAGCCTAACAGTAACCCTGGGAAAGTAAATCAGCCTGATGTTAGGCTTCTTGCCAAGGAAAAAGCCGTGAAAGCAGCCATGTTGTGGCACTTCTGCACTCCCTTTGGGATGCCTTTGGCAGATGAAGTAAGCCTGGAACTCAGGGCTTCCTGGTTAAAAAAATTCAAGTCCTAGGCTGAACCCTAACCCTAACCCTAGGCAGATATATCAGCCCACGTATAGGGATGGTGCCAAGGAAAAAGCTGTGAAAGCTGCCATGTTGTTGCACTATTGTACTCCCCTTGGGATGCCTTGAACAGCTGCAGTGTGCCTGGAGCTAAGGGCTTCCTAGTTTCAAAAATCCTAGCCCTAGGCCTAAGCCTAACAGTAACCCTGGGAAAGTAAATCAGCCTGATGTTAGGCTTCTTGCCAAGGAAAAAGCCGTGAAAGCAGCCATGTTGTGGCACTTCTGCACTCCCTTTGGGATGCCTTTGGCAGATGAAGTAAGCCTGGAACTCAGGGCTTCCTGGTTAAAGAAATCCAAGCCCTAGGCTGAACCCTAACCCTAACCCTAGGCAGATAAATCAGCCTAGGTATAGGGATGGTGCCAAGGAAAAAGCTGTGAAAGCTGCCATGTTGTTGCACTTTTGTACTCCCCTTGGGATGCCTTGAACAGCTGCAGTGTGCCTGGAGCCCAGGGCTTCCTAGTTTTAAAAATCCTAGCCCTAGGCCTAAGCCTAACAGTAACCCTGGGAAGGCAAATCAGCCTGGTGTTAGGCTTCTTGCCAAGGAAAAAGCCGTGAAAGCAGCCATGTTGTGGCACTTTTGCACTCCCTTTTGGATGCCTTTCACAGCTCCAGTGTGCCTGGAACTCAGGGCTTCCTGCTTTTAAAAATCCTAGCCCTAGGCCGAACCCCAACCCTAAGACGAGAAAGGCAAATCAGCCAGGAATTAGGCATGTCCACAAGGAAAAAGCTGTGGAGGCAGGCATGTTGTGGTACTTTTGCGCTCTTCTTGGCTAGTCCTTCGCAGCTGCTGTGTTCTTGGAACTCAGGGCTTTCTGGTTAATAGAACCCTTACCCTAGGCGTAACTCAAACCTTAACCGTAGGAAGGAAAATCAACCTATGGTTCGGGATGGTCTCATGGAAATATCAGTGGTGGCAGCCAAGTTGCGTCACTTTTGCGCTCCCCTTGGGATGCCTTTCTCAGCTGCAGTGTGCCTGGAGCCCAGGGCTTCCTGGTTTTAAAAGTCCTAGGCCTAAGCCTAACAGTAACCCTAGGAAGGTAAATCAGCCGGGTATTAGGGTTCTTCCTAAGGGAAAAGCCGTGAAAGCAGCCATGTTGTGGCACTTCTGCACTCCCTTTGGGATGCCTTTGGCAGATGAAGTAAGCCTGGAACTCAGGGCTTCCTGGTTAAAGAAATCCAAGCCCTAGGCTGAACCCTAACCCTAACCCTAGGCAGATAAATCAGCCTAGGTATAGGGATGGTGCCAAGGAAAAAGCTGTGAAAGCTGCCATGTTGTTGCACTTTTGTACTCCCCTTGGGATGCCTTGAACAGCTGCAGTGTGCCTGGAGCCCAGGGCTTCCTAGTTTCAAAAATCCTAGCCCTAGGCCTAAGCCTAGCAGTAACCCTGGGAAAGTAAATCAGCCTGATGTTAGGCTTCTTGCCAAGGAAAAAGCCGTGAAAGCAGCCATGTTGTGGCACTTTTGCACTCCCTTTTGGATGCCTTTCACAGCTCCAGTGTGCCTGGAACTCAGGGCTTCCTGCTTTTAAAAATCCTAGCCCTAGGCCGAACCCCAACCCTAAGACGAGAAAGGCAAATCAGCCAGGAATTAGGCATGTCCCCAAGGAAAAAGCTGTGGAGGCAGGCATGTTGTGGTACTTTTGCGCTCTTCTTGGCTAGTCCTTCGCAGCTGCTGTGTTCTTGGAACTCAGGGCTTTCTGGTTAATAGACCCTTACCCTAGGCGTAACTCAAACCTTAACCCTAGGAAGGAAAATCAACCTATGGTTCGGGATGGTCTCATGGAAATATCAGTGGTGGCAGCCAAGTTGCGTCACTTTTGCGCTCCCCTTGGGATGCCTTTTGCAGCTGCAGTGTGCCTGGAGCCCAGGGCTTCCTGGTTTTAAAAGTCCTAGGCCTAAGCCTAACAGTAACCCTAGGAAGGTAAATCAGCCGGGTATTAGGGTTCTTCCTAAGGGAAAAGCCGTGAAAGCAGCCATGTTGTGGCACTTCTGCACTCCCTTTGGGATGCCTTTGGCAGATGAAGTAAGCCTGGAACTCAGGGCTTCCTGGTTAAAGAAATCCAAGCCCTAGGCTGAACCCTAACCCTAACCCTAGGCAGATAAATCAGCCTAGGTATAGGGATGGTGCCAAGGAAAAAGCTGTGAAAGCTGCCATGTTGTTGCACTTTTGTACTCCCCTTGGGATGCCTTGAACAGCTGCAGTGTGCCTGGAGCTAAGGGCTTCCTAGTTTTAAAAACCGTAGCCCTAGGCTTAAGCCTAATAGTAACCCTGGGAAGGTAAGTCAGCCTGGTGTTAGGCGTCTTGCCAAGGAAAAAGCCGTGAAAGCAGCCATGTTGTGGCACTTTTGCAATCCCTTTTGGATGCCTTTCACAGCTCCAGTGTGCCTGGAACTCAGGGCTTCCTGCTTTTAAAAATCCTAGCCCTAGGCCGAACCCCAACCCTATGACGAGAAAGGCAAATCAGCCAGGAATTAGGCATGTCCCCAAGGAAAAAGCTGTGGAGGCAGGCATGTTGTGGTACTTTTGCGCTCTTCTTGGCTAGTCCTTCGCAGCTGCTGTGTTCTTGGAACTCAGGGCTTTCTGGTTAATAGAACCCTTACCCTAGGCGTAACTCAAACCTTAACCCTAGGAAGGAAAATCAACCTATGGTTCGGGATGGTCTCATGGAAATATCAGTGGTGGCAGCCAAGTTGCGTCACTTTTGCGCTCCCCTTGGGATGCCTTTTGCAGCTGCAGTGTGCCTGGGGCCCAGGGCTTCCTGGTTTTAAAAGTCCTAGGCCTAAGCCTAACAGTAACCCTAGGAAGGTAAATCAGCCGGGTATTAGGGTTCTTCCTAAGGGAAAAGCCGTGAAAGCAGCCATGTTGTGGCACTTCTGCACTCCCTTTGGGATGCCTTTGGCAGATGAAGTGCGCCTGGAACTCAGGGCTTCCTGGTAAAAAAAATTCAAGCCCTAGGCTGAACCCTAACCCTAACCCTAGGCAGATAAATCAGCCCAGGTATAGGGATGGTGCCAAGGAAAAAGCTGTGAAAGCTGCCATGTTGTTGCACTTTTGTACTCCCCTTGGGATGCCTTGAACAGCTGCAGTGTGCCTGGAGCTAAGGGCTTCCTAGTTTCAAAAATCCTAGCCCTAGGCCTAAGCCTAACAGTAACCCTGGGAAAGTAAATCAGCCTGATGTTAGGCTTCTTGCCAAGGAAAAAGCCGTGAAAGCAGCCATGTTGTGGCACTTCTGCACTCCCTTTGGGATGCCTTTGGCAGATGAAGTAAGCCTGGAACTCAGGGCTTCCTGGTTAAAGAAATCCAAGCCCTAGGCTGAACCCTAACCCTAACCCTAGGCAGATAAATCAGCCTAGGTATAGGGATGGTGCCAAGGAAAAAGCTGTGAAAGCTGCCATGTTGTTGCACTTTTGTACTCCCCTTGGGATGCCTTGAACAGCTGCAGTGTGCCTGGAGCTAAGGGCTTCCTAGTTTCAAAAATCCTAGCCCTAGGCCTAAGCCTAACAGTAACCCTGGGAAAGTAAATCAGCCTGATGTTAGGCTTCTTGCCAAGGAAAAAGCCGTGAAACAGCCATGTTGTGGCACTTTTGCACTCCCTTTTGGATGCCTTTCACAGCTCCAGTGTGCCTGGAACTCAGGGCTTCCTGATTTTAAAAATCCTAGCCCTAGGCCGAACCCCAACCCTAAGACGAGAAAGGCAAATCAGCCAGGAATTAGGCATGTCCCCAAGGAAAAAGCTGTGGAGGCAGGCATGTTGTGGTACTTTTGCGCTCTTCTTGGCTAGTCCTTCGCAGCTGCTGTGTTCTTGGAACTCAGGGCTTTCTGGTTAATAGAACCCTTACCCTAGGCGTAACTCAAACCTTAACCCTAGGAAGGAAAATCAGCCTATGGTTCGGGATGGTCTCATGGAAATATCAGTGGTGGCAGCCAAGTTGCGTCACTTTTGCGCTCCCCTTGGGATGCCTTTCGCAGCTGCAGTGTGCCTGGAGCCCAGGGCTTCCTGGTTTTAAAAGTCCTAGGCCTAAGCCTAACAGTAACCCTAGGAAGGTAAATCAGCCGGGTATTAGGGTTCTTCCTAAGGGAAAAGCCGTGAAAGCAGCCATGTTGTGGCACTTCTGCACTCCCTTTGGGATGCCTTTGGCAGATGAAGTAAGCCTGGAACTCAGGGCTTCCTGGTTAAAGAAATCCAAGCCCTAGGCTGAACCCTAACCCTAACCCTAGGCAGATAAATCAGCCTAGGTATAGGGATGGTGCCAAGGAAAAAGCTGTGAAAGCTGCCATGTTGTTGCACTTTTGTACTCCCCTTGGGATGCCTTGAACAGCTGCAGTGTGCCTGGAGCCCAGGGCTTCCTAGTTTCAAAAATCCTAGCCCTAGGCCTAAGCCTAACAGTAACCCTGGGAAAGTATGTCAGCCTGGTGTTAGGCTTCTTGCCAAGGAAAAAGCCGTGAAAGCAGCCATGTTGTGGCACTTTTGCACTCCCTTTTGGATGCCTTTCACAGCTCCAGTGTGCCTGGAACTCAGGGCTTCCTGCTTTTAAAAATCCTAGCCCTAGGCCGAACCCCAACCCTAAGACGAGAAAGGCAAATCAGCCAGGAATTAGGCATGTCCCCAAGGAAAAAGCTGTGGAGGCAGGCATGTTGTGGTACTTTTGCGCTCTTCTTGGCTAGTCCTTCGCAGCTGCTGTGTTCTTGGAACTCAGGGCTTTCTGGTTAATAGACCCTTACCCTAGGCGTAACTCAAACGTTAACCCTAGGAAGGAAAATCAACCTATGGTTCGGGATGGTCTCATGGAAATATCAGTGGTGGCAGCCAAGTTGCGTCACTTTTGCGCTCCCCTTGGGATGCCTTTTGCAGCTGCAGTGTGCCTGGAGCCCAGGGCTTCCTGGTTTTAAAAGTCCTAGGCCTAAGCCTAACAGTAACCCTAGGAAGGTAAATCAGCCGGGTATTAGGGTTCTTCCTAAGGGAAAAGCCGTGAAAGCAGCCATGTTGTGGCACTTCTGCACTCCCTTTGGGATGCCTTTGGCAGATGAAGTAAGCCTGGAACTCAGGGCTTCCTGGTTAAAGAAATTCAAGCCCTAGGCTGAACCCTAACCCTAACCCTAGGCAGATAAATCAGCCTAGGTATAGGGATGGTGCCAAGGAAAAAGCTGTGAAAGCTGCCATGTTGTTGCACTTTTGTACTCCCCTTGGGATGCCTTGAACAGCTGCAGTGTGCCTGGAGCTAAGGGCTTCCTAGTTTTAAAAATCGTAGCCCTAGGCTTAAGCCTAATAGTAACCCTGGGAAGGTAAGTCAGCCTGGTGTTAGGCGTCTTGCCAAGGAAAAAGCCGTGAAAGCAGCCATGTTGTGGCACTTTTGCAATCCCTTTTGGATGCCTTTCACAGCTCCAGTGTGCCTGGAACTCAGGGCTTCCTGCTTTTAAAAATCCTAGCCCTAGGCCGAACCGCAACCCTAAGACGAGAAAGGCAAATCAGCCAGGAATTAGGCATGTCCCCAAGGAAAAAGCTGTGGAGGCAGGCATGTTGTGGTACTTTTGCGCTCTTCTTGGCTAGTCCTTCGCAGCTGCTGTGTTCTTGGAACTCAGGGCTTTCTGGTTAATAGAACCCTTACCCTAGGCGTAACTCAAACCTTAACCCTAGGAAGGAAAATCAACCTATGGTTCGGGATGGTCTCATGGAAATATCAGTGGTGGCAGCCAAGTTGCGTCACTTTTGCGCTCCCCTTGGGATGCCTTTCGCAGCTGCAGTGTGCCTGGAGCCCAGGGCTTCCTGGTTTTAAAAGTCCTAGGCCTAAGCCTAACAGTAACCCTAGGAAGGTAAATCAGCCGGGTATTAGGGTTCTTCCTAAGGGAAAAGCCGTGAAAGCAGCCATGTTGTGGCACTTCTGCACTCCCTTTGGGATGCCTTTGGCAGATGAAGTAAGCCTGGAACTCAGGGCTTCCTGGTAAAAAAAATTCAAGCCCTAGGCTGAACCCTAACCCTAACCCTAGGCAGATAAATCAGCCCAGGTATAGGGATGGTGCCAAGGAAAAAGCTGTGAAAGCTGCCATGTTGTTGCACTTTTGTACTCCCCTTGGGATGCCTTGAACAGCTGCAGTGTGCCTGGAGCTAAGGGCTTCCTAGTTTCAAAAATCCTAGCCCTAGGCCTAAGCCTAACAGTAACCCTGGGAAAGTAAATCAGCCTGATGTTAGGCTTCTTGCCAAGGAAAAAGCCGTGAAAGCAGCCATGTTGTGGCACTTCTGCACTCCCTTTGGGATGCCTTTGGCAGATGAAGTAAGCCTGGAACTCAGGGCTTCCTGGTTAAAGAAATCCAAGCCCTAGGCTGAACCCTAACCCTAACCCTAGGCAGATAAATCAGCCTAGGTATAGGGATGGTGCCAAGGAAAAAGCTGTGAAAGCTGCCATGTTGTTGCACTTTTGTACTCCCCTTGGGATGCCTTGAACAGCTGCAGTGTGCCTGGAGCTAAGGGCTTCCTAGTTTCAAAAATCCTAGCCCTAGGCCTAAGCCTAACAGTAACCCTGGGAAAGTAAATCAGCCTGATGTTAGGCTACTTGCCAAGGAAAAAGCCGTGAAAGCAGCCATGTTGTGGCACTTTTGCACTCCCTTTTGGATGCCTTTCACAGCTCCAGTGTGCCTGGAACTCAGGGCTTCCTGATTTTAAAAATCCTAGCCCTAGGCCGAACCCCAACCCTAAGACGAGAAAGGCAAATCAGCCAGGAATTAGGCATGTCCCCAAGGAAAAAGCTGTGGAGGCAGGCATGTTGTGGTACTTTTGCGCTCTTCTTGGCTAGTCCTTCGCAGCTGCTGTGTTCTTGGAACTCAGGGCTTTCTGGTTAATAGAACCCTTACCCTAGGCGTAACTCAAACCTTAACCCTAGGAAGGAAAATCATCCTATGGTTCGGGATGGTCTCATGGAAATATCAGTGGTGGCAGCCAAGTTGCGTCACTTTTGCGCTCCCCTTGGGATGCCTGCCTTTCACAGCTGCAGTGTGCCTGGAGCCCAGGGCTTCCTGGTTTTAAAAGTCCTAGGCCTAAGCCTAACAGTAACCCTAGGAAGGTAAATCAGCCGGGTATTAGGGTTCTTCCTAAGGGAAAAGCCGTGAAAGCAGCCATGTTGTGGCACTTCTGCACTCCCTTTGGGATGCCTTTGGCAGATGAAGTAAGCCTGGAACTCAGGGCTTCCTGGTTAAAAAAAATTCAAGCCCTAGGCTGAACCCTAACCCTAACCCTAGGCAGATAAATCAGCCTAGGTATAGGGATGGTGCCAAGGAAAAAGCTGTGAAAGCTGCCATGTTGTTGCACTTTTGTACTCCCCTTGGGATGCCTTGAACAGCTGCAGTGTGCCTGGAGCCCAGGGCTTCCTAGTTTTAAAAATCCTAGCCCTAGGCCTAAGCCTAACAGTAACCCTGGGAAGGCAAATCAGCCTGGTGTTAGGCTTCTTGCCAAGGAAAAAGCCGTGAAAGCAGCCATGTTGTGGCACTTTTGCACTCCCTTTTGGATGCCTTTCACAGCTCCAGTGTGCCTGGAACTCAGGGCTTCCTGCTTTTAAAAATCCTAGCCCTAGGCCGAACCCCAACCCTAAGACGAGAAAGGCAAATCAGCCAGGAATTAGGCATGTCCCCAAGGAAAAAGCTGTGGAGGCAGGCATGTTGTGGTACTTTTGCGCTCTTCTTGGCTAGTCCTTCGCAGCTGCTGTGTTCTTGGAACTCAGGGCTTTCTGGTTAATAGAACCCTTACCCTAGGCGTAACTCAAACCTTAACCCTAGGAAGGAAAATCAACCTATGGTTCGGGATGGTCTCATGGAAATATCAGTGGTGGCAGCCAAGTTGCGTCACTTTTGCGCTGCCCTTGGGATGCCTTTCACAGCTGCAGTGTGCCTGGAGCCCAGGGCTTCCTGGTTTTAAAAGTCCTAGGCCTAAGCCTAACAGTAACCCTAGGAAGGTAAATCAGCCGGGTATTAGGGTTCTTCCTAAGGGAAAAGCCGTGAAAGCAGCCATGTTGTGGCACTTCTGCACTCCCTTTGGGATGCCTTTGGCAGATGAAGTAAGCCTGGAACTCAGGGCTTCCTGGTTAAAAAAAATTCAAGCCCTAGGCTGAACCCTAACCTTAACCCTAGGCAGATAAATCAGCCTAGGTATAGGGATGGTGCCAAGGAAAAAGCTGTGAAAGCTGCCATGTTGTTGCACTTTTGTACTCCCCTTGGGATGCCTTGAACAGCTGCAGTGTGCCTGGAGCCCAGGGCTTCCTAGTTTCAAAAATCCTAGCCCTAGGCCTAAGCCTAACAGTAACCCTGGGAAGGCAAATCAGCCTGGTGTTAGGCTTCTTGCCAAGGAAAAAGCCGTGAAAGCAGCCATGTTGTGGCACTTTTGCACTCCCTTTTGGATGCCTTTCACAGCTCCAGTGTGCCTGGAACTCAGGGCTTCCTGCTTTTAAAAATCCTAGCCCTAGGCCGAACCCCAACCCTAAGACGAGAAAGGCAAATCAGCCAGGAATTAGGCATGTCCCCAAGGAAAAAGCTGTGGAGGCAGGCATGTTGTGGTACTTTTGCGCTCTTCTTGGCTAGTCCTTCGCAGCTGCTGTGTTCTTGGAACTCAGGGCTTTCTGGTTAATAGAACCCTTACCCTAGGCGTAACTCAAACCTTAACCCTAGGAAGGAAAATCAACCTATGGTTCGGGATGGTCTCATGGAAATATCAGTGGTGGCAGCCAAGTTGCGTCACTTTTGCGCTCCCCTTGGGATGCCTTTCGCAGCTGCAGTGTGCCTGGAGCCCAGGGCTTCCTGGTTTTAAAAGTCCT
The DNA here is from genome assembly GCF_027579445.1 of Ammospiza nelsoni. Taxonomy (NCBI): domain Eukaryota; kingdom Metazoa; phylum Chordata; class Aves; order Passeriformes; family Passerellidae; genus Ammospiza; species Ammospiza nelsoni. The sequence goes on along the minus strand of NW_026683201.1, from coordinate 667,428 downwards.
AGGCCTAAGCCTAACAGTAACCCTAGGAAGGTAAATCAGCCGGGTATTAGGGTTCTTCCTAAGGGAAAAGCCGTGAAAGCAGCCATGTTGTTGCACTTTTGTAGTCCCCTTGGGATGCCTTGAACAGCTGCAGTGTGCCTGGAGCTAAGGGCTTCCTAGTTTCAAAAATCCTAGCCCTAGGCCTAAGCCTAACAGTAACCCTGGGAAGGTAAATCAGCCTGATGTTAGGCTTCTTGCCAAGGAAAAAGCCGTGAAAGCAGCCATGTTGTGGCACTTCTGCACTCCCTTTGGGATGCCTTTGGCAGATGAAGTAAGCCTGGAACTCAGGGCTTCCTGGTTAAAGAAATCCAAGCCCTAGGCTGAACCCTAACCCTAACCCTAGGCAGATAAATCAGCCTAGGTATAGGGATGGTGCCAAGGAAAAAGCTGTGAAAGCTGCCATGTTGTTGCACTTTTGTACTCCCCTTGGGATGACTTGAACAGCTGCAGTGTGCCTGGAGCTAAGGGCTTCCTAGTTTCAAAAATCCTAGCCCTAGGCCTAAGCCTAACAGTAACCCTGGGAAAGTAAATCAGCCTGGTGTTAGGCTTCTTGCCAAGGAAAAAGCTGTGAAAGCAGCCATGTTGTTGCACTTTTGTACTCCCCTTGGGATGCCTTGAACAGCTGCAGTGTGCCTGGAGCTAAGGGCCTCCTAGTTTCAAAAATCCTAGCCCTAGGCCTAAGCCTAACAGTAACCCTGGGAAAGTAAATCAGCCTGGTGTTAAGATTCTTGCCAAGGAAAAAGCCGTGAAAGCAGCCATGTTGTGGCACTTTTGCACTCCCTTTTGGATGCCTTTCACAGCTGCAGTGTGCCTGGAACTCAGGGCTTCCTGCTTTTAAAAATCCTGGCCCTAGGCCGAACCGCAACCCTAAGACGAGAAAGGCAAATCAGCCAGGAATTAGGCATGTCCCCAAGGAAAAAGCTGTGGAGGCAGGCATGTTGTGGTACTTTTGCGCTCTTCTTGGGTAGTCCTTCGCAGCTGCTGTGTTCTTGGAACTCAGGGCTTTCTGGTTAATAGACCCTTACCCTAGGCGTAACTCAAACCTTAACCCTAGGAAGGAAAATCAACCTATGGTTCGGGATGGTCTCATGGAAATATCAGTGGTGGCAGCCAAGTTGCGTCACTTTTGCGCTCCCCTTGGGATGCCTTTTGCAGCTGCAGTGTGCCTGGAGCCCAGGGCTTCCTGGTTTTAAAAGTCCTAGGCCTAAGGCTAACAGTAACCCTAGGAAGGTAAATCAGCCGGGTATTAGGGTTCTTCCTAAGGGAAAAGCCGTGAAAGCAGCCATGTTGTGGCACTTCTGCACTCCCTTTGGGATGCCTTTGGCAGATGAAGTAAGCCTGGAACTCAGGGCTTCCTGGTTAAAGAAATTCAAGCCCTAGGCTGAACCCTAACCCTAACCCTAGGCAGATAAATCAGCCTAGGTATAGGGATGGTGCCAAGGAAAAAGCTGTGAAAGCTGCCATGTTGTTGCACTTTTGTACTCCCCTTGGGATGCCTTGAACAGCTGCAGTGTGCCTGGAGCTAAGGGCTTCCTAGTTTTAAAAATCCTAGCCCTAGGCCTAAGCCTAATAGTAACCCTGGGAAGGTAAGTCAGCCTGGTGTTAGGCGTCTTGCCAAGGAACAAGCCGTGAAAGCAGCCATGTTGTGGCACTTTTGCAATCCCTTTTGGATGCCTTTCACAGCTCCAGTGTGCCTGGAACTCAGGGCTTCCTGCTTTTAAAAATCCTAGCCCTAGGCCGAACCCCAACCCTATGACGAGAAAGGCAAATCAGCCAGGAATTAGGCATGTCCCCAAGGAAAAAGCTGTGGAGGCAGGCATGTTGTGGTACTTTTGCGCTCTTCTTGGCTAGTCCTTCGCAGCTGCTGTGTTCTTGGAACTCAGGGCTTTCTGGTTAATAGAACCCTTACCCTAGGCGTAACTCAAACCTTAACCCTAGGAAGGAAAATCAGCCTATGGTTAGGAATGGTCTCATGGAAATATCAGTGGTGGCAGCCAAGTTGCGTCACTTTTGCGCTCCCCTTTGGATACCTTTCGCAGCTGCAGTGTGCCTGGAGCCCAGGGCTTCCTGGTTTTAAAAGTCCTAGGCCTAAGCCTAACAGTAACCCTAGGAAGGTAAATCAGCCGGGTATTAGGGTTCTTCCTAAGGGAAAAGCCGTGAAAGCAGCCATGTTGTGGCACTTCTGCACTCCCTTTGGGATACCTTTGGCAGATGAAGTAAGCCTGGAACTCAGGGCTTCCTGGTTAAAGAAATTCAAGCCCTAGGCTGAACCCTAACCCTAACCCTAGGCAGATAAATCAGCCTAGGTATAGGGATGGTGCCAAGGAAAAAGCTGTGAAAGCTGCCATGTTGTTGCACTATTGTACTCCCCTTGGGATGCCTTGAACAGCTGCAGTGTGCCTGGAGCTAAGGGCTTCCTAGTTTCAAAAATCCTAGCCCTAGGCCTAAGCCTAACAGTAACCCTGGGAAAGTAAATCAGCCTGATGTTAGGCTTCTTGCCAAGGAAAAAGCCGTGAAAGCAGCCATGTTGTGGCACTTCTGCACTCCCTTTGGGATGCCTTTGGCAGATGAAGTAAGCCTGGAACTCAGGGCTTCCTGGTTAAAGAAATCCAAGCCCTAGGCTGAACCCTAACCCTAACCCTAGGCAGATAAATCAGCCTAGGTATAGGGATGGTGCCAAGGAAAAAGCTGTGAAAGCTGCCATGTTGTTGCACTTTTGTACTCCCCTTGGGATGCCTTGAACAGCTGCAGTGTGCCTGGAGCTAAGGGCTTCCTAGTTTCAAAAATCCTAGCCCTAGGCCTAAGCCTAACAGTAACCCTGGGAAAGTAAATCAGCCTGGTGTTAGGCTTCTTGCCAAGGAAAAAGCCGTGAAAGCAGCCATGTTGTGGCACTTTTGCACTCCCTTTTGGATGCCTTTCACAGCTCCAGTGTGCCTGGAACTCAGGGCTTCCTGCTTTTAAAAATCCTAGCCCTAGGCCGAACCCCAACCCTAAGACGAGAAAGGCAAATCAGCCAGGAATTAGGCATGTCCACAAGGAAAAAGCTGTGGAGGCAGGCATGTTGTGGTACTTTTGCGCTCTTCTTGGCTAGTCCTTCGCAGCTGCTGTGTTCTTGGAACTCAGGGCTTTCTGGTTAATAGAACCCTTACCCTAGGCGTAACTCAAACCTTAACCCTAGGAAGGAAAATCAGCCTATGGTTCGGGATGGTCTCATGGAAATATCAGTGGTGGCAGCCAAGTTGCGTCACTTTTGCGCTCTCCTTGGGATGCCTTTTGCAGCTGCAGTGTGCCTGGAGCCCAGGGCTTCCTGGTTTTAAAAGTCCTAGGCCTAAGCCTAACAGTAACCCTAGGAAGGTAAATCAGCCGGGTATTAGGGTTCTTCCTAAGGGAAAAGCCGTGAAAGCAGCCATGTTGTGGCACTTCTGCACTCCCTTTGGGATGCCTTTGGCAGATGAAGTAAGCCTGGAACTCAGGGCTTCCTGGTTAAAGAAATCCAAGCCCTAGGCTGAACCCTAACCCTAACCCTAGGCAGATAAATCAGCCTAGGTATAGGGATGGTGCCAAGGAAAAAGCTGTGAAAGCTGCCATGTTGTTGCACTTTTGTACTCCCCTTGGGATGCCTTGAACAGCTGCAGTGTGCCTGGAGCCCAGGGCTTCCTAGTTTCAAAAATCCTAGCCCTAGGCCTAAGCCTAACAGTAACCCTGGGAAAGTAAATCAGCCTGATGTTAGGTTTCTTGCCAAGGAAAAAGCCGTGAAAGCAGCCATGTTGTGGCACTTTTGCACTCCCTTTTGGATGCCTTTCACAGCTCCAGTGTGCCTGGAACTCAGGGCTTCCTGCTTTTAAAAATCCTAGCCCTAGGCCGAACCCCAACCCTAAGACGAGAAAGGCAAATCAGCCAGGAATTAGGCATGTCCCCAAGGAAAAAGCTGTGGAGGCAGGCATGTTGTGGTACTTTTGCGCTCTTCTTGGCTAGTCCTTCGCAGCTGCTGTGTTCTTGGAACTCAGGGCTTTCTGGTTAATAGAACCCTTACCCTAGGCGTAACTCAAACCTTAACCCTAGGAAGGAAAATCAACCTATGGTTCGGGATGGTCTCATGGAAATATCAGTGGTGGCAGCCAAGTTGCGTCACTTTTGCGCTCCCCTTGGGATGCCTTTCGCAGCTGCAGTGTGCCTGGAGCCCAGGGCTTCCTGGTTTTAAAAGTCCTAGGCCTAAGCCTAACAGTAACCCTAGGAAGGTAAATCAGCCGGGTATTACGGTTCTTCCTAAGGGAAAAGCCGTGAAAGCAGCCATGTTGTTGCACTTTTGTAGTCCCCTTGGGATGCCTTGAACAGCTGCAGTGTGCCTGGAGCTAAGGGCTTCCTAGTTTCAAAAATCCTAGCCCTAGGCCTAAGCCTAACAGTAACCCTGGGAAGGTAAATCAGCCTGATGTTAGGCTTCTTGCCAAGGAAAAAGCCGTGAAAGCAGCCATGTTGTGGCACTTCTGCACCCCCTTTGGGATGCCTTTGGCAGATGAAGTAAGCCTGGAACTCAGGGCTTCCTGGTTAAAGAAATCCAAGCCCTAGGCTGAACCCTAACCCTAACCCTAGGCAGATAAATCAGCCTAGGTATAGGGATGGTGCCAAGGAAAAAGCTGTGAAAGCTGCCATGTTGTTGCACTTTTGTACTCCCCTTGGGATGCCTTGAACAGCTGCAGTGTGCCTGGAGCTAAGGGCTTCCTAGTTTCAAAAATCCTAGCCCTAGGCCTAAGCCTAACAGTAACCCTGGGAAAGTAAATCAGCCTGGTGTTAGGCTTCTTGCCAAGGAAAAAGCTGTGAAAGCTGCCATGTTGTTGCACTTTTGTACTCCCCTTGGGATGCCTTGAACAGCTGCAGTGTGCCTGGAGCTAAGGGCCTCCTAGTTTCAAAAATCCTAGCCCTAGGCCTAAGCCTAACAGTAACCCTGGGAAAGTAAATCAGCCTGGTGTTAGGCTTCTTGCCAAGGAAAAAGCCGTGAAAGCAGCCATGTTGTGGCACTTTTGCACTCCCTTTTGGATGCCTTTCACAGCTCCAGTGTGCCTGGAACTCAGGGCTTCCTGCTTTTAAATATCCTGGCCCTAGGCCGAACCGCAACCCTAAGACGAGAAAGGCAAATCAGCCAGGAATTAGGCATGTCCCCAAGGAAAAAGCTGTGGAGGCAGGCATGTTGTGGTACTTTTGCGCTCTTCTTGGCTAGTCCTTCGCAGCTGCTGTGTTCTTGGAACTCAGGGCTTTCTGGTTAATAGAACCCTTACCCTAGGCGTAACTCAAACCTTAACCCTAGGAAGGAAAATCAACCTATGGTTCGGGATGGTCTCATGGAAATATCAGTGGTGGCAGCCAAGTTGCGTCACTTTTGCGCTCCCCTTGGGATGCCTTTCGCAGCTGCAGTGTGCCTGGAGCCCAGGGCTTCCTGGTTTTAAAAGTCCTAGGCCTAAGCCTAACAGTAACCCTAGGAAGGTAAATCAGCCGGGTATTAGGGTTCTTCCTAAGGGAAAAGCCGTGAAAGCAGCCATGTTGTTGCACTTTTGTAGTCCCCTTGGGATGCCTTGAACAGCTGCAGTGTGCCTGGAGCTAAGGGCTTCCTAGTTTCAAAAATCCTAGCCCTAGGCCTAAGCCTAACAGTAACCCTGGGAAGGTAAATCAGCCTGATGTTAGGCTTCTTGCCAAGGAAAAAGCCGTGAAAGCAGCCATGTTGTGGCACTTCTGCACCCCCTTTGGGATGCCTTTGGCAGATGAAGTAAGCCTGGAACTCAGGGCTTCCTGGTTAAAGAAATCCAAGCCCTAGGCTGAACCCTAACCCTAACCCTAGGCAGATAAATCAGCCTAGGTATAGGGATGGTGCCAAGGAAAAAGCTGTGAAAGCTGCCATGTTGTTGCACTTTTGTACTCCCCTTGGGATGCCTTGAACAGCTGCAGTGTGCCTGGAGCTAAGGGCTTCCTAGTTTCATAAATCCTAGCCCTAGGCCTAAGCCTAACAGTAACCCTGGGAAAGTAAATCAGCCTGGTGTTAGGCTTCTTGCCAAGGAAAAAGCTGTGAAAGCTGCCATGTTGTTGCACTTTTGTACTCCCCTTGGGATGCCTTGAACAGCTGCAGTGTGCCTGGAGCTAAGGGCCTCCTAGTTTCAAAAATCCTAGCCCTAGGCCTAAGCCTAACAGTAACCCTGGGAAAGTAAATCAGCCTGGTGTTAGGCTTCTTGCCAAGGAAAAAGCCGTGAAAGCAGCCATGTTGTGGCACTTTTGCACTCCCTTTTGGATGCCTTTCACAGCTGCAGTGTGCCTGGAACTCAGGGCTTCCTGCTTTTAAAAATCCTGGCCCTAGGCCGAACCGCAACCCTAAGACGAGAAAGGCAAATCAGCCAGGAATTAGGCATGTCCCCAAGGAAAAAGCTGTGGAGGCAGGCATGTTGTGGTACTTTTGCGCTCTTCTTGGCTAGTCCTTCGCAGCTGCTGTGTTCTTGGAACTCAGGGCTTTCTGGTTAATAGACCCTTACCCTAGGCGTAACTCAAACCTTAACCCTAGGAAGGAAAATCAACCTATGGTTCGGGATGGTCTCATGGAAATATCAGTGGTGGCAGCCAAGTTGCGTCACTTTTGCGCTCCCCTTGGGATGCCTTTTGCAGCTGCAGTGTGCCTGGAGCCCAGGGCTTCCTGGTTTTAAAAGTCCTAGGCCTAAGCCTAACAGTAACCCTAGGAAGGTAAATCAGCCGGGTATTAGGGTTCTTCCTAAGGGAAAAGCCGTGAAAGCAGCCATGTTGTGGCACTTCTGCACTCCCTTTGGGATGCCTTTGGCAGATGAAGTAAGCCTGGAACTCAGGGCTTCCTGGTTAAAGAAATTCAAGCCCTAGGCTGAACCCTAACCCTAACCCTAGGCAGATAAATCAGCCTAGGTATAGGGATGGTGCCAAGGAAAAAGCTGTGAAAGCTGCCATGTTGTTGCACTTTTGTACTCCCCTTGGGATGCCTTGAACAGCTGCAGTGTGCCTGGAGCTAAGGGCTTCCTAGTTTTAAAAATCCTAGCCCTAGGCCTAAGCCTAATAGTAACCCTGGGAAGGTAAGTCAGCCTGGTGTTAGGCGTCTTGCCAAGGAACAAGCCGTGAAAGCAGCCATGTTGTGGCACTTCTGCACTCCCTTTGGGATGCCTTTGGCAGCTGAAGTAAGCCTGGAACTCAGGGCTTCCTGGTTAAAGAAATCCAAGCCCTAGGCTGAACCCTAACCCTAACCCTAGGCAGATAAATCAGCCTAGGTATAGGGATGGTGCCAAGGAAAAAGCTGTGAAAGCTGCCATGTTGTTGCACTTTTGTACTCCCCTTGGGATGCCTTGAACAGCTGCAGTGTGCCTGGAGCTAAGGGCTTCCTAGTTTCAAAAATCCTAGCCCTAGGCCTAAGCCTAACAGTAACCCTGGGAAAGTATGTCAGCCTGATATTAGGCTTCTTGCCAAGGAAAAAGCCGTGAAAGCAGCCATGTTGTGGCACTTTTGCACTCCCTTTTGGATGCCTTTCACAGCTCCAGTGTGCCTGGAACTCAGGGCTTCCTGATTTTAAAAATCCTAGCCCTAGGCCGAACCCCAACCCTAAGACGAGAAAGGCAAATCAGCCAGGAATTAGGCATGTCCCCAAGGAAAAAGCTGTGGAGGCAGGCATGTTGTGGTACTTTTGCGCTCTTCTTGGCTAGTCCTTCGCAGCTGCTGTGTTCTTGGAACTCAGGGCTTTCTGGTTAATAGAACCCTTACCCTAGGCGTAACTCAAACCTTAACCCTAGGAAGGAAAATCAGCCTATGGTTCGGGATGGTCTCATGGAAATATCAGTGGTGGCAGCCAAGTTGCGTCACTTTTGCGCTGCCCTTGGGATGCCTTTCACAGCTGCAGTGTGCCTGGAGCCCAGGGCTTCCTGGTTTTAAAAGTCCTAGGCCTAAGCCTAACAGTAACCCTAGGAAGGTAAATCAGCCGGGTATTAGGGTTCTTCCTAAGGGAAAAGCCGTGAAAGCAGCCATGTTGTGGCACTTCTGCACTCCCTTTGGGATGCCTTTGGCAGATGAAGTAAGCCTGGAACTCAGGGCTTCCTGGTTAAAGAAATTCAAGCCCTAGGCTGAACCCTAACCCTAACCCTAGGCAGATAAATCAGCCTAGGTATAGGGATGGTGCCAAGGAAAAAGCTGTGAAATCTGCCATGTTGTTGCACTTTTGTACTCCCCTTGGGATGCCTTGAACAGCTGCAGTGTGCCTGGAGCCCAGGGCTTCCTAGTTTTAAAAATCCTAGCCCTAGGCCTAAGCCTAACAGTAACCCTGGGAAGGCAAATCAGCCTGGTGTTAGGCTTCTTGCCAAGGAAAAAGCCGTGAAAGCAGCCATGTTGTGGCACTTTTGCACTCCCTTTTGGATGCCTTTCACAGCTCCAGTGTGCCTGGAACTCAGGGCTTCCTGCTTTTAAAAATCCTAGCCCTAGGCCGAACCCCAACCCTAAGACGAGAAAGGCAAATCAGCCAGGAATTAGGCATGTCCCCAAGGAAAAAGCTGTGGAGGCAGGCATGTTGTGGTACTTTTGCGCTCTTCTTGGCTAGTCCTTCGCAGCTGCTGTGTTCTTGGAACTCAGGGCTTTCTGGTTAATAGAACCCTTACCCTAGGCGTAACTCAAACCTTAACCCTAGGAAGGAAAATCAACCTATGGTTCGGGATGGTCTCATGGAAATATCAGTGGTGGCAGCCAAGTTGCGTCACTTTTGCGCTCCCCTTGGGATGCCTTTCGCAGCTGCAGTGTGCCTGGAGCCCAGGGCTTCCTGGTTTTAAAAGTCCTAGGCCTAAGCCTAACAGTAACCCTAGGAAGGTAAATCAGCCGGGTATTAGGGTTCTTCCTAAGGGAAAAGCCGTGAAAGCAGCCATGTTGTTGCACTTTTGTAGTCCCCTTGGGATGCCTTGAACAGCTGCAGTGTGCCTGGAGCTAAGGGCTTCCTAGTTTCAAAAATCCTAGCCCTAGGCCTAAGCCTAACAGTAACCCTGGGAAAGTAAATCAGCCTGATGTTAGGCTTCTTGCCAAGGAAAAAGCCGTGAAAGCAGCCATGTTGTGGCACTTCTGCACTCCCTTTGGGATGCCTTTGGCAGATGAAGTAAGCCTGGAACTCAGGGCTTCCTGGTTAAAGAAATCCAAGCCCTAGGCTGAACCCTAACCCTAACCCTAGGCAGATAAATCAGCCTAGGTATAGGGATGGTGCCAAGGAAAAAGCTGTGAAAGCTGCCATGTTGTTGCACTTTTGTACTCCCCTTGGGATGCCTTGAACAGCTGCAGTGTGCCTGGAGCTAAGGGCTTCCTAGTTTCAAAAATCCTAGCCCTAGGCCTAAGCCTAACAGTAACCCTGGGAAAGTAAATCAGCCTGGTGTTAGGCTTCTTGCCAAGGAAAAAGCCGTGATAGCAGCCATGTTGTGGCACTTTTGCACTCCCTTTTGGATGCCTTTCACAGCTGCAGTGTGCCTGGAACTCAGGGCTTCCTGCTTTTAAAAATCCTGGCCCTAGGCCGAACCGCAACCCTAAGACGAGAAAGGCAAATCAGCCAGGAATTAGGCATGTCCCCAAGGAAAAAGCTGTGGAGGCAGGCATGTTGTGGTACTTTTGCGCTCTTCTTGGCTAGTCCTTCGCAGCTGCTGTGTTCTTGGAACTCAGGGCTTTCTGGTTAATAGAACCCTTACCCTAGGCGTAACTCAAACCTTAACCCTAGGAAGGAAAATCAACCTATGGTTCGGGATGGTCTCATGGAAATATCAGTGGTGGCAGCCAAGTTGCGTCACTTTTGCGCTCCCCTTGGGATGCCTTTTGCAGCTGCAGTGTGCCTGGAGCCCAGGGCTTCCTGGTTTTAAAAGTCCTAGGCCTAAGCCTAACAGTAACCCTAGGAAGGTAAATCAGCCGGGTATTAGGGTTCTTCCTAAGGGAAAAGCCGTGAAAGCAGCCATGTTGTGGCACTTCTGCACTCCCTTTGGGATGCCTTTGGCAGATGAAGTAAGCCTGGAACTCAGGGCTTCCTGGTTAAAGAAATTCAAGCCCTAGGCTGAACCCTAACCCTAACCCTAGGCAGATAAATCAGCCTAGGTATAGGGATGGTGCCAAGGAAAAAGCTGTGAAAGCTGCCATGTTGTTGCACTTTTGTACTCCCCTTGGGATGCCTTGAACAGCTGCAGTGTGCCTGGAGCTAAGGGCTTCCTAGTTTTAAAAATCCTAGCCCTAGGCCTAAGCCTAATAGTAACCCTGGGAAGGTAAGTCAGCCTGGTGTTAGGCGTCTTGCCAAGGAAAAAGCCGTGAAAGCAGCCATGTTGTGGCACTTTTGCACTCCCTTTTGGATGCCTTTCACAGCTCCAGTGTGCCTGGAACTCAGGGCTTCCTGCTTTTAAAAATCCTAGCCCTAGGCCGAACCCCAACCCTAAGACGAGAAAGGCAAATCAGCCAGGAATTAGGCATGTCCCCAAGGAAAAAGCTGTGGAGGCAGGCATGTTGTGGTACTTTTGCGCTCTTCTTGGCTAGTCCTTCGCAGCTGCTGTGTTCTTGGAACTCAGGGCTTTCTGGTTAATAGAACCCTTACCCTAGGCGTAACTCAAACCTTAACCCTAGGAAGGAAAATCAACCTATGGTTCGGGATGGTCTCATGGAAATATCAGTGGTGGCAGCCAAGTTGCGTCACTTTTGCGCTCCCCTTGGGATGCCTTTCGCAGCTGCAGTGTGCCTGGAGCCCAGGGCTTCCTGGTTTTAAAAGTCCTAGGCCTAAGCCTAACAGTAACCCTAGGAAGGTAAATCAGCCGGGTATTAGGGTTCTTCCTAAGGGAAAAGCCGTGAAAGCAGCCATGTTGTTGCACTTTTGTAGTCCCCTTGGGATGCCTTGAACAGCTGCAGTGTGCCTGGAGCTAAGGGCTTCCTAGTTTCAAAAATCCTAGCCCTAGGCCTAAGCCTAACAGTAACCCTGGGAAGGTAAATCAGCCTGATGTTAGGCTTCTTGCCAAGGAAAAAGCCGTGAAAGCAGCCATGTTGTGGCACTTCTGCACCCCCTTTGGGATGCCTTTGGCAGATGAAGTAAGCCTGGAACTCAGGGCTTCCTGGTTAAAGAAATCCAAGCCCTAGGCTGAACCCTAACCCTAACCCTAGGCAGATAAATCAGCCTAGGTATAGGGATGGTGCCAAGGAAAAAGCTGTGAAAGCTGCCATGTTGTTGCACTTTTGTACTCCCCTTGGGATGCCTTGAACAGCTGCAGTGTGCCTGGAGCTAAGGGCTTCCTAGTTTCATAAATCCTAGCCCTAGGCCTAAGCCTAACAGTAACCCTGGGAAAGTAAATCAGCCTGGTGTTAGGCTTCTTGCCAAGGAAAAAGCTGTGAAAGCTGCCATGTTGTTGCACTTTTGTACTCCCCTTGGGATGCCTTGAACAGCTGCAGTGTGCCTGGAGCTAAGGGCCTCCTAGTTTCAAAAATCCTAGCCCTAGGCCTAAGCCTAACAGTAACCCTGGGAAAGTAAATCAGCCTGGTGTTAGGCTTCTTGCCAAGGAAAAAGCCGTGAAAGCAGCCATGTTGTGGCACTTTTGCACTCCCTTTTGGATGCCTTTCACAGCTGCAGTGTGCCTGGAACTCAGGGCTTCCTGCTTTTAAAAATCCTGGCCCTAGGCCGAACCGCAACCCTAAGACGAGAAAGGCAAATCAGCCAGGAATTAGGCATGTCCCCAAGGAAAAAGCTGTGGAGGCAGGCATGTTGTGGTACTTTTGCGCTCTTCTTGGCTAGTCCTTCGCAGCTGCTGTGTTCTTGGAACTCAGGGCTTTCTGGTTAATAGACCCTTACCCTAGGCGTAACTCAAACCTTAACCCTAGGAAGGAAAATCAACCTATGGTTCGGGATGGTCTCATGGAAATATCAGTGGTGGCAGCCAAGTTGCGTCACTTTTGCGCTCCCCTTGGGATGCCTTTTGCAGCTGCAGTGTGCCTGGAGCCCAGGGCTTCCTGGTTTTAAAAGTCCTAGGCCTAAGCCTAACAGTAACCCTAGGAAGGTAAATCAGCCGGGTATTAGGGTTCTTCCTAAGGGAAAAGCCGTGAAAGCAGCCATGTTGTGGCACTTCTGCACTCCCTTTGGGATGCCTTTGGCAGATGAAGTAAGCCTGGAACTCAGGGCTTCCTGGTTAAAGAAATTCAAGCCCTAGGCTGAACCCTAACCCTAACCCTAGGCAGATAAATCAGCCTAGGTATAGGGATGGTGCCAAGGAAAAAGCTGTGAAAGCTGCCATGTTGTTGCACTTTTGTACTCCCCTTGGGATGCCTTGAACAGCTGCAGTGTGCCTGGAGCTAAGGGCTTCCTAGTTTTAAAAATCCTAGCCCTAGGCCTAAGCCTAATAGTAACCCTGGGAAGGTAAGTCAGCCTGGTGTTAGGCGTCTTGCCAAGGAACAAGCCGTGAAAGCAGCCATGTTGTGGCACTTCTGCACTCCCTTTGGGATGCCTTTGGCAGCTGAAGTAAGCCTGGAACTCAGGGCTTCCTGGTTAAAGAAATCCAAGCCCTAGGCTGAACCCTAACCCTAACCCTAGGCAGATAAATCAGCCTAGGTATAGGGATGGTGCCAAGGAAAAAGCTGTGAAAGCTGCCATGTTGTTGCACTTTTGTACTCCCCTTGGGATGCCTTGAACAGCTGCAGTGTGCCTGGAGCTAAGGGCTTCCTAGTTTCAAAAATCCTAGCCCTAGGCCTAAGCCTAACAGTAACCCTGGGAAAGTATGTCAGCCTGATATTAGGCTTCTTGCCAAGGAAAAAGCCGTGAAAGCAGCCATGTTGTGGCACTTTTGCACTCCCTTTTGGATGCCTTTCACAGCTCCAGTGTGCCTGGAACTCAGGGCTTCCTGATTTTAAAAATCCTAGCCCTAGGCCGAACCCCAACCCTAAGACGAGAAAGGCAAATCAGCCAGGAATTAGGCATGTCCCCAAGGAAAAAGCTGTGGAGGCAGGCATGTTGTGGTACTTTTGCGCTCTTCTTGGCTAGTCCTTCGCAGCTGCTGTGTTCTTGGAACTCAGGGCTTTCTGGTTAATAGAACCCTTACCCTAGGCGTAACTCAAACCTTAACCCTAGGAAGGAAAATCAGCCTATGGTTCGGGATGGTCTCATGGAAATATCAGTGGTGGCAGCCAAGTTGCGTCACTTTTGCGCTGCCCTTGGGATGCCTTTCACAGCTGCAGTGTGCCTGGAGCCCAGGGCTTCCTGGTTTTAAAAGTCCTAGGCCTAAGCCTAACAGTAACCCTAGGAAGGTAAATCAGCCGGGTATTAGGGTTCTTCCTAAGGGAAAAGCCGTGAAAGCAGCCATGTTGTGGCACTTCTGCACTCCCTTTGGGATGCCTTTGGCAGATGAAGTAAGCCTGGAACTCAGGGCTTCCTGGTTAAAGAAATTCAAGCCCTAGGCTGAACCCTAACCCTAACCCTAGGCAGATAAATCAGCCTAGGTATAGGGATGGTGCCAAGGAAAAAGCTGTGAAATCTGCCATGTTGTTGCACTTTTGTACTCCCCTTGGGATGCCTTGAACAGCTGCAGTGTGCCTGGAGCCCAGGGCTTCCTAGTTTTAAAAATCCTAGCCCTAGGCCTAAGCCTAACAGTAACCCTGGGAAGGCAAATCAGCCTGGTGTTAGGCTTCTTGCCAAGGAAAAAGCCGTGAAAGCAGCCATGTTGTGGCACTTTTGCACTCCCTTTTGGATGCCTTTCACAGCTCCAGTGTGCCTGGAACTCAGGGCTTCCTGCTTTTAAAAATCCTAGCCCTAGGCCGAACCCCAACCCTAAGACGAGAAAGGCAAATCAGCCAGGAATTAGGCATGTCCCCAAGGAAAAAGCTGTGGAGGCAGGCATGTTGTGGTACTTTTGCGCTCTTCTTGGCTAGTCCTTCGCAGCTGCTGTGTTCTTGGAACTCAGGGCTTTCTGGTTAATAGAACCCTTACCCTAGGCGTAACTCAAACCTTAACCCTAGGAAGGAAAATCAACCTATGGTTCGGGATGGTCTCATGGAAATATCAGTGGTGGCAGCCAAGTTGCGTCACTTTTGCGCTCCCCTTGGGATGCCTTTCGCAGCTGCAGTGTGCCTGGAGCCCAGGGCTTCCTGGTTTTAAAAGTCCTAGGCCTAAGCCTAACAGTAACCCTAGGAAGGTAAATCAGCCGGGTATTAGGGTTCTTCCTAAGGGAAAAGCCGTGAAAGCAGCCATGTTGTTGCACTTTTGTAGTCCCCTTGGGATGCCTTGAACAGCTGCAGTGTGCCTGGAGCTAAGGGCTTCCTAGTTTCAAAAATCCTAGCCCTAGGCCTAAGCCTAACAGTAACCCTGGGAAAGTAAATCAGCCTGATGTTAGGCTTCTTGCCAAGGAAAAAGCCGTGAAAGCAGCCATGTTGTGGCACTTCTGCACTCCCTTTGGGATGCCTTTGGCAGATGAAGTAAGCCTGGAACTCAGGGCTTCCTGGTTAAAGAAATCCAAGCCCTAGGCTGAACCCTAACCCTAACCCTAGGCAGATAAATCAGCCTAGGTATAGGGATGGTGCCAAGGAAAAAGCTGTGAAAGCTGCCATGTTGTTGCACTTTTGTACTCCCCTTGGGATGCCTTGAACAGCTGCAGTGTGCCTGGAGCTAAGGGCTTCCTAGTTTCAAAAATCCTAGCCCTAGGCCTAAGCCTAACAGTAACCCTGGGAAAGTAAATCAGCCTGGTGTTAGGCTTCTTGCCAAGGAAAAAGCCGTGATAGCAGCCATGTTGTGGCACTTTTGCACTCCCTTTTGGATGCCTTTCACAGCTGCAGTGTGCCTGGAACTCAGGGCTTCCTGCTTTTAAAAATCCTGGCCCTAGGCCGAACCGCAACCCTAAGACGAGAAAGGCAAATCAGCCAGGAATTAGGCATGTCCCCAAGGAAAAAGCTGTGGAGGCAGGCATGTTGTGGTACTTTTGCGCTCTTCTTGGCTAGTCCTTCGCAGCTGCTGTGTTCTTGGAACTCAGGGCTTTCTGGTTAATAGACCCTTACCCTAGGCGTAACTCAAACCTTAACCCTAGGAAGGAAAATCAACCTATGGTTCGGGATGGTCTCATGGAAATATCAGTGGTGGCAGCCAAGTTGCGTCACTTTTGCGCTCCCCTTGGGATGCCTTTTGCAGCTGCAGTGTGCCTGGAGCCCAGGGCTTCCTGGTTTTAAAAGTCCTAGGCCTAAGCCTAACAGTAACCCTAGGAAGGTAAATCAGCCGGGTATTAGGGTTCTTCCTAAGGGAAAAGCCGTGAAAGCAGCCATGTTGTGGCACTTCTGCACTCCCTTTGGGATGCCTTTGGCAGATGAAGTAAGCCTGGAACTCAGGGCTTCCTGGTTAAAGAAATTCAAGCCCTAGGCTGAACCCTAACCCTAACCCTAGGCAGATAAATCAGCCTAGGTATAGGGATGGTGCCAAGGAAAAAGCTGTGAAAGCTGCCATGTTGTTGCACTTTTGTACTCCCCTTGGGATGCCTTGAACAGCTGCAGTGTGCCTGGAGCTAAGGGCTTCCTAGTTTTAAAAATCCTAGCCCTAGGCCTAAGCCTAATAGTAACCCTGGGAAGGTAAGTCAGCCTGGTGTTAGGCGTCTTGCCAAGGAAAAAGCCGTGAAAGCAGCCATGTTGTGGCACTTTTGCACTCCCTTTTGGATGCCTTTCACAGCTCCAGTGTGCCTGGAACTCAGGGCTTCCTGCTTTTAAAAATCCTAGCCCTAGGCCGAACCCCAACCCTAAGACGAGAAAGGCAAATCAGCCAGGAATTAGGCATGTCCCCAAGGAAAAAGCTGTGGAGGCAGGCATGTTGTGGTACTTTTGCGCTCTTCTTGGCTAGTCCTTCGCAGCTGCTGTGTTCTTGGAACTCAGGGCTTTCTGGTTAATAGAACCCTTACCCTAGGCGTAACTCAAACCTTAACCCTAGGAAGGAAAATCAGCCTATGGTTCGGGATGGTCTCATGGAAATATCAGTGGTGGCAGCCAAGTTGCGTCACTTTTGCGCTCCCCTTTGGATGCCTTTCGCAGCTGCAGTGTGCCTGGAGCCCAGGGCTTCCTGGTTTTAAAAGTCCTAGGCCTAAGCCTAACAGTAACCCTAGGAAGGTAAATCAGCCGGGTATTAGGGTTCTTCCTAAGGGAAAAGCCGTGAAAGCAGCCATGTTGTGGCACTTCTGCACTCCCTTTGGGATGCCTTTGGCAGATGAAGTAAGCCTGGAACTCAGGGCTTCCTGGTAAAAAAAATTCAAGCCCTAGGCTGAACCCTAACCCTAACCCTAGGCAGATAAATCAGCCCAGGTATAGGGATGGTGCCAAGGAAAAAGCTGTGAAAGCTGCCATGTTGTTGCACTATTGTACTCCCCTTGGGATGCCTTGAACAGCTGCAGTGTGCCTGGAGCTAAGGGCTTCCTAGTTTCAAAAATCCTAGCCCTAGGCCTAAGCCTAACAGTAACCCTGGGAAAGTAAATCAGCCTGATGTTAGGTTTCTTGCCAAGGAAAAAGCCGTGAAAGCAGCCATGTTGTGGCACTTCTGCACTCCCTTTGGGATGCCTTTGGCAGATGAAGTAAGCCTGGAACTCAGGGCTTCCTGGTTAAAGAAATCCAAGCCCTAGGCTGAACCCTAACCCTAACCCTAGGCAGATAAATCAGCCTAGGTATAGGGATGGTGCCAAGGAAAAAGCTGTGAAAGCTGCCATGTTGTTGCACTTTTGTACTCCCCTTGGGATGCCTTGAACAGCTGCAGTGTGCCTGGAGCTAAGGGCTTCCTAGTTTCAAAAATCCTAGCCCTAGGCCTAAGCCTAACAGTAACCCTGGGAAAGTAAATCAGCCTGGTGTTAGGCTTCTTGCCAAGGAAAAAGCCGTGAAAGCAGCCATGTTGTGGCACTTTTGCACTCCCTTTTGGATGACTTTCACAGCTCCAGTGTGCCTGGAACTCAGGGCTTCCTGCTTTTAAAAATCCTAGCCCTAGGCCGAACCCCAACCCTAAGACGAGAAAGGCAAATCAGCCAGGAATTAGGCATGTCCACAAGGAAAAAGCTGTGGAGGCAGGCATGTTGTGGTACTTTTGCGCTCTTCTTGGCTAGTCCTTCGCAGCTGCTGTGTTCTTGGAACTCAGGGCTTTCTGGTTAATAGAACCCTTACCCTAGGCGTAACTCAAACCTTAACCCTAGGAAGGAAAATCAGCCTATGGTTCGGGATGGTCTCATGGAAATATCAGTGGTGGCAGCCAAGTTGCGTCACTTTTGCGCTCTCCTTGGGATGCCTTTTGCAGCTGCAGTGTGCCTGGAGCCCAGGGCTTCCTGGTTTTAAAAGTCCTAGGCCTAAGCCTAACAGTAACCCTAGGAAGGTAAATCAGCCGGGTATTAGGGTTCTTCCTAAGGGAAAAGCCGTGAAAGCAGCCATGTTGTGGCACTTCTGCACTCCCTTTGGGATGCCTTTGGCAGATGAAGTAAGCCTGGAACTCAGGGCTTCCTGGTTAAAGAAATCCAAGCCCTAGGCTGAACCCTAACCCTAACCCTAGGCAGATAAATCAGCCTAGGTATAGGGATAGTGCCAAGGAAAAAGCTGTGAAAGCTGCCATGTTGTTGCACTTTTGTACTCCCCTTGGGATGCCTTGAACAGCTGCAGTGTGCCTGGAGCCCAGGGCTTCCTAGTTTCAAAAATCCTAGCCCTAGGCCTAAGCCTAACAGTAACCCTGGGAAAGTAAATCAGCCTGATGTTAGGTTTCTTGCCAAGGAAAAAGCCGTGAAAGCAGCCATGTTGTGGCACTTTTGCACTCCCTTTTGGATGCCTTTCACAGCTCCAGTGTGCCTGGAACTCAGGGCTTCCTGATTTTAAAAATCCTAGCCCTAGGCCGAACCCCAACCCTAAGACGAGAAAGGCAAATCAGCCAGGAATTAGGCATGTCCCCAAGGAAAAAGCTGTGGAGGCAGGCATGTTGTGGTACTTTTGCGCTCTTCTTGGCTAGTCCTTCGCAGCTGCTGTGTTCTTGGAACTCAGGGCTTTCTGGTTAATAGACCCTTACCCTAGGCGTAACTCAAACCTTAACCCTAGGAAGGAAAATCAGCCTATGGTTCGGGATGGTCTCATGGAAATATCAGTGGTGGCAGCCAAGTTGCGTCACTTTTGCGCTCCCCTTGGGATGCCTTTTGCAGCTGCAGTGTGCCTGGAGCCCAGGGCTTCCTGGTTTTAAAAGTCCTAGGCCTAAGCCTAACAGTAACCCTAGGAAGGTAAATCAGCCGGGTATTAGGGTTCTTCCTAAGGGAAAAGCCGTGAAAGCAGCCATGTTGTGGCACTTCTGCACTCCCTTTGGGATGCCTTTGGCAGATGAAGTAAGCCTGGAACTCAGGGCTTCCTGGTAAAAAAAATTCAAGCCCTAGGCTGAACCCTAACCCTAACCCTAGGCAGATAAATCAGCCTAGGTATAGGGATGGTGCCAAGGAAAAAGCTGTGAAAGCTGCCATGTTGTTGCACTTTTGTACTCCCCTTGGGATGCCTTGAACAGCTGCAGTGTGCCTGGAGCTAAGGGCTTCCTAGTTTCAAAAATCCTAGCCCTAGGCCTAAGCCTAACAGTAACCCTGGGAAAGTAAATCAGCCTGATGTTAGGCTTCTTGCCAAGGAAAAAGCCGTGAAACAGCCATGTTGTGGCACTTTTGCACTCCCTTTTGGATGCCTTTCACAGCTCCAGTGTGCCTGGAACTCAGGGCTTCCTGATTTTAAAAATCCTAGCCCTAGGCCGAACCCCAACCCTAAGACGAGAAAGGCAAATCAGCCAGGAATTAGGCATGTCCCCAAGGAAAAAGCTGTGGAGGCAGGCATGTTGTGGTACTTTTGCGCTCTTCTTGGCTAGTCCTTCGCAGCTGCTGTGTTCTTGGAACTCAGGGCTTTCTGGTTAATAGAACCCTTACCCTAGGCGTAACTCAAACCTTAACCCTAGGAAGGAAAATCAGCCTATGGTTCGGGATGGTCTCATGGAAATATCAGTGGTGGCAGCCAAGTTGCGTCACTTTTGCGCTCCCCTTGGGATGCCTTTCGCAGCTGCAGTGTGCCTGGAGCCCAGGGCTTCCTGGTTTTAAAAGTCCTAGGCCTAAGCCTAACAGTAACCCTAGGAAGGTAAATCAGCCGGGTATTAGGGTTCTTCCTAAGGGAAAAGCCGTGAAAGCAGCCATGTTGTGGCACTTCTGCACTCCCTTTGGGATGCCTTTGGCAGATGAAGTAAGCCTGGAACTCAGGGCTTCCTGGTTAAAGAAATCCAAGCCCTAGGCTGAACCCTAACCCTAACCCTAGGCAGATAAATCAGCCTAGGTATAGGGATGGTGCCAAGGAAAAAGCTGTGAAAGCTGCCATGTTGTTGCACTTTTGTACTCCCCTTGGGATGCCTTGAACAGCTGCAGTGTGCCTGGAGCTAAGGGCTTCCTAGTTTCAAAAATCCTAGCCCTAGGCCTAAGCCTAACAGTAACCCTGGGAAAGTAAATCAGCCTGATGTTAGGCTTCTTGCCAAGGAAAAAGCCATGAAACAGCCATGTTGTGGCACTTTTGCACTCCCTTTTGGATGCCTTTCACAGCTCCAGTGTGCCTGGAACTCAGGGCTTCCTGATTTTAAAAATCCTAGCCCTAGGCCGAACCGCAACCCTAAGACGAGAAAGGCAAATCAGCCAGGAATTAGGCATGTCCCCAAGGAAAAAGCTGTGGAGGCAGGCATGTTGTGGTACTTTTGCGCTCTTCTTGGCTAGTCCTTCGCAGCTGCTGTGTTCTTGGAACTCAGGGCTTTCTGGTTAATAGACCCTTACCCTAGGCGTAACTCAAACCTTAACCCTAGGAAGGAAAATCAGCCTATGGTTCGGGATGGTCTCATGGAAATATCACTGGTGGCAGCCAAGTTGCGTCACTTTTGCGCTCCCCTTGGGATGCCTTTTGCAGCTGCAGTGTGCCTGGAGCCCAGGGCTTCCTGGTTTTAAAAGTCCTAGGCCTAAGCCTAACAGTAACCCTAGGAAGGTAAATCAGCCGGGTATTAGGGTTCTTCCTAAGGGAAAAGCCGTGAAAGCAGCCATGTTGTGGCACTTCTGCACTCCCTTTGGGATGCCTTTGGCAGATGAAGTAAGCCTGGAACTCAGGGCTTCCTGGTTAAAGAAATCCAAGCCCTAGGCTGAACCCTAACCCTAACCCTAGGCAGATAAATCAGCCTAGGTATAGGGATGGTGCCAAGGAAAAGCTGTGAAAGCTGCCATGTTGTTGCACTTTTGCACTCCCCTTGGGATGCCTTGAACAGCTGCAGTGTGCCTGGAGCTAAGGGCTTCCTAGTTTCAAAAATCCTAGCCCTAGGCCTAAGCCTAACAGTAACCCTGGGAAAGTAAATCAGCCTGGTGTTAGGCTTCTTGCCAAGGAAAAAGCCGTGAAAGCAGCCATGTTGTGGCACTTCTGCACTCCCTTTGGGATGCCTTTGGCAGATGAAGTAAGCCTGGAACTCAGGGCTTCCTGGTTAAAGAAATCCAAGCCCTAGGCTGAACCCTAACCCTAACCCTAGGCAGATAAATCAACCTAGGTATAGGGATGGTGCCAAGGAAAAAGCTGTGAAAGCTGCCATGTTGTTGCACTTTTGTACTCCCCTTGGGATGCCTTGAACAGCTGCAGTGTGCCTGGAGCCCAGGGCTTCCTAGTTTCAAAAATCCTAGCCCTAGGCCTAAGCCTAACAGTAACCCTGGGAAAGTATGTCAGCCTGGTGTTAGGCTTCTTGCCAAGGAAAAAGCCGTGAAAGCAGCCATGTTGTGGCACTTTTGCACTCCCTTTTGGATGCCTTTCACAGCTCCAGTGTGCCTGGAACTCAGGGCTTCCTGCTTTTAAAAATCCTAGCCCTAGGCCGGACCCCAACCCTATGACGAGAAAGGCAAATCAGCCAGGAATTAGGCATGTCCCCAAGGAAAAAGCTGTGGAGGCAGGCATGTTGTGGTACTTTTGCGCTCTTCTTGGCTAGTCCTTCGCAGCTGCTGTGTTCTTGGAACTCAGGGCTTTCTGGTTAATAGAACCCTTACCCTAGGCGTAACTGAAACCTTAACCCTAGGAAGGAAAATCAGCCTATGGTTCGGGATGGTCTCATGGAAATATCAGTGGTGGCAGCCAAGTTGCGTCACTTTTGCGCTCCCCTTGGGATGCCTTTTGCAGCTGCAGTGTGCCTGGAGCCCAGGGCTTCCTGGTTTTAAAAGTCCTAGGCCTAAGCCTAACAGTAACCCTAGGAAGGTAAATCAGCCGGGTATTAGGGTTCTTCCTAAGGGAAAAGCCGTGAAAGCAGCCATGTTGTGGCACTTCTGCACTCCCTTTGGGATGCCTTTGGCAGATGAAGTAAGCCTGGAACTCAGGGCTTCCTGGTAAAAAAAATTCAAGCCCTAGGCTGAACCCTAACCCTAACCCTAGGCAGATAAATCAGCCTAGGTATAGGGATGGTGCCAAGGAAAAAGCTGTGAAAGCTGCCATGTTGTTGCACTTTTGTACTCCCCTTGGGATGCCTTGAACAGCTGCAGTGTGCCTGGAGCTAAGGGCTTCCTAGTTTCAAAAATCCTAGCCCTAGGCCTAAGCCTAACAGTAACCCTGGGAAAGTAAATCAGCCTGATGTTAGGCTTCTTGCCAAGGAAAAAGCAGTGAAAGCAGCCATGTTGTGGCACTTTTGCACTCCCTTTTGGATGCCTTTCACAGCTCCAGTGTGCCTGGAACTCAGGGCTTCCTGCTTTTAAAAATCCTAGCCCTAGGCCGAACCCCAACCCTATGACGAGAAAGGCAAATCAGCCAGGAATTAGGCATGTCCCCAAGGAAAAAGCTGTGGAGGCAGGCATGTTGTGGTACTTTTGCGCTCTTCTTGGCTAGTCCTTCGCAGCTGCTGTGTTCTTGGAACTCAGGGCTTTCTGGTTAATAGAACCCTTACCCTAGGCGTAACTCAAACCTTAACCCTAGGAAGGAAAATCAGCCTATGGTTCGGGATGGTCTCATGGAAATATCAGTGGTGGCAGCCAAGTTGCGTCACTTTTGCGCTCCCCTTGGGATGCCTTTTGCAGCTGCAGTGTGCCTGGAGCCCAGGGCTTCCTGGTTTTAAAAGTCCTAGGCCTAAGCCTAACAGTAACCCTAGGAAGGTAAATCAGCCGGGTATTAGGGTTCTTCCTAAGGGAAAAGCCGTGAAAGCAGCCATGTTGTGGCACTTCTGCACTCCCTTTGGGATGCCTTTGGCAGATGAAGTAAGCCTGGAACTCAGGGCTTCCTGGTTAAAGAAATCCAAGCCCTAGGCTGAACCCTAACCCTAACCCTAGGCAGATAAATCAGCCTAGGTATAGGGATGGTGCCAAGGAAAAAGCTGTGAAAGCTGCCATGTTGTTGCACTTTTGTACTCCCCTTGGGATGCCTTGAACAGCTGCAGTGTGCCTGGAGCTAAGGGCTTCCTAGTTTCAAAAATCCTAGCCCTAGGCCTAAGCCTAACAGTAACACTGGGAAAGTAAATCAGCCTGATGTTAGGCTTCTTGCCAAGGAAAAAGCCATGAAAGCAGCCATGTTGTGGCACTTTTGCACTCCCTTTTGGATGCCTTTCACAGCTCCAGTGTGCCTGGAACTCAGGGCTTCCTGATTTTAAAAATCCTAGCCCTAGGCCGAACCCCAACCCTAAGACGAGAAAGGCAAATCAGCCAGGAATTAGGCATGTCCCCAAGGAAAAAGCTGTGGAGGCAGGCATGTTGTGCTACTTTTGCGCTCTTCTTAGCTAGTCCTTCGCAGCTGCTGTGTTCTTGGAACTCAGGGCTTTCTGGTTAATAGACCCTTACCCTAGGCGTAACTCAAACCTTAACCCTAGGAAGGAAAATCAGCCTATGGTTCGGGATGGTCTCATGGAAATATCAGTGGTGGCAGCCAAGTTGCGTCACTTTTGCGCTCCCCTTGGGATACCTTTTGCAGCTGCAGTGTGCCTGGAGCCCAGGGCTTCCTGGTTTTAAAAGTCCTAGGCCTAAGCCTAACAGTAACCCTAGGAAGGTAAATCAGCCGGGTATTAGGGTTCTTCCTAAGGGAAAAGCCGTGAAAGCAGCCATGTTGTGGCACTTCTGCACTCCCTTTGGGATGCCTTTGGCAGATGAAGTAAGCCTGGAACTCAGGGCTTCCTGGTAAAAAAAATTCAAGCCCTAGGCTGAACCCTAACCCTAACCCTAGGCAGATAAATCAGCCTAGGTATAGGGATGGTGCCAAGGAAAAAGCTGTGAAAGCTGCCATGTTGTTGCACTTTTGTACTCCCCTTGGGATGCCTTGAACAGCTGCAGTGTGCCTGGAGCTAAGGGCTTCCTAGTTTCAAAAATCCTAGCCCTAGGCCTAAGCCTAACAGTAACCCTGGGAAAGTAAATCAGCCTGATGTTAGGCTTCTTGCCAAGGAAAAAGCAGTGAAAGCAGCCATGTTGTGGCACTTTTGCACTCCCTTTTGGATGCCTTTCACAGCTCCAGTGTGCCTGGAACTCAGGGCTTCCTGATTTTAAAAATCCTAGCCCTAGGCCGAACCCCAACCCTAAGACGAGAAAGGCAAATCAGCCAGGAATTAGGCATGTCCCCAAGGAAAAAGCTGTGGAGGCAGGCATGTTGTGGTACTTTTGCGCTCTTCTTGGCTAGTCCTTCGCAGCTGCTGTGTTCTTGGAACTCAGGGCTTTCTGGTTAATAGAACCCTTACCCTAGGCGTAACTCAAACCTTAACCCTAGGAAGGAAAATCAGCCTATGGTTCGGGATGGTCTCATGGAAATATCAGTGGTGGCAGCCAAGTTGCGTCACTTTTGCGCTCCCCTTGGGATGCCTTTCGCAGCTGCAGTGTGCCTGGAGCCCAGGGCTTCCTGGTTTTAAAAGTCCTAGGCCTAAGCCTAACAGTAACCCTAGGAAGGTAAATCAGCCGGGTATTAGGGTTCTTCCTAAGGGAAAAGCCGTGAAAGCAGCCATGTTGTGGCACTTCTGCACTCCCTTTGGGATGCCTTTGGCAGATGAAGTAAGCCTGGAACTCAGGGCTTCCTGGTTAAAGAAATCCAAGCCCTAGGCTGAACCCTAACCCTAACCCTAGGCAGATAAATCAGCCTAGGTATAGGGATGGTGCCAAGGAAAAAGCTGTGAAAGCTGCCATGTTGTTGCACTTTTGTACTCCCCTTGGGATGCCTTGAACAGCTGCAGTGTGCCTGGAGCTAAGGGCTTCCTAGTTTCAAAAATCCTAGCCCTAGGCCTAAGCCTAACAGTAACCCTGGGAAAGTAAATCAGCCTGATGTTAGGTTTCTTGCCAAGGAAAAAGCCATGAAACAGCCATGTTGTGGCACTTTTGCACTCCCTTTTGGATGCCTTTCACAGCTCCAGTGTGCCTGGAACTCAGGGCTTCCTGATTTTAAAAATCCTAGCCCTAGGCCGAACCCCAACCCTAAGACGAGAAAGGCAAATCAGCCAGGAATTAGGCATGTCCCCAAGGAAAAAGCTGTGGAGGCAGGCATGTTGTGCTACTTTTGCGCTCTTCTTGGCTAGTCCTTCGCAGCTGCTGTGTTCTTGGAACTCAGGGCTTTCTGGTTAATAGACCCTTACCCTAGGCGTAACTCAAACCTTAACCCTAGGAAGGAAAATCAGCCTATGGTTCGGGATGGTCTCATGGAAATATCAGTGGTGGCAGCCAAGTTGCGTCACTTTTGCGCTCCCCTTGGGATGCCTTTTGCAGCTGCAGTGTGCCTGGAGCCCAGGGCTTCCTGGTTTTAAAAGTCCTAGGCCTAAGCCTAACAGTAACCCTAGGAAGGTAAATCAGCCGGGTATTAGGGTTCTTCCTAAGGGAAAAGCCGTGAAAGCAGCCATGTTGTGGCACTTCTGCACTCCCTTTGGGATGCCTTTGGCAGATGAAGTAAGCCTGGAACTCAGGGCTTCCTGGTTAAAGAAATCCAAGCCCTAGGCTGAACCCTAACCCTAACCCTAGGCAGATAAATCAGCCTAGGTATAGGGATGGTGCCAAGGAAAAGCTGTGAAAGCTGCCATGTTGTTGCACTTTTGCACTCCCCTTGGATGCCTTTTGCAGCTGCAGTGTGCCTGGAGCCCAGGGCTTCCTGGTTTTAAAAGTCCTAGGCCTAAGCCTAACAGTAACCCTGGGAAAGTAAATCAGCCTGATGTTAGGCTTCTTGCCAAGGAAAAAGCCGTGAAAGCAGCCATGTTGTGGCACTTCTGCACTCCCTTTGGGATGCCTTTGGCAGATGAAGTAAGCCTGGAACTCAGGGCTTCCTGGTTAAAGAAATCCAAGCCCTAGGCTGAACCCTAACCCTAACCCTAGGCAGATAAATCAGCCTAGGTATAGGGATGGTGCCAAGGAAAAAGCTGTGAAAGCTGCCATGTTGTTGCACTTTTGTACTCCCCTTGGGATGCCTTGAACAGCTGCAGTGTGCCTGGAGCCCAGGGCTTCCTAGTTTTAAAAATCCTAGCCCTAGGCCTAAGCCTAACAGTAACCCTGGGAAGGCAAATCAGCCTGGTGTTAGGCTTCTTGCCAAGGAAAAAGCCATGAAACAGCCATGTTGTGGCACTTTTGCACTCCCTTTTGGATGCCTTTCACAGCTCCAGTGTGCCTGGAACTCAGGGCTTCCTGCTTTTAAAAATCCTAGCCCTAGGCCGAACCCCAACCCTATGACGAGAAAGGCAAATCAGCCAGGAATTAGGCATGTCCCCAAGGAAAATGCTGTGGAGGCAGGCATGTTGTGGTACTTTTGCGCTCTTCTTGGCTAGTCCTTCGCAGCTGCTGTGTTCTTGGAACTCAGGGCTTTCTGGTTAATAGAACCCTTACCCTAGGCGTAACTCAAACCTTAACCCTAGGAAGGAAAATCAGCCTATGGTTCGGGATGGTCTCATGGAAATATCAGTGGTGGCAGCCAAGTTGCGTCACTTTTGCGCTCCCCTTGGGATGCCTTTTGCAGCTGCAGTGTGCCTGGAGCCCAGGGCTTCCTGGTTTTAAAAGTCCTAGGCCTAAGCCTAACAGTAACCCTAGGAAGGTAAATCAGCCGGGTATTAGGGTTCTTCCTAAGGGAAAAGCCGTGAAAGCAGCCATGTTGTGGCACTTCTGCACTCCCTTTGGGATGCCTTTGGCAGATGAAGTAAGCCTGGAACTCAGGGCTTCCTGGTTAAAGAAATCCAAGCCCTAGGCTGAACCCTAACCCTAACCCTAGGCAGATAAATCAGCCTAGGTATAGGGATGGTGCCAAGGAAAAGCTGTGAAAGCTGCCATGTTGTTGCACTTTTGTACTCCCCTTGGGATGCCTTGAACAGCTGCAGTGTGCCTGGAGCCCAGGGCTTCCTAGTTTCAAAAATCCTAGCCCTAGGCCTAAGCCTAACAGTAACCCTGGGAAAGTATGTCAGCCTGGTGTTAGGCATCTTGCCAAGGAAAAAGCCGTGAAAGCAGCCATGTTGTGGCACTTTTGCACTCCCTTTTGGATGCCTTTCACAGCTGCAGTGTGCCTGGAACTCAGGGCTTCCTGATTTTAAAAATCCTAGCCCTAGGCCGAACCCCAACCCTAAGACGAGAAAGGCAAATCAGCCAGGAATTAGGCATGTCCCCAAGGAAAAAGCTGTGGAGGCAGGCATGTTGTGGTACTTTTGCGCTCTTCTTGGCTAGTCCTTCGCAGCTGCTGTGTTCTTGGAACTCAGGGCTTTCTGGTTAATAGAACCCTTACCCTAGGCGTAACTCAAACCTTAAGCCTAGGAAGGAAAATCAACCTATGGTTCGGGATGGTCTCATGGAAATATCAGTGGTGGCAGCCAAGTTGCGTCACTTTTGCGCTCCCCTTGAGATGCCTTTCGCAGCTGCAGTGTGCCTGGAGCCCAGGGCTTCCTGGTTTTAAAAGTCCTAGGCCTAAGCCTAACAGTAACCCTAGGAAGGTAAATCAGCCGGGTATTAGGGTTCTTTCTAAGGGAAAAGCCGTGAAAGCAGCCATGTTGTGGCACTTCTGCACTCCCTTTGGGATGCCTTTGGCAGATGAAGTAAGCCTGGAACTCAGGGCTTCCTGGTAAAAAAAATTCAAGCCCTAGGCTGAACCCTAACCCTAACCCTAGGCAGATAAATCAGCCCAGGTATAGGGATGGTGCCAAGGAAAAAGCTGTGAAAGCTGCCATGTTGTTGCACTATTGTACTCCCCTTGGGATGCCTTGAACAGCTGCAGTGTGCCTGGAGCTAAGGGCTTCCTAGTTTCAAAAATCCTAGCCCTAGGCCTAAGCCTAACAGTAACCCTGGGAAAGTAAATCAGCCTGATGTTAGGCTTCTTGCCAAGGAAAAAGCCGTGAAAGCAGCCATGTTGTGGCACTTCTGCACTCCCTTTGGGATGCCTTTGGCAGATGAAGTAAGCCTGGAACTCAGGGCTTCCTGGTTAAAGAAATCCAAGCCCTAGGCTGAACCCTAACCCTAACCCTAGGCAGATAAATCAGCCTAGGTATAGGGATGGTGCCAAGGAAAAAGCTGTGAAAGCTGCCATGTTGTTGCACTTTTGTACTCCCCTTGGGATGCCTTGAACAGCTGCAGTGTGCCTGGAGCCCAGGGCTTCCTAGTTTTAAAAATCCTAGCCCTAGGCCTAAGCCTAACAGTAACCCTGGGAAGGCAAATCAGCCTGGTGTTAGGCTTCTTGCCAAGGAAAAAGCCGTGAAAGCAGCCATGTTGTGGCACTTTTGCACTCCCTTTTGGATGCCTTTCACAGCTCCAGTGTGCCTGGAACTCAGGGCTTCCTGCTTTTAAAAATCCTAGCCCTAGGCCGAACCCCAACCCTAAGACGAGAAAGGCAAATCAGCCAGGAATTAGGCATGTCCCCAAGGAAAATGCTGTGGAGGCAGGCATGTTGTGGTACTTTTGCGCTCTTCTTGGCTAGTCCTTCGCAGCTACTGTGTTCTTGGAACTCAGGGCTTTCTGGTTAATAGAACCCTTACCCTAGGCGTAACTCAAACCTTAACCCTAGGAAGGAAAATCAGCCTATGGTTCGGGATGGTCTCATGGAAATATCAGTGGTGGCAGCCAAGTTGCGTCACTTTTGCGCTCCCCTTGGGATGCCTTTTGCAGCTGCAGTGTGCCTGGAGCCCAGGGCTTCCTGGTTTTAAAAGTCCTAGGCCTAAGCCTAACAGTAACCCTAGGAAGGTAAATCAGCCGGGTATTAGGGTTCTTCCTAAGGGAAAAGCCGTGAAAGCAGCCATGTTGTGGCACTTCTGCACTCCCTTTGGGATGCCTTTGGCAGATGAAGTAAGCCTGGAACTCAGGGCTTCCTGGTTAAAGAAATCCAAGCCCTAGGCTGAACCCTAACCCTAACCCTAGGCAGATAAATCAGCCTAGGTATAGGGATGGTGCCAAGGAAAAGCTGTGAAAGCTGCCATGTTGTTGCACTTTTGTACTCCCCTTGGGATGCCTTGAACAGCTGCAGTGTGCCTGGAGCTAAGGGCTTCCTAGTTTCAAAAATCCTAGCCCTAGGCCTAAGCCTAACAGTAACCCTGGGAAAGTATGTCAGCCTGATGTTAGGCTTCTTGCCAAGGAAAAAGCCGTGAAAGCAGCCATGTTGTGGCACTTCTGCACTCCCTTTGGGATGCCTTTGGCAGATGAAGTAAGCCTGGAACTCAGGGCTTCCTGGTTAAAGAAATCCAAGCCCTAGGCTGAACCCTAACCCTAACCCTAGGCAGATAAATCAGCCTAGGTATAGGGATGGTGCCAAGGAAAAAGCTGTGAAAGCTGCCATGTTGTTGCACTTTTGTACTCCCCTTGGGATGCCTTGAACAGCTGCAGTGTGCCTGGAGCTAAGGGCTTCCTAGTTTCAAAAATCCTAGCCCTAGGCCTAAGCCTAACAGTAACCCTGGGAAAGTAAATCAGCCTGATGTTAGGCTTCTTGCCAAGGAAAAAGCCGTGAAACAGCCATGTTGTGGCACTTTTGCACTCCCTTTTGGATGCCTTTCACAGCTCCAGTGTGCCTGGAACTCAGGGCTTCCTGCTTTTAAAAATCCTAGCCCTAGGCCAAACCCCAACCCTAAGACGAGAAAGGCAAATCAGCCAGGAATTAGGCATGTCCCCAAGGAAAAAGCTGTGGAGGCAGGCATGTTGTGGTACTTTTGCGCTCTTCTTGGCTAGTCCTTCGCAGCTGCTGTGTTCTTGGAACTCAGGGCTTTCTGGTTAATAGAACCCTTACCCTAGGCGTAACTCAAACCTTAACCCTAGGAAGGAAAATCAACCTATGGTTCGGGATGGTCTCATGGAAATATCAGTGGTGGCAGCCAAGTTGCGTCACTTTTGCGCTCCCCTTGGGATGCCTTTTGCAGCTGCAGTGTGCCTGGAGCCCAGGGCTTCCTGGTTTTAAAAGTCCTAGGCCTAAGCCTAACAGTAACCCTAGGAAGGTAAATCAGCCGGGTATTAGGGTTCTTCCTAAGGGAAAAGCCGTGAAAGCAGCCATGTTGTGGCACTTCTGCACTCCCTTTGGGATGCCTTTGGCAGATGAAGTAAGGCTGGAACTCAGGGCTTCCTGGTTAAAGAAATCCAAGCCCTAGGCTGAACCCTAACCCTAACCCTAGGCAGATAAATCAGCCTAGGTATAGGGATGGTGCCAAGGAAAAAGCTGTGAAAGCTGCCATGTTGTTGCACTTTTGTACTCCCCTTGGGATGCCTTGAACAGCTGCAGTGTGCCTGGAGCCCAGGGCTTCCTAGTTTCAAAAATCCTAGCCCTAGGCCTAAGCCTAACAGTAACCCTGGGAAAGTATGTCAGCCTGGTGTTAGGCATCTTGCCAAGGAAAAAGCCGTGAAAGCAGCCATGTTGTGGCACTTTTGCACTCCCTTTTGGATGCCTTTCACAGCTGCAGTGTGCCTGGAACTCAGGGCTTCCTGATTTTAAAAATCCTAGCCCTAGGCCGAACCCCAACCCTAAGACGAGAAAGGCAAATCAGCCAGGAATTAGGCATGTCCCCAAGGAAAAAGCTGTGGAGGCAGGCATGTTGTGGTACTTTTGCGCTCTTCTTGGCTAGTCCTTCGCAGCTGCTGTGTTCTTGGAACTCAGGGCTTTCTGGTTAATAGAACCCTTACCCTAGGCGTAACTCAAACCTTAACCCTAGGAAGGAAAATCAACCTATGGTTCGGGATGGTCTCATGGAAATATCAGTGGTGGCAGCCAAGTTGCGTCACTTTTGCGCTCCCCTTGAGATGCCTTTCGCAGCTGCAGTGTGCCTGGAGCCCAGGGCTTCCTGGTTTTAAAAGTCCTAGGCCTAAGCCTAACAGTAACCCTAGGAAGGTAAATCAGCCGGGTATTAGGGTTCTTTCTAAGGGAAAAGCCGTGAAAGCAGCCATGTTGTGGCACTTCTGCACTCCCTTTGGGATGCCTTTGGCAGATGAAGTAAGCCTGGAACTCAGGGCTTCCTGGTTAAAAAAATTCAAGCCCTAGGCTGAACCCTAACCCTAACCCTAGGCAGATAAATCAGCCCAGGTATAGGGATGGTGCCAAGGAAAAAGCTGTGAAAGCTGCCATGTTGTTGCACTATTGTACTCCCCTTGGGATGCCTTGAACAGCTGCAGTGTGCCTGGAGCTAAGGGCTTCCTAGTTTCAAAAATCCTAGCCCTAGGCCTAAGCCTAACAGTAACCCTGGGAAAGTAAATCAGCCTGATGTTAGGCTTCTTGCCAAGGAAAAAGCCGTGAAAGCAGCCATGTTGTGGCACTTCTGCACTCCCTTTGGGATGCCTTTGGCAGATGAAGTAAGCCTGGAACTCAGGGCTTCCTGGTTAAAGAAATCCAAGCCCTAGGCTGAACCCTAACCCTAACCCTAGGCAGATAAATCAGCCTAGGTATAGGGATGGTGCCAAGGAAAAAGCTGTGAAAGCTGCCATGTTGTTGCACTTTTGTACTCCCCTTGGGATGCCTTGAACAGCTGCAGTGTGCCTGGAGCCCAGGGCTTCCTAGTTTTAAAAATCCTAGCCCTAGGCCTAAGCCTAACAGTAACCCTGGGAAGGCAAATCAGCCTGGTGTTAGGCTTCTTGCCAAGGAAAAAGCCGTGAAAGCAGCCATGTTGTGGCACTTTTGCACTCCCTTTTGGATGCCTTTCACAGCTCCAGTGTGCCTGGAACTCAGGGCTTCCTGCTTTTAAAAATCCTAGCCCTAGGCCGAACCCCAACCCTAAGACGAGAAAGGCAAATCAGCCAGGAATTAGGCATGTCCCCAAGGAAAAAGCTGTGGAGGCAGGCATGTTGTGGTACTTTTGCGCTCTTCTTGGCTAGTCCTTCGCAGCTGCTGTGTTCTTGGAACTCAGGGCTTTCTGGTTAATAGAACCCTTACCCTAGGCGTAACTCAAACCTTAACCCTAGGAAGGAAAATCAGCCTATGGTTCGGGATGGTCTCATGGAAATATCAGTGGTGGCAGCCAAGTTGCGTCACTTTTGCGCTCCCCTTGGGATGCCTTTTGCAGCTGCAGTGTGCCTGGAGCCCAGGGCTTCCTGGTTTTAAAAGTCCTAGGCCTAAGCCTAACAGTAACCCTAGGAAGGTAAATCAGCCGGGTATTAGGGTTCTTCCTAAGGGAAAAGCCGTGAAAGCAGCCATGTTGTGGCACTTCTGCACTCCCTTTGGGATGCCTTTGGCAGATGAAGTAAGCCTGGAACTCAGGGCTTCCTGGTTAAAGAAATCCAAGCCCTAGGCTGAACCCTAACCCTAACCCTAGGCAGATAAATCAGCCTAGGTATAGGGATGGTGCCAAGGAAAAGCTGTGAAAGCTGCCATGTTGTTGCACTTTTGTACTCCCCTTGGGATGCCTTGAACAGCTGCAGTGTGCCTGGAGCTAAGGGCTTCCTAGTTTCAAAAATCCTAGCCCTAGGCCTAAGCCTAACAGTAACCCTGGGAAAGTATGTCAGCCTGGTGTTAGGCTTCTTGCCAAGGAAAAAGCCGTGAAAGCAGCCATGTTGTGGCACTTCTGCACTCCCTTTGGGATGCCTTTGGCAGATGAAGTAAGCCTGGAACTCAGGGCTTCCTGGTTAAAGAAATCCAAGCCCTAGGCTGAACCCTAACCCTAACCCTAGGCAGATAAATCAGCCTAGGTATAGGGATGGTGCCAAGGAAAAAGCTGTGAAAGCTGCCATGTTGTTGCACTTTTGTACTCCCCTTGGGATGCCTTGAACAGCTGCAGTGTGCCTGGAGCTAAGGGCTTCCTAGTTTCAAAAATCCTAGCCCTAGGCCTAAGCCTAACAGTAACCCTGGGAAAGTAAATCAGCCTGATTTTAGGCTTCTTGCCAAGGAAAAAGCCATGAAACAGCCATGTTGTGGCACTTTTGCACTCCCTTTTGGATGCCTTTCACAGCTCCAGTGTGCCTGGAACTCAGGGCTTCCTGCTTTTAAAAATCCTAGCCCTAGGCCGAACCCCAACCCTAAGACGAGAAAGGCAAATCAGCCAGGAATTAGGCATGTCCCCAAGGAAAAAGCTGTGGAGGCAGGCATGTTGTGGTACTTTTGCGCTCTTCTTGGCTAGTCCTTCGCAGCTGCTGTGTTCTTGGAACTCAGGGCTTTCTGGTTAATAGAACCCTTACCCTAGGCGTAACTCAAACCTTAACCCTAGGAAGGAAAATCAACCTATGGTTCGGGATGGTCTCATGGAAATATCAGTGGTGGCAGCCAAGTTGCGTCACTTTTGCGCTCCCCTTGGGATGCCTTTTGCAGCTGCAGTGTGCCTGGAGCCCAGGGCTTCCTGGTTTTAAAAGTCCTAGGCCTAAGCCTAACAGTAACCCTAGGAAGGTAAATCAGCCGGGTATTAGGGTTCTTCCTAAGGGAAAAGCCGTGAAAGCAGCCATGTTGTGGCACTTCTGCACTCCCTTTGGGATGCCTTTGGCAGATGAAGTAAGCCTGGAACTCAGGGCTTCCTGGTTAAAGAAATCCAAGCCCTAGGCTGAACCCTAACCCTAACCCTAGGCAGATAAATCAGCCTAGGTATAGGGATGGTGCCAAGGAAAAAGCTGTGAAAGCTGCCATGTTGTTGCACTTTTGTACTCCCCTTGGGATGCCTTGAACAGCTGCAGTGTGCCTGGAGCCCAGGGCTTCCTAGTTTCAAAAATCCTAGCCCTAGGCCTAAGCCTAACAGTAACCCTGGGAAAGTATGTCAGCCTGGTGTTAGGCATCTTGCCAAGGAAAAAGCCGTGAAAGCAGCCATGTTGTGGCACTTTTGCACTCCCTTTTGGATGCCTTTCACAGCTGCAGTGTGCCTGGAACTCAGGGCTTCCTGATTTTAAAAATCCTAGCCCTAGGCCGAACCCCAACCCTAAGACGAGAAAGGCAAATCAGCCAGGAATTAGGCATGTCCCCAAGGAAAAAGCTGTGGAGGCAGGCATGTTGTGCTACTTTTGCGCTCTTCTTGGCTAGTCCTTCGCAGCTGCTGTGTTCTTGGAACTCAGGGCTTTCTGGTTAATAGACCCTTACCCTAGGCGTAACTCAAACCTTAAGCCTAGGAAGGAAAATCAACCTATGGTTCGGGATGGTCTCATGGAAATATCAGTGGTGGCAGCCAAGTTGCGTCACTTTTGCGCTCCCCTTGAGATGCCTTTCGCAGCTGCAGTGTGCCTGGAGCCCAGGGCTTCCTGGTTTTAAAAGTCCAAGGCCTAAGCCTAACAGTAACCCTAGGAAGGTAAATCAGCCGGGTATTAGGGTTCTTTCTAAGGGAAAAGCCGTGAAAGCAGCCATGTTGTGGCACTTCTGCACTCCCTTTGGGATGCCTTTGGCAGATGAAGTAAGCCTGGAACTCAGGGCTTCCTGGTTAAAGAAATCCAAGCCCTAGGCTGAACCCTAACCCTAACCCTAGGCAGATAAATCAGCCTAGGTATAGGAATGGTGCCAAGGAAAAAGCTGTGAAAGCTGCCATGTTGTTGCACTATTGTACTCCCCTTGGGATGCCTTGAACAGCTGCAGTGTGCCTGGAGCTAAGGGCTTCCTAGTTTCAAAAATCCTAGCCCTAGGCCTAAGCCTAACAGTAACCCTGGGAAAGTAAATCAGCCTGATGTTAGGCTTCTTGCCAAGGAAAAAGCCGTGAAAGCAGCCATGTTGTGGCACTTCTGCACTCCCTTTGGGATGCCTTTGGCAGATGAAGTAAGCCTGGAACTCAGGGCTTCCTGGTTAAAGAAATCCAAGCCCTAGGCTGAACCCTAACCCTAACCCTAGGCAGATAAATCAGCCTAGGTATAGGGATGGTGCCAAGGAAAAAGCTGTGAAAGCTGCCATGTTGTTGCACTTTTGTACTCCCCTTGGGATGCCTTGAACAGCTGCAGTGTGCCTGGAGCCCAGGGCTTCCTAGTTTCAAAAATCCTAGCCCTAGGCCTAAGCCTAACAGTAAGCCTGGGAAAGTAAATCAGCCTGATGTTAGGCTTCTTGCCAAGGAAAAAGCCGTGAAAGCAGCCATGTTGTGGCACTTTTGCACTCCCTTTTGGATGCCTTTCACAGCTCCAGTGTGCCTGGAACTCAGGGCTTCCTGCTTTTAAAAATCCTAGCCCTAGGCCGAACCCCAACCCTAAGACGAGAAAGGCAAATCAGCCAGGAATTAGGCATGTCCCCAAGGAAAAAGCTGTGGAGGCAGGCATGTTGTGGTACTTTTGCGCTCTTCTTGGCTAGTCCTTCGCAGCTGCTGTGTTCTTGGAACTCAGGGCTTTCTGGTTAATAGAACCCTTACCCTAGGCGTAACTCAAACCTTAACCCTAGGAAGGAAAATCAGCCTATGGTTCGGGATGGTCTCATGGAAATATCAGTGGTGGCAGCCAAGTTGCGTCACTTTTGCGCTCCCCTTGGGATGCCTTTCGCAGCTGCAGTGTGCCTGGAGCCCAGGGCTTCCTGGTTTTAAAAGTCCTAGGCCTAAGCCTAACAGTAACCCTAGGAAGGTAAATCAGCCGGGTATTAGGGTTCTTCCTAAGGGAAAAGCCGTGAAAGCAGCCATGTTGTGGCACTTCTGCACTCCCTTTGGGATGCCTTTGGCAGATGAAGTAAGCCTGGAACTCAGGGCTTCCTGGTTAAAGAAATTCAAGCCCTAGGCTGAACCCTAACCCTAACCCTAGGCAGTTAAATCAGCCTAGGTATAGGGATGGTGCCAAGGAAAAAGCTGTGAAAGCTGCCATGTTGTTGCACTTTTGTACTCCCCTTGGGATGCCTTGAACAGCTGCAGTGTGCCTGGAGCTAAGGGCTTCCTAGTTTCAAAAATCCTAGCCCTAGGCCTAAGCCTAACAGTAACCCTGGGAAAGTAAATCAGCCTGATGTTAGGCTTCTTGCCAAGGAAAAAGCCGTGAAAGCAGCCATGTTGTGGCACTTCTGCACTCCCTTTGGGATGCCTTTGGCAGATGAAGTAAGCCTGGAACTCAGGGCTTCCTGGTTAAAGAAATCCAAGCCCTAGGCTGAACCCTAACCCTAACCCTAGGCAGATAAATCAGCCTAGGTATAGGGATGGTGCCAAGGAAAAAGCTGTGAAAGCGGCCATGTTGTTGCACTTTTGTACTCCCCTTGGGATGCCTTGAACAGCTGCAGTGTGCCTGGAGCTAAGGGCTTCCTAGTTTCAAAAATCCTAGCCCTAGGCCTAAGCCTAACAGTAACCCTGGGAAAGTAAATCAGCCTGATGTTAGGCTTCTTGCCAAGGAAAAAGCCGTGAAAGCAGCCATGTTGTGGCACTTTTGCACTCCCTTTTGGATGCCTTTCACAGCTCCAGTGTGCCTGGAACTCAGGGCTTCCTGATTTTAAAAATCCTAGCCCTAGGCCGAACCCCAACCCTAAGACGAGAAAGGCAAATCAGCCAGGAATTAGGCATGTCCCCAAGGAAAAAGCTGTGGAGGCAGGCATGTTGTGGTACTTTTGCGCTCTTCTTGGCTAGTCCTTCGCAGCTGCTGTGTTCTTGGAACTCAGGGCTTGCTGGTTAATAGAACCCTTACCCTAGGCGTAACTCAAACCTTAACCCTAGGAAGGAAAATCAGCCTATGGTTCGGGATGGTCTCATGGAAATATCAGTGGTGGCAGCCAAGTTGCGTCACTTTTGCGCTCCCCTTGGGATGCCTTTCGCAGCTGCAGTGTGCCTGGAGCCCAGGGCTTCCTGGTTTTAAAAGTCCTAGGCCTAAGCCTAACAGTAACCCTAGGAAGGTAAATCAGCCGGGTATTAGGGTTCTTCCTAAGGGAAAAGCCGTGAAAGCAGCCATGTTGTGGCACTTCTGCACTCCCTTTGGGATGCCTTTGGCAGATGAAGTAAGCCTGGAACTCAGGGCTTCCTGGTTAAAGAAATCCAAGCCCTAGGCTGAACCCTAACCCTAACCCTAGGCAGATAAATCAGCCTAGGTATAGGGATGGTGCCAAGGAAAAAGCTGTGAAAGCTGCCATGTTGTTGCACTTTTGTACTCCCCTTGGGATGCCTTGAACAGCTGCAGTGTGCCTGGAGCCCAGGGCTTCCTAGTTTCAAAAATCCTAGCCCTAGGCCTAAGCCTAACAGTAACCCTGGGAAAGTATGTCAGCCTGGTGTTAGGCTTCTTGCCAAGGAAAAAGCCGTGAAAGCAGCCATGTTGTGGCACTTTTGCACTCCCTTTTGGATGCCTTTCACAGCTCCAGTGTGCCTGGAACTCAGGGCTTCCTGCTTTTAAAAATCCTAGCCCTAGGCCGAACCCCAACCCTAAGACGAGAAAGGCAAATCAGCCAGGAATTAGGCATGTCCCCAAGGAAAAAGCTGTGGAGGCAGGCATGTTGTGGTACTTTTGTGCTCTTCTTGGCTAGTCCTTCGCAGCTGCTGTGTTCTTGGAACTCAGGGCTTTCTGGTTAATAGACCCTTACCCTAGGCGTAACTCAAACCTTAACCCTAGGAAGGAAAATCAACCTATGGTTCGGGATGGTCTCATGGAAATATCAGTGGTGGCAGCCAAGTTGCGTCACTTTTGCGCTCCCCTTGGGATGCCTTTTGCAGCTGCAGTGTGCCTGGAGCCCAGGGCTTCCTGGTTTTAAAAGTCCTAGGCCTAAGCCTAACAGTAACCCTAGGAAGGTAAATCAGCCGGGTATTAGGGTTCTTCCTAAGGGAAAAGCCGTGAAAGCAGCCATGTTGTGGCACTTCTGCACTCCCTTTGGGATGCCTTTGGCAGATGAAGTAAGCCTGGAACTCAGGGCTTCCTGGTTAAAGAAATTCAAGCCCTAGGCTGAACCCTAACCCTAACCCTAGGCAGATAAATCAGCCTAGGTATAGGGATGGTGCCAAGGAAAAAGCTGTGAAAGCTGCCATGTTGTTGCACTTTTGTACTCCCCTTGGGATGCCTTGAACAGCTGCAGTGTGCCTGGAGCTAAGGGCTTCCTAGTTTTAAAAATCGTAGCCCTAGGCTTAAGCCTAATAGTAACCCTGGGAAGGTAAGTCAGCCTGGTGTTAGGCGTCTTGCCAAGGAAAAAGCCGTGAAAGCAGCCATGTTGTGGCACTTTTGCAATCCCTTTTGGATGCCTTTCACAGCTCCAGTGTGCCTGGAACTCAGGGCTTCCTGCTTTTAAAAATCCTAGCCCTAGGCCGAACCCCAACCCTATGATGAGAAAGGCAAATCAGCCAGGAATTAGGCATGTCCCCAAGGAAAAAGCTGTGGAGGCAGGCATGTTGTGGTACTTTTGCGCTCTTCTTGGCTAGTCCTTCGCAGCTGCTGTGTTCTTGGAACTCAGGGCTTTCTGGTTAATAGAACCCTTACCCTAGGCGTAACTCAAACCTTAACCCTAGGAAGGAAAATCAACCTATGGTTCGGGATGGTCTCATGGAAATATCAGTGGTGGCAGCCAAGTTGCGTCACTTTTGCGCTGCCCTTGGGATGCCTTTCGCAGCTGCAGTGTGCCTGGAGCCCAGGGCTTCCTGGTTTTAAAAGTCCTAGGCCTAAGCCTAACAGTAACCCTAGGAAGGTAAATCAGCCGGGTATTAGGGTTCTTTCTAAGGGAAAAGCCGTGAAAGCAGCCATGTTGTGGCACTTCTGCACTACCTTTGGGATGCCTTTGGCAGATGAAGTAAGCCTGGAACTCAGGGCTTCCTGGTAAAAAAAATTCAAGCCCTAGGCTGAACCCTAACCCTAACCCTAGGCAGATAAATCAGCCCAGGTATAGGGATGGTGCCAAGGAAAAAGCTGTGAAAGCTGCCATGTTGTTGCACTTTTGTACTCCCCTTGGGATGCCTTGAACAGCTGCAGTGTGCCTGGAGCTAAGGGCTTCCTAGTTTCAAAAATCCTAGCCCTAGGCCTAAGCCTAATAGTAACCCTGGGAAAGTAAATCAGCCTGATGTTAGGCTTCTTGCCAAGGAAAAAGCCGTGAAAGCAGCCATGTTGTGGCACTTCTGCACTCCCTTTGGGATGCCTTTGGCAGATGAAGTAAGCCTGGAACTCAGGGCTTCCTGGTTAAAGAAATCCAAGCCCTAGGCTGAACCCTAACCCTAACCCTAGGCAGATAAATCAGCCTAGGTATAGGGATGGTGCCAAGGAAAAAGCTGTGAAAGCTGCCATGTTGTTGCACTTTTGTACTCCCCTTGGGATGCCTTGAACAGCTGCAGTGTGCCTGGAGCTAAGGGCTTCCTAGTTTCAAAAATCCTAGCCCTAGGCCTAAGCCTAACAGTAACCCTGGGAAAGTAAATCAGCCTGATGTTAGGCTTCTTGCCAAGGAAAAAGCCGTGAAAGCAGCCATGTTGTGGCACTTTTGCACTCCCTTTTGGATGCCTTTCACAGCTCCAGTGTGCCTGGAACTCAGGGCTTCCTGATTTTAAAAATCCTAGCCCTAGGCCGAACCCCAACCCTAAGACGAGAAAGGCAAATCAGCCAGGAATTAGGCATGTCCCCAAGGAAAAAGCTGTGGAGGCAGGCATGTTGTGGTACTTTTGCGCTCTTCTTGGCTAGTCCTTCGCAGCTGCTGTGTTCTTGGAACTCAGGGCTTGCTGGTTAATAGAACCCTTACCCTAGGCGTAACTCAAACCTTAACCCTAGGAAGGAAAATCAGCCTATGGTTCGGGATGGTCTCATGGAAATATCAGTGGTGGCAGCCAAGTTGCGTCACTTTTGCGCTCCCCTTGGGATGCCTTTCACAGCTGCAGTGTGCCTGGAGCCCAGGGCTTCCTGGTTTTAAAAGTCCTAGGCCTAAGCCTAACAGTAACCCTAGGAAGGTAAATCAGCCGGGTATTAGGGTTCTTCCTAAGGGAAAAGCCGTGAAAGCAGCCATGTTGTTGCACTTTTGTAGTCCCCTTGGGATGCCTTGAACAGCTGCAGTGTGCCTGGAGCTAAGGGCTTCCTAGTTTCAAAAATCCTAGCCCTAGGCCTAAGCCTAACAGTAACCCTGGGAAGGTAAATCAGCCTTATGTTAGGCTTCTTGCCAAGGAAAAAGCCGTGAAAGCAGCCATGTTGTGGCACTTCTGCACTCCCTTTGGGATGCCTTTGGCAGATGAAGTAAGCCTGGAACTCAGGGCTTCCTGGTTAAAGAAATCCAAGCCCTAGGCTGAACCCTAACCCTAACCCTAGGCAGATAAATCAGCCTAGGTATAGGGATGGTGCCAAGGAAAAAGCTGTGAAAGCTGCCATGTTGTTGCACTTTTGTACTCCCCTTGGGATGCCTTGAACAGCTGCAGTGTGCCTGGAGCTAAGGGCTTCCTAGTTTCAAAAATCCTAGCCCTAGGCCTAAGCCTAACAGTAACCCTGGGAAAGTAAATCAGCCTGGTGTTAGGCTTCTTGCCAAGGAAAAAGCTGTGAAAGCTGCCATGTTGTTGCACTTTTGTACTCCCCTTGGGATGCCTTGAACAGCTGCAGTGTGCCTGGAGCTAAGGGCTTCCTAGTTTCAAAAATCCTAGCCCTAGGCCTAAGCCTAACAGTAACCCTGGGAAAGTAAATCAGCCTGGTGTTAGGCTTCTTGCCAAGGAAAAAGCCGTGAAAGCAGCCATGTTGTGGCACTTTTGCACTCCCTTTTGGATGCCTTTCACAGCTGCAGTGTGCCTGGAACTCAGGGCTTCCTGCTTTTAAAAATCCTGGCCCTAAGCCGAACCGCAACCCTAAGACGAGAAAGGCAAATCAGCCAGGAATTAGGCATGTCCCCAAGGAAAAAGCTGTGGAGGCAGGCATGTTGTGGTACTTTTGCGCTCTTCTTGGCTAGTCCTTCGCAGCTGCTGTGTTCTTGGAACTCAGGGCTTGCTGGTTAATAGACCCTTACCCTAGGCGTAACTCAAACCTTAACCCTAGGAAGGAAAATCAACCTATGGTTCGGGATGGTCTCATGGAAATATCAGTGGTGGCAGCCAAGTTGCGTCACTTTTGCGCTCCCCTTGGGATGCCTTTTGCAGCTGCAGTGTGCCTGGAGCCCAGGGCTTCCTGGTTTTAAAAGTCCTAGGCCTAAGCCTAACAGTAACCCTAGGAAGGTAAATCAGCCGGGTATTAGGGTTCTTCCTAAGGGAAAAGCCGTGAAAGCAGCCATGTTGTGGCACTTCTGCACTCCCTTTGGGATGCCTTTGGCAGATGAAGTAAGCCTGGAACTCAGGGCTTCCTGGTTAAAGAAATTCAAGCCCTAGGCTGAACCCTAACCCTAACCCTAGGCAGATAAATCAGCCTAGGTATAGGGATGGTGCCAAGGAAAAAGCTGTGAAAGCTGCCATGTTGTTGCACTTTTGTACTCCCCTTGGGATGCCTTGAACAGCTGCAGTGTGCCTGGAGCTAAGGGCTTCCTAGTTTTAAAAATCCTAGCCCTAGGCCTAAGCCTAATAGTAACCCTGGGAAGGTAAGTCAGCCTGGTGTTAGGCGTCTTGCCAAGGAACAAGCCGTGAAAGCAGCCATGTTGTGGCACTTCTGCACTCCCTTTTGGATGCCTTTCACAGCTCCAGTGTGCCTGGAACTCAGGGCTTCCTGCTTTTAAAAATCCTAGCCCTAGGCCGAACCCCAACCCTATGACGAGAAAGGCAAATCAGCCAGGAATTAGGCATGTCCCCAAGGAAAAAGCTGTGGAGGCAGGCATGTTGTGGTACTTTTGCGCTCTTCTTGGCTAGTCCTTCGCAGCTGCTGTGTTCTTGGAACTCAGGGCTTTCTGGTTAATAGAGCCCTTACCCTAGGCGTAACTCAAACCTTAACCCTAGGAAGGAAAATCAGCCTATGGTTCGGGATGGTCTCATGGAAATATCAGTGGTGGCAGCCAAGTTGCGTCACTTTTGCGCTCCCCTTTGGATGCCTTTCGCAGCTGCAGTGTGCCTGGAGCCCAGGGCTTCCTGGTTTTAAAAGTCCTAGGCCTAAGCCTAACAGTAACCCTAGGAAGGTAAATCAGCCGGGTATTAGGGTTCTTCCTAAGGGAAAAGCCGTGAAAGCAGCCATGTTGTGGCACTTCTGCACTCCCTTTGGGATGCCTTTGGCAGATGAAGTAAGCCTGGAACTCAGGGCTTCCTGGTAAAAAAAATTCAAGCCCTAGGCTGAACCCTAACCCTAACCCTAGGCAGATAAATCAGCCCAGGTATAGGGATGGTGCCAAGGAAAAAGCTGTGAAAGCTGCCATGTTGTTGCACTTTTGTACTCCCCTTGGGATGCCTTGAACAGCTGCAGTGTGCCTGGAGCTAAGGGCTTCCTAGTTTCAAAAATCCTAGCCCTAGGCCTAAGCCTAACAGTAACCCTGGGAAAGTAAATCAGCCTGATGTTAGGCTTCTTGCCAAGGAAAAAGCCGTGAAAGCAGCCATGTTGTGGCACTTCTGCACTCCCTTTGGGATGCCTTTGGCAGATGAAGTAAGCCTGGAACTCAGGGCTTCCTGGTTAAAGAAATCCAAGCCCTAGGCTGAACCCTAACCCTAACCCTAGGCAGATAAATCAGCCCAGGTATAGGGATGGTGACAAGGAAAAAGCTGTGAAAGCTGCCATGTTGTTGCACTTTTGTACTCCCCTTGGGATGCCTTGAACAGCTGCAGTGTGCCTGGAGCCCAGGGCTTCCTAGTTTTAAAAATCCTAGCCCTAGGCCTAAGCCTAACAGTAACCCTGGGAAGGCAAATCAGCCTGGTGTTAGGCTTCTTGCCAAGGAAAAAGCCGTGAAAGCAGCCATGTTGTGGCACTTTTGCACTCCCTTTTGGATGCCTTTCACAGCTCCAGTGTGCCTGGAACTCAGGGCTTCCTGCTTTTAAAAATCCTAGCCCTAGGCCGAACCCCAACCCTAAGACGAGAAAGGCAAATCAGCCAGGAATTAGGCATGTCCCCAAGGAAAAAGCTGTGGAGGCAGGCATGTTGTGGTACTTTTGCGCTCTTCTTGGCTAGTCCTTCGCAGCTGCTGTGTTCTTGGAACTCAGGGCTTTCTGGTTAATAGACCCTTACCCTAGGCGTAACTCAAACCTTAACCCTAGGAAGGAAAATCAGCCTATGGTTCCGGATGGTCTCATGGAAATATCAGCGGTGGCAGCCAAGTTGCGTCACTTTTGCGCTCCCCTTGGGATGCCTTTCGCAGCTGCAGTGTGCCTGGAGCCCAGGGCTTCCTGGTTTTAAAAGTCCTAGGCCTAAGCCTAACAGTAACCCTGGGAAAGTAAATCAGCCTGATGTTAGGCTTCTTGCCAAGGAAAAAGCCGTGAAAGCAGCCATGTTGTGGCACTTCTGCACTCCCTTTGGGATGCCTTTGGCAGATGAAGTAAGCCTGGAACTCAGGGCTTCCTGGTTAAAAAAATTCAAGTCCTAGGCTGAACCCTAACCCTAACCCTAGGCAGATATATCAGCCCACGTATAGGGATGGTGCCAAGGAAAAAGCTGTGAAAGCTGCCATGTTGTTGCACTATTGTACTCCCCTTGGGATGCCTTGAACAGCTGCAGTGTGCCTGGAGCTAAGGGCTTCCTAGTTTCAAAAATCCTAGCCCTAGGCCTAAGCCTAACAGTAACCCTGGGAAAGTAAATCAGCCTGATGTTAGGCTTCTTGCCAAGGAAAAAGCCGTGAAAGCAGCCATGTTGTGGCACTTCTGCACTCCCTTTGGGATGCCTTTGGCAGATGAAGTAAGCCTGGAACTCAGGGCTTCCTGGTTAAAGAAATCCAAGCCCTAGGCTGAACCCTAACCCTAACCCTAGGCAGATAAATCAGCCTAGGTATAGGGATGGTGCCAAGGAAAAAGCTGTGAAAGCTGCCATGTTGTTGCACTTTTGTACTCCCCTTGGGATGCCTTGAACAGCTGCAGTGTGCCTGGAGCCCAGGGCTTCCTAGTTTTAAAAATCCTAGCCCTAGGCCTAAGCCTAACAGTAACCCTGGGAAGGCAAATCAGCCTGGTGTTAGGCTTCTTGCCAAGGAAAAAGCCGTGAAAGCAGCCATGTTGTGGCACTTTTGCACTCCCTTTTGGATGCCTTTCACAGCTCCAGTGTGCCTGGAACTCAGGGCTTCCTGCTTTTAAAAATCCTAGCCCTAGGCCGAACCCCAACCCTAAGACGAGAAAGGCAAATCAGCCAGGAATTAGGCATGTCCACAAGGAAAAAGCTGTGGAGGCAGGCATGTTGTGGTACTTTTGCGCTCTTCTTGGCTAGTCCTTCGCAGCTGCTGTGTTCTTGGAACTCAGGGCTTTCTGGTTAATAGAACCCTTACCCTAGGCGTAACTCAAACCTTAACCGTAGGAAGGAAAATCAACCTATGGTTCGGGATGGTCTCATGGAAATATCAGTGGTGGCAGCCAAGTTGCGTCACTTTTGCGCTCCCCTTGGGATGCCTTTCTCAGCTGCAGTGTGCCTGGAGCCCAGGGCTTCCTGGTTTTAAAAGTCCTAGGCCTAAGCCTAACAGTAACCCTAGGAAGGTAAATCAGCCGGGTATTAGGGTTCTTCCTAAGGGAAAAGCCGTGAAAGCAGCCATGTTGTGGCACTTCTGCACTCCCTTTGGGATGCCTTTGGCAGATGAAGTAAGCCTGGAACTCAGGGCTTCCTGGTTAAAGAAATCCAAGCCCTAGGCTGAACCCTAACCCTAACCCTAGGCAGATAAATCAGCCTAGGTATAGGGATGGTGCCAAGGAAAAAGCTGTGAAAGCTGCCATGTTGTTGCACTTTTGTACTCCCCTTGGGATGCCTTGAACAGCTGCAGTGTGCCTGGAGCCCAGGGCTTCCTAGTTTCAAAAATCCTAGCCCTAGGCCTAAGCCTAGCAGTAACCCTGGGAAAGTAAATCAGCCTGGTGTTAGGCTTCTTGCCAAGGAAAAAGCCGTGAAAGCAGCCATGTTGTGGCACTTTTGCACTCCCTTTTGGATGCCTTTCACAGCTCCAGTGTGCCTGGAACTCAGGGCTTCCTGCTTTTAAAAATCCTAGCCCTAGGCCGAACCCCAACCCTAAGACGAGAAAGGCAAATCAGCCAGGAATTAGGCATGTCCCCAAGGAAAAAGCTGTGGAGGCAGGCATGTTGTGGTACTTTT
Organism: Ammospiza nelsoni; assembly: GCF_027579445.1. NCBI lineage: Eukaryota > Metazoa > Chordata > Aves > Passeriformes > Passerellidae > Ammospiza > Ammospiza nelsoni. Next base: position 623,104 of record NW_026683201.1, on the reverse strand, counting down.
GCGCTCTTCTTGGCTAGTCCTTCGCAGCTGCTGTGTTCTTGGAACTCAGGGCTTTCTGGTTAATAGACCCTTACCCTAGGCGTAACTCAAACCTTAACCCTAGGAAGGAAAATCAACCTATGGTTCGGGATGGTCTCATGGAAATATCAGTGGTGGCAGCCAAGTTGCGTCACTTTTGCGCTCCCCTTGGGATGCCTTTTGCAGCTGCAGTGTGCCTGGAGCCCAGGGCTTCCTGGTTTTAAAAGTCCTAGGCCTAAGCCTAACAGTAACCCTAGGAAGGTAAATCAGCCGGGTATTAGGGTTCTTCCTAAGGGAAAAGCCGTGAAAGCAGCCATGTTGTGGCACTTCTGCACTCCCTTTGGGATGCCTTTGGCAGATGAAGTAAGCCTGGAACTCAGGGCTTCCTGGTTAAAGAAATCCAAGCCCTAGGCTGAACCCTAACCCTAACCCTAGGCAGATAAATCAGCCTAGGTATAGGGATGGTGCCAAGGAAAAAGCTGTGAAAGCTGCCATGTTGTTGCACTTTTGTACTCCCCTTGGGATGCCTTGAACAGCTGCAGTGTGCCTGGAGCTAAGGGCTTCCTAGTTTTAAAAACCGTAGCCCTAGGCTTAAGCCTAATAGTAACCCTGGGAAGGTAAGTCAGCCTGGTGTTAGGCGTCTTGCCAAGGAAAAAGCCGTGAAAGCAGCCATGTTGTGGCACTTTTGCAATCCCTTTTGGATGCCTTTCACAGCTCCAGTGTGCCTGGAACTCAGGGCTTCCTGCTTTTAAAAATCCTAGCCCTAGGCCGAACCCCAACCCTATGACGAGAAAGGCAAATCAGCCAGGAATTAGGCATGTCCCCAAGGAAAAAGCTGTGGAGGCAGGCATGTTGTGGTACTTTTGCGCTCTTCTTGGCTAGTCCTTCGCAGCTGCTGTGTTCTTGGAACTCAGGGCTTTCTGGTTAATAGAACCCTTACCCTAGGCGTAACTCAAACCTTAACCCTAGGAAGGAAAATCAACCTATGGTTCGGGATGGTCTCATGGAAATATCAGTGGTGGCAGCCAAGTTGCGTCACTTTTGCGCTCCCCTTGGGATGCCTTTTGCAGCTGCAGTGTGCCTGGGGCCCAGGGCTTCCTGGTTTTAAAAGTCCTAGGCCTAAGCCTAACAGTAACCCTAGGAAGGTAAATCAGCCGGGTATTAGGGTTCTTCCTAAGGGAAAAGCCGTGAAAGCAGCCATGTTGTGGCACTTCTGCACTCCCTTTGGGATGCCTTTGGCAGATGAAGTGCGCCTGGAACTCAGGGCTTCCTGGTAAAAAAAATTCAAGCCCTAGGCTGAACCCTAACCCTAACCCTAGGCAGATAAATCAGCCCAGGTATAGGGATGGTGCCAAGGAAAAAGCTGTGAAAGCTGCCATGTTGTTGCACTTTTGTACTCCCCTTGGGATGCCTTGAACAGCTGCAGTGTGCCTGGAGCTAAGGGCTTCCTAGTTTCAAAAATCCTAGCCCTAGGCCTAAGCCTAACAGTAACCCTGGGAAAGTAAATCAGCCTGATGTTAGGCTTCTTGCCAAGGAAAAAGCCGTGAAAGCAGCCATGTTGTGGCACTTCTGCACTCCCTTTGGGATGCCTTTGGCAGATGAAGTAAGCCTGGAACTCAGGGCTTCCTGGTTAAAGAAATCCAAGCCCTAGGCTGAACCCTAACCCTAACCCTAGGCAGATAAATCAGCCTAGGTATAGGGATGGTGCCAAGGAAAAAGCTGTGAAAGCTGCCATGTTGTTGCACTTTTGTACTCCCCTTGGGATGCCTTGAACAGCTGCAGTGTGCCTGGAGCTAAGGGCTTCCTAGTTTCAAAAATCCTAGCCCTAGGCCTAAGCCTAACAGTAACCCTGGGAAAGTAAATCAGCCTGATGTTAGGCTTCTTGCCAAGGAAAAAGCCGTGAAACAGCCATGTTGTGGCACTTTTGCACTCCCTTTTGGATGCCTTTCACAGCTCCAGTGTGCCTGGAACTCAGGGCTTCCTGATTTTAAAAATCCTAGCCCTAGGCCGAACCCCAACCCTAAGACGAGAAAGGCAAATCAGCCAGGAATTAGGCATGTCCCCAAGGAAAAAGCTGTGGAGGCAGGCATGTTGTGGTACTTTTGCGCTCTTCTTGGCTAGTCCTTCGCAGCTGCTGTGTTCTTGGAACTCAGGGCTTTCTGGTTAATAGAACCCTTACCCTAGGCGTAACTCAAACCTTAACCCTAGGAAGGAAAATCAGCCTATGGTTCGGGATGGTCTCATGGAAATATCAGTGGTGGCAGCCAAGTTGCGTCACTTTTGCGCTCCCCTTGGGATGCCTTTCGCAGCTGCAGTGTGCCTGGAGCCCAGGGCTTCCTGGTTTTAAAAGTCCTAGGCCTAAGCCTAACAGTAACCCTAGGAAGGTAAATCAGCCGGGTATTAGGGTTCTTCCTAAGGGAAAAGCCGTGAAAGCAGCCATGTTGTGGCACTTCTGCACTCCCTTTGGGATGCCTTTGGCAGATGAAGTAAGCCTGGAACTCAGGGCTTCCTGGTTAAAGAAATCCAAGCCCTAGGCTGAACCCTAACCCTAACCCTAGGCAGATAAATCAGCCTAGGTATAGGGATGGTGCCAAGGAAAAAGCTGTGAAAGCTGCCATGTTGTTGCACTTTTGTACTCCCCTTGGGATGCCTTGAACAGCTGCAGTGTGCCTGGAGCCCAGGGCTTCCTAGTTTCAAAAATCCTAGCCCTAGGCCTAAGCCTAACAGTAACCCTGGGAAAGTATGTCAGCCTGGTGTTAGGCTTCTTGCCAAGGAAAAAGCCGTGAAAGCAGCCATGTTGTGGCACTTTTGCACTCCCTTTTGGATGCCTTTCACAGCTCCAGTGTGCCTGGAACTCAGGGCTTCCTGCTTTTAAAAATCCTAGCCCTAGGCCGAACCCCAACCCTAAGACGAGAAAGGCAAATCAGCCAGGAATTAGGCATGTCCCCAAGGAAAAAGCTGTGGAGGCAGGCATGTTGTGGTACTTTTGCGCTCTTCTTGGCTAGTCCTTCGCAGCTGCTGTGTTCTTGGAACTCAGGGCTTTCTGGTTAATAGACCCTTACCCTAGGCGTAACTCAAACCTTAACCCTAGGAAGGAAAATCAACCTATGGTTCGGGATGGTCTCATGGAAATATCAGTGGTGGCAGCCAAGTTGCGTCACTTTTGCGCTCCCCTTGGGATGCCTTTTGCAGCTGCAGTGTGCCTGGAGCCCAGGGCTTCCTGGTTTTAAAAGTCCTAGGCCTAAGCCTAACAGTAACCCTAGGAAGGTAAATCAGCCGGGTATTAGGGTTCTTCCTAAGGGAAAAGCCGTGAAAGCAGCCATGTTGTGGCACTTCTGCACTCCCTTTGGGATGCCTTTGGCAGATGAAGTAAGCCTGGAACTCAGGGCTTCCTGGTTAAAGAAATTCAAGCCCTAGGCTGAACCCTAACCCTAACCCTAGGCAGATAAATCAGCCTAGGTATAGGGATGGTGCCAAGGAAAAAGCTGTGAAAGCTGCCATGTTGTTGCACTTTTGTACTCCCCTTGGGATGCCTTGAACAGCTGCAGTGTGCCTGGAGCTAAGGGCTTCCTAGTTTTAAAAATCGTAGCCCTAGGCTTAAGCCTAATAGTAACCCTGGGAAGGTAAGTCAGCCTGGTGTTAGGCGTCTTGCCAAGGAAAAAGCCGTGAAAGCAGCCATGTTGTGGCACTTTTGCAATCCCTTTTGGATGCCTTTCACAGCTCCAGTGTGCCTGGAACTCAGGGCTTCCTGCTTTTAAAAATCCTAGCCCTAGGCCGAACCGCAACCCTAAGACGAGAAAGGCAAATCAGCCAGGAATTAGGCATGTCCCCAAGGAAAAAGCTGTGGAGGCAGGCATGTTGTGGTACTTTTGCGCTCTTCTTGGCTAGTCCTTCGCAGCTGCTGTGTTCTTGGAACTCAGGGCTTTCTGGTTAATAGAACCCTTACCCTAGGCGTAACTCAAACCTTAACCCTAGGAAGGAAAATCAACCTATGGTTCGGGATGGTCTCATGGAAATATCAGTGGTGGCAGCCAAGTTGCGTCACTTTTGCGCTCCCCTTGGGATGCCTTTCGCAGCTGCAGTGTGCCTGGAGCCCAGGGCTTCCTGGTTTTAAAAGTCCTAGGCCTAAGCCTAACAGTAACCCTAGGAAGGTAAATCAGCCGGGTATTAGGGTTCTTCCTAAGGGAAAAGCCGTGAAAGCAGCCATGTTGTGGCACTTCTGCACTCCCTTTGGGATGCCTTTGGCAGATGAAGTAAGCCTGGAACTCAGGGCTTCCTGGTAAAAAAAATTCAAGCCCTAGGCTGAACCCTAACCCTAACCCTAGGCAGATAAATCAGCCCAGGTATAGGGATGGTGCCAAGGAAAAAGCTGTGAAAGCTGCCATGTTGTTGCACTTTTGTACTCCCCTTGGGATGCCTTGAACAGCTGCAGTGTGCCTGGAGCTAAGGGCTTCCTAGTTTCAAAAATCCTAGCCCTAGGCCTAAGCCTAACAGTAACCCTGGGAAAGTAAATCAGCCTGATGTTAGGCTTCTTGCCAAGGAAAAAGCCGTGAAAGCAGCCATGTTGTGGCACTTCTGCACTCCCTTTGGGATGCCTTTGGCAGATGAAGTAAGCCTGGAACTCAGGGCTTCCTGGTTAAAGAAATCCAAGCCCTAGGCTGAACCCTAACCCTAACCCTAGGCAGATAAATCAGCCTAGGTATAGGGATGGTGCCAAGGAAAAAGCTGTGAAAGCTGCCATGTTGTTGCACTTTTGTACTCCCCTTGGGATGCCTTGAACAGCTGCAGTGTGCCTGGAGCTAAGGGCTTCCTAGTTTCAAAAATCCTAGCCCTAGGCCTAAGCCTAACAGTAACCCTGGGAAAGTAAATCAGCCTGATGTTAGGCTACTTGCCAAGGAAAAAGCCGTGAAAGCAGCCATGTTGTGGCACTTTTGCACTCCCTTTTGGATGCCTTTCACAGCTCCAGTGTGCCTGGAACTCAGGGCTTCCTGATTTTAAAAATCCTAGCCCTAGGCCGAACCCCAACCCTAAGACGAGAAAGGCAAATCAGCCAGGAATTAGGCATGTCCCCAAGGAAAAAGCTGTGGAGGCAGGCATGTTGTGGTACTTTTGCGCTCTTCTTGGCTAGTCCTTCGCAGCTGCTGTGTTCTTGGAACTCAGGGCTTTCTGGTTAATAGAACCCTTACCCTAGGCGTAACTCAAACCTTAACCCTAGGAAGGAAAATCATCCTATGGTTCGGGATGGTCTCATGGAAATATCAGTGGTGGCAGCCAAGTTGCGTCACTTTTGCGCTCCCCTTGGGATGCCTGCCTTTCACAGCTGCAGTGTGCCTGGAGCCCAGGGCTTCCTGGTTTTAAAAGTCCTAGGCCTAAGCCTAACAGTAACCCTAGGAAGGTAAATCAGCCGGGTATTAGGGTTCTTCCTAAGGGAAAAGCCGTGAAAGCAGCCATGTTGTGGCACTTCTGCACTCCCTTTGGGATGCCTTTGGCAGATGAAGTAAGCCTGGAACTCAGGGCTTCCTGGTTAAAAAAAATTCAAGCCCTAGGCTGAACCCTAACCCTAACCCTAGGCAGATAAATCAGCCTAGGTATAGGGATGGTGCCAAGGAAAAAGCTGTGAAAGCTGCCATGTTGTTGCACTTTTGTACTCCCCTTGGGATGCCTTGAACAGCTGCAGTGTGCCTGGAGCCCAGGGCTTCCTAGTTTTAAAAATCCTAGCCCTAGGCCTAAGCCTAACAGTAACCCTGGGAAGGCAAATCAGCCTGGTGTTAGGCTTCTTGCCAAGGAAAAAGCCGTGAAAGCAGCCATGTTGTGGCACTTTTGCACTCCCTTTTGGATGCCTTTCACAGCTCCAGTGTGCCTGGAACTCAGGGCTTCCTGCTTTTAAAAATCCTAGCCCTAGGCCGAACCCCAACCCTAAGACGAGAAAGGCAAATCAGCCAGGAATTAGGCATGTCCCCAAGGAAAAAGCTGTGGAGGCAGGCATGTTGTGGTACTTTTGCGCTCTTCTTGGCTAGTCCTTCGCAGCTGCTGTGTTCTTGGAACTCAGGGCTTTCTGGTTAATAGAACCCTTACCCTAGGCGTAACTCAAACCTTAACCCTAGGAAGGAAAATCAACCTATGGTTCGGGATGGTCTCATGGAAATATCAGTGGTGGCAGCCAAGTTGCGTCACTTTTGCGCTGCCCTTGGGATGCCTTTCACAGCTGCAGTGTGCCTGGAGCCCAGGGCTTCCTGGTTTTAAAAGTCCTAGGCCTAAGCCTAACAGTAACCCTAGGAAGGTAAATCAGCCGGGTATTAGGGTTCTTCCTAAGGGAAAAGCCGTGAAAGCAGCCATGTTGTGGCACTTCTGCACTCCCTTTGGGATGCCTTTGGCAGATGAAGTAAGCCTGGAACTCAGGGCTTCCTGGTTAAAAAAAATTCAAGCCCTAGGCTGAACCCTAACCTTAACCCTAGGCAGATAAATCAGCCTAGGTATAGGGATGGTGCCAAGGAAAAAGCTGTGAAAGCTGCCATGTTGTTGCACTTTTGTACTCCCCTTGGGATGCCTTGAACAGCTGCAGTGTGCCTGGAGCCCAGGGCTTCCTAGTTTCAAAAATCCTAGCCCTAGGCCTAAGCCTAACAGTAACCCTGGGAAGGCAAATCAGCCTGGTGTTAGGCTTCTTGCCAAGGAAAAAGCCGTGAAAGCAGCCATGTTGTGGCACTTTTGCACTCCCTTTTGGATGCCTTTCACAGCTCCAGTGTGCCTGGAACTCAGGGCTTCCTGCTTTTAAAAATCCTAGCCCTAGGCCGAACCCCAACCCTAAGACGAGAAAGGCAAATCAGCCAGGAATTAGGCATGTCCCCAAGGAAAAAGCTGTGGAGGCAGGCATGTTGTGGTACTTTTGCGCTCTTCTTGGCTAGTCCTTCGCAGCTGCTGTGTTCTTGGAACTCAGGGCTTTCTGGTTAATAGAACCCTTACCCTAGGCGTAACTCAAACCTTAACCCTAGGAAGGAAAATCAACCTATGGTTCGGGATGGTCTCATGGAAATATCAGTGGTGGCAGCCAAGTTGCGTCACTTTTGCGCTCCCCTTGGGATGCCTTTTGCAGCTGCAGTGTGCCTGGAGCCCAGGGCTTCCTGGTTTTAAAAGTCCTAGGCCTAAGCCTAACAGTAACCCTAGGAAGGTAAATCAGCCGGGTATTAGGGTTCTTCCTAAGGGAAAAGCCGTGAAAGCAGCCATGTTGTTGCACTTTTGTAGTCCCCTTGGGATGCCTTGAACAGCTGCAGTGTGCCTGGAGCTAAGGGCTTCCTAGTTTCAAAAATCCTAGCCCTAGGCCTAAGCCTAACAGTAACCCTGGGAAGGTAAATCAGCCTGATGTTAGGCTTCTTGCCAAGGAAAAAGCCGTGAAAGCAGCCATGTTGTGGCACTTCTGCACTCCCTTTGGGATGCCTTTGGCAGATGAAGTAAGCCTGGAACTCAGGGCTTCCTGGTTAAAGAAATCCAAGCCCTAGGCTGAACCCTAACCCTAACCCTAGGCAGATAAATCAGCCTAGGTATAGGGATGGTGCCAAGGAAAAAGCTGTGAAAGCTGCCATGTTGTTGCACTTTTGTACTCCCCTTGGGATGACTTGAACAGCTGCAGTGTGCCTGGAGCTAAGGGCTTCCTAGTTTCAAAAATCCTAGCCCTAGGCCTAAGCCTAACAGTAACCCTGGGAAAGTAAATCAGCCTGGTGTTAAGATTCTTGCCAAGGAAAAAGCCGTGAAAGCAGCCATGTTGTGGCACTTTTGCACTCCCTTTTGGATGCCTTTCACAGCTGCAGTGTGCCTGGAACTCAGGGCTTCCTGCTTTTAAAAATCCTGGCCCTAGGCCGAACCGCAACCCTAAGACGAGAAAGGCAAATCAGCCAGGAATTAGGCATGTCCCCAAGGAAAAAGCTGTGGAGGCAGGCATGTTGTGGTACTTTTGCGCTCTTCTTGGGTAGTCCTTCGCAGCTGCTGTGTTCTTGGAACTCAGGGCTTTCTGGTTAATAGACCCTTACCCTAGGCGTAACTCAAACCTTAACCCTAGGAAGGAAAATCAACCTATGGTTCGGGATGGTCTCATGGAAATATCAGTGGTGGCAGCCAAGTTGCGTCACTTTTGCGCTCCCCTTGGGATGCCTTTTGCAGCTGCAGTGTGCCTGGAGCCCAGGGCTTCCTGGTTTTAAAAGTCCTAGGCCTAAGGCTAACAGTAACCCTAGGAAGGTAAATCAGCCGGGTATTAGGGTTCTTCCTAAGGGAAAAGCCGTGAAAGCAGCCATGTTGTGGCACTTCTGCACTCCCTTTGGGATGCCTTTGGCAGATGAAGTAAGCCTGGAACTCAGGGCTTCCTGGTTAAAGAAATTCAAGCCCTAGGCTGAACCCTAACCCTAACCCTAGGCAGATAAATCAGCCTAGGTATAGGGATGGTGCCAAGGAAAAAGCTGTGAAAGCTGCCATGTTGTTGCACTTTTGTACTCCCCTTGGGATGCCTTGAACAGCTGCAGTGTGCCTGGAGCTAAGGGCTTCCTAGTTTTAAAAATCCTAGCCCTAGGCCTAAGCCTAATAGTAACCCTGGGAAGGTAAGTCAGCCTGGTGTTAGGCGTCTTGCCAAGGAACAAGCCGTGAAAGCAGCCATGTTGTGGCACTTTTGCAATCCCTTTTGGATGCCTTTCACAGCTCCAGTGTGCCTGGAACTCAGGGCTTCCTGCTTTTAAAAATCCTAGCCCTAGGCCGAACCCCAACCCTATGACGAGAAAGGCAAATCAGCCAGGAATTAGGCATGTCCCCAAGGAAAAAGCTGTGGAGGCAGGCATGTTGTGGTACTTTTGCGCTCTTCTTGGCTAGTCCTTCGCAGCTGCTGTGTTCTTGGAACTCAGGGCTTTCTGGTTAATAGAACCCTTACCCTAGGCGTAACTCAAACCTTAACCCTAGGAAGGAAAATCAGCCTATGGTTAGGAATGGTCTCATGGAAATATCAGTGGTGGCAGCCAAGTTGCGTCACTTTTGCGCTCCCCTTTGGATGCCTTTCGCAGCTGCAGTGTGCCTGGAGCCCAGGGCTTCCTGGTTTTAAAAGTCCTAGGCCTAAGCCTAACAGTAACCCTAGGAAGGTAAATCAGCCGGGTATTAGGGTTCTTCCTAAGGGAAAAGCCGTGAAAGCAGCCATGTTGTGGCACTTCTGCACTCCCTTTGGGATACCTTTGGCAGATGAAGTAAGCCTGGAACTCAGGGCTTCCTGGTTAAAGAAATTCAAGCCCTAGGCTGAACCCTAACCCTAACCCTAGGCAGATAAATCAGCCCAGGTATAGGGATGGTGCCAAGGAAAAAGCTGTGAAAGCTGCCATGTTGTTGCACTATTGTACTCCCCTTGGGATGCCTTGAACAGCTGCAGTGTGCCTGGAGCTAAGGGCTTCCTAGTTTCAAAAATCCTAGCCCTAGGCCTAAGCCTAACAGTAACCCTGGGAAAGTAAATCAGCCTGATGTTAGGCTTCTTGCCAAGGAAAAAGCCGTGAAAGCAGCCATGTTGTGGCACTTCTGCACTCCCTTTGGGATGCCTTTGGCAGATGAAGTAAGCCTGGAACTCAGGGCTTCCTGGTTAAAGAAATCCAAGCCCTAGGCTGAACCCTAACCCTAACCCTAGGCAGATAAATCAGCCTAGGTATAGGGATGGTGCCAAGGAAAAAGCTGTGAAAGCTGCCATGTTGTTGCACTTTTGTACTCCCCTTGGGATGCCTTGAACAGCTGCAGTGTGCCTGGAGCTAAGGGCTTCCTAGTTTCAAAAATCCTAGCCCTAGGCCTAAGCCTAACAGTAACCCTGGGAAAGTAAATCAGCCTGGTGTTAGGCTTCTTGCCAAGGAAAAAGCCGTGAAAGCAGCCATGTTGTGGCACTTTTGCACTCCCTTTTGGATGCCTTTCACAGCTCCAGTGTGCCTGGAACTCAGGGCTTCCTGCTTTTAAAAATCCTAGCCCTAGGCCGAACCCCAACCCTAAGACGAGAAAGGCAAATCAGCCAGGAATTAGGCATGTCCACAAGGAAAAAGCTGTGGAGGCAGGCATGTTGTGGTACTTTTGCGCTCTTCTTGGCTAGTCCTTCGCAGCTGCTGTGTTCTTGGAACTCAGGGCTTTCTGGTTAATAGAACCCTTACCCTAGGCGTAACTCAAACCTTAACCCTAGGAAGGAAAATCAGCCTATGGTTCGGGATGGTCTCATGGAAATATCAGTGGTGGCAGCCAAGTTGCGTCACTTTTGCGCTCTCCTTGGGATGCCTTTTGCAGCTGCAGTGTGCCTGGAGCCCAGGGCTTCCTGGTTTTAAAAGTCCTAGGCCTAAGCCTAACAGTAACCCTAGGAAGGTAAATCAGCCGGGTATTAGGGTTCTTCCTAAGGGAAAAGCCGTGAAAGCAGCCATGTTGTGGCACTTCTGCACTCCCTTTGGGATGCCTTTGGCAGATGAAGTAAGCCTGGAACTCAGGGCTTCCTGGTTAAAGAAATCCAAGCCCTAGGCTGAACCCTAACCCTAACCCTAGGCAGATAAATCAGCCTAGGTATAGGGATGGTGCCAAGGAAAAAGCTGTGAAAGCTGCCATGTTGTTGCACTTTTGTACTCCCCTTGGGATGCCTTGAACAGCTGCAGTGTGCCTGGAGCCCAGGGCTTCCTAGTTTCAAAAATCCTAGCCCTAGGCCTAAGCCTAACAGTAACCCTGGGAAAGTAAATCAGCCTGATGTTAGGTTTCTTGCCAAGGAAAAAGCCGTGAAAGCAGCCATGTTGTGGCACTTTTGCACTCCCTTTTGGATGCCTTTCACAGCTCCAGTGTGCCTGGAACTCAGGGCTTCCTGCTTTTAAAAATCCTAGCCCTAGGCCGAACCCCAACCCTAAGACGAGAAAGGCAAATCAGCCAGGAATTAGGCATGTCCCCAAGGAAAAAGCTGTGGAGGCAGGCATGTTGTGGTACTTTTGCGCTCTTCTTGGCTAGTCCTTCGCAGCTGCTGTGTTCTTGGAACTCAGGGCTTTCTGGTTAATAGAACCCTTACCCTAGGCGTAACTCAAACCTTAACCCTAGGAAGGAAAATCAACCTATGGTTCGGGATGGTCTCATGGAAATATCAGTGGTGGCAGCCAAGTTGCGTCACTTTTGCGCTCCCCTTGGGATGCCTTTCGCAGCTGCAGTGTGCCTGGAGCCCAGGGCTTCCTGGTTTTAAAAGTCCTAGGCCTAAGCCTAACAGTAACCCTAGGAAGGTAAATCAGCCGGGTATTAGGGTTCTTCCTAAGGGAAAAGCCGTGAAAGCAGCCATGTTGTTGCACTTTTGTAGTCCCCTTGGGATGCCTTGAACAGCTGCAGTGTGCCTGGAGCTAAGGGCTTCCTAGTTTCAAAAATCCTAGCCCTAGGCCTAAGCCTAACAGTAACCCTGGGAAGGTAAATCAGCCTGATGTTAGGCTTCTTGCCAAGGAAAAAGCCGTGAAAGCAGCCATGTTGTGGCACTTCTGCACCCCCTTTGGGATGCCTTTGGCAGATGAAGTAAGCCTGGAACTCAGGGCTTCCTGGTTAAAGAAATCCAAGCCCTAGGCTGAACCCTAACCCTAACCCTAGGCAGATAAATCAGCCTAGGTATAGGGATGGTGCCAAGGAAAAAGCTGTGAAAGCTGCCATGTTGTTGCACTTTTGTACTCCCCTTGGGATGCCTTGAACAGCTGCAGTGTGCCTGGAGCTAAGGGCTTCCTAGTTTCAAAAATCCTAGCCCTAGGCCTAAGCCTAACAGTAACCCTGGGAAAGTAAATCAGCCTGGTGTTAGGCTTCTTGCCAAGGAAAAAGCTGTGAAAGCTGCCATGTTGTTGCACTTTTGTACTCCCCTTGGGATGCCTTGAACAGCTGCAGTGTGCCTGGAGCTAAGGGCCTCCTAGTTTCAAAAATCCTAGCCCTAGGCCTAAGCCTAACAGTAACCCTGGGAAAGTAAATCAGCCTGGTGTTAGGCTTCTTGCCAAGGAAAAAGCCGTGAAAGCAGCCATGTTGTGGCACTTTTGCACTCCCTTTTGGATGCCTTTCACAGCTGCAGTGTGCCTGGAACTCAGGGCTTCCTGCTTTTAAATATCCTGGCCCTAGGCCGAACCGCAACCCTAAGACGAGAAAGGCAAATCAGCCAGGAATTAGGCATGTCCCCAAGGAAAAAGCTGTGGAGGCAGGCATGTTGTGGTACTTTTGCGCTCTTCTTGGCTAGTCCTTCGCAGCTGCTGTGTTCTTGGAACTCAGGGCTTTCTGGTTAATAGAACCCTTACCCTAGGCGTAACTCAAACCTTAACCCTAGGAAGGAAAATCAACCTATGGTTCGGGATGGTCTCATGGAAATATCAGTGGTGGCAGCCAAGTTGCGTCACTTTTGCGCTCCCCTTGGGATGCCTTTCGCAGCTGCAGTGTGCCTGGAGCCCAGGGCTTCCTGGTTTTAAAAGTCCTAGGCCTAAGCCTAACAGTAACCCTAGGAAGGTAAATCAGCCGGGTATTAGGGTTCTTCCTAAGGGAAAAGCCGTGAAAGCAGCCATGTTGTTGCACTTTTGTAGTCCCCTTGGGATGCCTTGAACAGCTGCAGTGTGCCTGGAGCTAAGGGCTTCCTAGTTTCAAAAATCCTAGCCCTAGGCCTAAGCCTAACAGTAACCCTGGGAAGGTAAATCAGCCTGATGTTAGGCTTCTTGCCAAGGAAAAAGCCGTGAAAGCAGCCATGTTGTGGCACTTCTGCACTCCCTTTGGGATGCCTTTGGCAGATGAAGTAAGCCTGGAACTCAGGGCTTCCTGGTTAAAGAAATCCAAGCCCTAGGCTGAACCCTAACCCTAACCCTAGGCAGATAAATCAGCCTAGGTATAGGGATGGTGCCAAGGAAAAAGCTGTGAAAGCTGCCATGTTGTTGCACTTTTGTACTCCCCTTGGGATGCCTTGAACAGCTGCAGTGTGCCTGGAGCCCAGGGCTTCCTAGTTTCAAAAATCCTAGCCCTAGGCCTAAGCCTAACAGTAACCCTGGGAAAGTAAATCAGCCTGATGTTAGGTTTCTTGCCAAGGAAAAAGCCGTGAAAGCAGCCATGTTGTGGCACTTTTGCACTCCCTTTTGGATGCCTTTCACAGCTCCAGTGTGCCTGGAACTCAGGGCTTCCTGCTTTTAAAAATCCTAGCCCTAGGCCGAACCCCAACCCTAAGACGAGAAAGGCAAATCAGCCAGGAATTAGGCATGTCCCCAAGGAAAAAGCTGTGGAGGCAGGCATGTTGTGGTACTTTTGCGCTCTTCTTGGCTAGTCCTTCGCAGCTGCTGTGTTCTTGGAACTCAGGGCTTTCTGGTTAATAGAACCCTTACCCTAGGCGTAACTCAAACCTTAACCCTAGGAAGGAAAATCAACCTATGGTTCGGGATGGTCTCATGGAAATATCAGTGGTGGCAGCCAAGTTGCGTCACTTTTGCGCTCCCCTTGGGATGCCTTTCGCAGCTGCAGTGTGCCTGGAGCCCAGGGCTTCCTGGTTTTAAAAGTCCTAGGCCTAAGCCTAACAGTAACCCTAGGAAGGTAAATCAGCCGGGTATTAGGGTTCTTCCTAAGGGAAAAGCCGTGAAAGCAGCCATGTTGTTGCACTTTTGTAGTCCCCTTGGGATGCCTTGAACAGCTGCAGTGTGCCTGGAGCTAAGGGCTTCCTAGTTTCAAAAATCCTAGCCCTAGGCCTAAGCCTAACAGTAACCCTGGGAAGGTAAATCAGCCTGATGTTAGGCTTCTTGCCAAGGAAAAAGCCGTGAAAGCAGCCATGTTGTGGCACTTCTGCACCCCCTTTGGGATGCCTTTGGCAGATGAAGTAAGCCTGGAACTCAGGGCTTCCTGGTTAAAGAAATCCAAGCCCTAGGCTGAACCCTAACCCTAACCCTAGGCAGATAAATCAGCCTAGGTATAGGGATGGTGCCAAGGAAAAAGCTGTGAAAGCTGCCATGTTGTTGCACTTTTGTACTCCCCTTGGGATGCCTTGAACAGCTGCAGTGTGCCTGGAGCTAAGGGCTTCCTAGTTTCAAAAATCCTAGCCCTAGGCCTAAGCCTAACAGTAACCCTGGGAAAGTAAATCAGCCTGGTGTTAGGCTTCTTGCCAAGGAAAAAGCTGTGAAAGCTGCCATGTTGTTGCACTTTTGTACTCCCCTTGGGATGCCTTGAACAGCTGCAGTGTGCCTGGAGCTAAGGGCCTCCTAGTTTCAAAAATCCTAGCCCTAGGCCTAAGCCTAACAGTAACCCTGGGAAAGTAAATCAGCCTGGTGTTAGGCTTCTTGCCAAGGAAAAAGCCGTGAAAGCAGCCATGTTGTGGCACTTTTGCACTCCCTTTTGGATGCCTTTCACAGCTGCAGTGTGCCTGGAACTCAGGGCTTCCTGCTTTTAAATATCCTGGCCCTAGGCCGAACCGCAACCCTAAGACGAGAAAGGCAAATCAGCCAGGAATTAGGCATGTCCCCAAGGAAAAAGCTGTGGAGGCAGGCATGTTGTGGTACTTTTGCGCTCTTCTTGGCTAGTCCTTCGCAGCTGCTGTGTTCTTGGAACTCAGGGCTTTCTGGTTAATAGAACCCTTACCCTAGGCGTAACTCAAACCTTAACCCTAGGAAGGAAAATCAACCTATGGTTCGGGATGGTCTCATGGAAATATCAGTGGTGGCAGCCAAGTTGCGTCACTTTTGCGCTCCCCTTGGGATGCCTTTCGCAGCTGCAGTGTGCCTGGAGCCCAGGGCTTCCTGGTTTTAAAAGTCCTAGGCCTAAGCCTAACAGTAACCCTAGGAAGGTAAATCAGCCGGGTATTAGGGTTCTTCCTAAGGGAAAAGCCGTGAAAGCAGCCATGTTGTTGCACTTTTGTAGTCCCCTTGGGATGCCTTGAACAGCTGCAGTGTGCCTGGAGCTAAGGGCTTCCTAGTTTCAAAAATCCTAGCCCTAGGCCTAAGCCTAACAGTAACCCTGGGAAGGTAAATCAGCCTGATGTTAGGCTTCTTGCCAAGGAAAAAGCCGTGAAAGCAGCCATGTTGTGGCACTTCTGCACCCCCTTTGGGATGCCTTTGGCAGATGAAGTAAGCCTGGAACTCAGGGCTTCCTGGTTAAAGAAATCCAAGCCCTAGGCTGAACCCTAACCCTAACCCTAGGCAGATAAATCAGCCTAGGTATAGGGATGGTGCCAAGGAAAAAGCTGTGAAAGCTGCCATGTTGTTGCACTTTTGTACTCCCCTTGGGATGCCTTGAACAGCTGCAGTGTGCCTGGAGCTAAGGGCTTCCTAGTTTCATAAATCCTAGCCCTAGGCCTAAGCCTAACAGTAACCCTGGGAAAGTAAATCAGCCTGGTGTTAGGCTTCTTGCCAAGGAAAAAGCTGTGAAAGCTGCCATGTTGTTGCACTTTTGTACTCCCCTTGGGATGCCTTGAACAGCTGCAGTGTGCCTGGAGCTAAGGGCCTCCTAGTTTCAAAAATCCTAGCCCTAGGCCTAAGCCTAACAGTAACCCTGGGAAAGTAAATCAGCCTGGTGTTAGGCTTCTTGCCAAGGAAAAAGCCGTGAAAGCAGCCATGTTGTGGCACTTTTGCACTCCCTTTTGGATGCCTTTCACAGCTGCAGTGTGCCTGGAACTCAGGGCTTCCTGCTTTTAAAAATCCTGGCCCTAGGCCGAACCGCAACCCTAAGACGAGAAAGGCAAATCAGCCAGGAATTAGGCATGTCCCCAAGGAAAAAGCTGTGGAGGCAGGCATGTTGTGGTACTTTTGCGCTCTTCTTGGCTAGTCCTTCGCAGCTGCTGTGTTCTTGGAACTCAGGGCTTTCTGGTTAATAGACCCTTACCCTAGGCGTAACTCAAACCTTAACCCTAGGAAGGAAAATCAACCTATGGTTCGGGATGGTCTCATGGAAATATCAGTGGTGGCAGCCAAGTTGCGTCACTTTTGCGCTCCCCTTGGGATGCCTTTTGCAGCTGCAGTGTGCCTGGAGCCCAGGGCTTCCTGGTTTTAAAAGTCCTAGGCCTAAGCCTAACAGTAACCCTAGGAAGGTAAATCAGCCGGGTATTAGGGTTCTTCCTAAGGGAAAAGCCGTGAAAGCAGCCATGTTGTGGCACTTCTGCACTCCCTTTGGGATGCCTTTGGCAGATGAAGTAAGCCTGGAACTCAGGGCTTCCTGGTTAAAGAAATTCAAGCCCTAGGCTGAACCCTAACCCTAACCCTAGGCAGATAAATCAGCCTAGGTATAGGGATGGTGCCAAGGAAAAAGCTGTGAAAGCTGCCATGTTGTTGCACTTTTGTACTCCCCTTGGGATGCCTTGAACAGCTGCAGTGTGCCTGGAGCTAAGGGCTTCCTAGTTTTAAAAATCCTAGCCCTAGGCCTAAGCCTAATAGTAACCCTGGGAAGGTAAGTCAGCCTGGTGTTAGGCGTCTTGCCAAGGAACAAGCCGTGAAAGCAGCCATGTTGTGGCACTTCTGCACTCCCTTTGGGATGCCTTTGGCAGCTGAAGTAAGCCTGGAACTCAGGGCTTCCTGGTTAAAGAAATCCAAGCCCTAGGCTGAACCCTAACCCTAACCCTAGGCAGATAAATCAGCCTAGGTATAGGGATGGTGCCAAGGAAAAAGCTGTGAAAGCTGCCATGTTGTTGCACTTTTGTACTCCCCTTGGGATGCCTTGAACAGCTGCAGTGTGCCTGGAGCTAAGGGCTTCCTAGTTTCAAAAATCCTAGCCCTAGGCCTAAGCCTAACAGTAACCCTGGGAAAGTATGTCAGCCTGATATTAGGCTTCTTGCCAAGGAAAAAGCCGTGAAAGCAGCCATGTTGTGGCACTTTTGCACTCCCTTTTGGATGCCTTTCACAGCTCCAGTGTGCCTGGAACTCAGGGCTTCCTGATTTTAAAAATCCTAGCCCTAGGCCGAACCCCAACCCTAAGACGAGAAAGGCAAATCAGCCAGGAATTAGGCATGTCCCCAAGGAAAAAGCTGTGGAGGCAGGCATGTTGTGGTACTTTTGCGCTCTTCTTGGCTAGTCCTTCGCAGCTGCTGTGTTCTTGGAACTCAGGGCTTTCTGGTTAATAGAACCCTTACCCTAGGCGTAACTCAAACCTTAACCCTAGGAAGGAAAATCAGCCTATGGTTCGGGATGGTCTCATGGAAATATCAGTGGTGGCAGCCAAGTTGCGTCACTTTTGCGCTGCCCTTGGGATGCCTTTCACAGCTGCAGTGTGCCTGGAGCCCAGGGCTTCCTGGTTTTAAAAGTCCTAGGCCTAAGCCTAACAGTAACCCTAGGAAGGTAAATCAGCCGGGTATTAGGGTTCTTCCTAAGGGAAAAGCCGTGAAAGCAGCCATGTTGTGGCACTTCTGCACTCCCTTTGGGATGCCTTTGGCAGATGAAGTAAGCCTGGAACTCAGGGCTTCCTGGTTAAAGAAATTCAAGCCCTAGGCTGAACCCTAACCCTAACCCTAGGCAGATAAATCAGCCTAGGTATAGGGATGGTGCCAAGGAAAAAGCTGTGAAATCTGCCATGTTGTTGCACTTTTGTACTCCCCTTGGGATGCCTTGAACAGCTGCAGTGTGCCTGGAGCCCAGGGCTTCCTAGTTTTAAAAATCCTAGCCCTAGGCCTAAGCCTAACAGTAACCCTGGGAAGGCAAATCAGCCTGGTGTTAGGCTTCTTGCCAAGGAAAAAGCCGTGAAAGCAGCCATGTTGTGGCACTTTTGCACTCCCTTTTGGATGCCTTTCACAGCTCCAGTGTGCCTGGAACTCAGGGCTTCCTGCTTTTAAAAATCCTAGCCCTAGGCCGAACCCCAACCCTAAGACGAGAAAGGCAAATCAGCCAGGAATTAGGCATGTCCCCAAGGAAAAAGCTGTGGAGGCAGGCATGTTGTGGTACTTTTGCGCTCTTCTTGGCTAGTCCTTCGCAGCTGCTGTGTTCTTGGAACTCAGGGCTTTCTGGTTAATAGAACCCTTACCCTAGGCGTAACTCAAACCTTAACCCTAGGAAGGAAAATCAGCCTATGGTTCGGGATGGTCTCATGGAAATATCAGTGGTGGCAGCCAAGTTGCGTCACTTTTGCGCTCCCCTTGGGATGCCTTTCGCAGCTGCAGTGTGCCTGGAGCCCAGGGCTTCCTGGTTTTAAAAGTCCTAGGCCTAAGCCTAACAGTAACCCTAGGAAGGTAAATCAGCCGGGTATTAGGGTTCTTCCTAAGGGAAAAGCCGTGAAAGCAGCCATGTTGTTGCACTTTTGTAGTCCCCTTGGGATGCCTTGAACAGCTGCAGTGTGCCTGGAGCTAAGGGCTTCCTAGTTTCAAAAATCCTAGCCCTAGGCCTAAGCCTAACAGTAACCCTGGGAAAGTAAATCAGCCTGATGTTAGGCTTCTTGCCAAGGAAAAAGCCGTGAAAGCAGCCATGTTGTGGCACTTCTGCACTCCCTTTGGGATGCCTTTGGCAGATGAAGTAAGCCTGGAACTCAGGGCTTCCTGGTTAAAGAAATCCAAGCCCTAGGCTGAACCCTAACCCTAACCCTAGGCAGATAAATCAGCCTAGGTATAGGGATGGTGCCAAGGAAAAAGCTGTGAAAGCTGCCATGTTGTTGCACTTTTGTACTCCCCTTGGGATGCCTTGAACAGCTGCAGTGTGCCTGGAGCTAAGGGCTTCCTAGTTTCAAAAATCCTAGCCCTAGGCCTAAGCCTAACAGTAACCCTGGGAAAGTAAATCAGCCTGGTGTTAGGCTTCTTGCCAAGGAAAAAGCCGTGATAGCAGCCATGTTGTGGCACTTTTGCACTCCCTTTTGGATGCCTTTCACAGCTGCAGTGTGCCTGGAACTCAGGGCTTCCTGCTTTTAAAAATCCTGGCCCTAGGCCGAACCGCAACCCTAAGACGAGAAAGGCAAATCAGCCAGGAATTAGGCATGTCCCCAAGGAAAAAGCTGTGGAGGCAGGCATGTTGTGGTACTTTTGCGCTCTTCTTGGCTAGTCCTTCGCAGCTGCTGTGTTCTTGGAACTCAGGGCTTTCTGGTTAATAGACCCTTACCCTAGGCGTAACTCAAACCTTAACCCTAGGAAGGAAAATCAACCTATGGTTCGGGATGGTCTCATGGAAATATCAGTGGTGGCAGCCAAGTTGCGTCACTTTTGCGCTCCCCTTGGGATGCCTTTTGCAGCTGCAGTGTGCCTGGAGCCCAGGGCTTCCTGGTTTTAAAAGTCCTAGGCCTAAGCCTAACAGTAACCCTAGGAAGGTAAATCAGCCGGGTATTAGGGTTCTTCCTAAGGGAAAAGCCGTGAAAGCAGCCATGTTGTGGCACTTCTGCACTCCCTTTGGGATGCCTTTGGCAGATGAAGTAAGCCTGGAACTCAGGGCTTCCTGGTTAAAGAAATTCAAGCCCTAGGCTGAACCCTAACCCTAACCCTAGGCAGATAAATCAGCCTAGGTATAGGGATGGTGCCAAGGAAAAAGCTGTGAAAGCTGCCATGTTGTTGCACTTTTGTACTCCCCTTGGGATGCCTTGAACAGCTGCAGTGTGCCTGGAGCTAAGGGCTTCCTAGTTTTAAAAATCCTAGCCCTAGGCCTAAGCCTAACAGTAACCCTGGGAAGGTAAGTCAGCCTGGTGTTAGGCGTCTTGCCAAGGAAAAAGCCGTGAAAGCAGCCATGTTGTGGCACTTTTGCACTCCCTTTTGGATGCCTTTCACAGCTCCAGTGTGCCTGGAACTCAGGGCTTCCTGCTTTTAAAAATCCTAGCCCTAGGCCGAACCCCAACCCTAAGACGAGAAAGGCAAATCAGCCAGGAATTAGGCATGTCCCCAAGGAAAAAGCTGTGGAGGCAGGCATGTTGTGGTACTTTTGCGCTCTTCTTGGCTAGTCCTTCGCAGCTGCTGTGTTCTTGGAACTCAGGGCTTTCTGGTTAATAGAACCCTTACCCTAGGCGTAACTCAAACCTTAACCCTAGGAAGGAAAATCAGCCTATGGTTCGGGATGGTCTCATGGAAATATCAGTGGTGGCAGCCAAGTTGCGTCACTTTTGCGCTCCCCTTGGGATGCCTTTCGCAGCTGCAGTGTGCCTGGAGCCCAGGGCTTCCTGGTTTTAAAAGTCCTAGGCCTAAGCCTAACAGTAACCCTAGGAAGGTAAATCAGCCGGGTATTAGGGTTCTTCCTAAGGGAAAAGCCGTGAAAGCAGCCATGTTGTGGCACTTCTGCACTCCCTTTGGGATGCCTTTGGCAGATGAAGTAAGCCTGGAACTCAGGGCTTCCTGGTAAAAAAAATTCAAGCCCTAGGCTGAACCCTAACCCTAACCCTAGGCAGATAAATCAGCCCAGGTATAGGGATGGTGCCAAGGAAAAAGCTGTGAAAGCTGCCATGTTGTTGCACTATTGTACTCCCCTTGGGATGCCTTGAACAGCTGCAGTGTGCCTGGAGCTAAGGGCTTCCTAGTTTCAAAAATCCTAGCCCTAGGCCTAAGCCTAACAGTAACCCTGGGAAAGTAAATCAGCCTGATGTTAGGTTTCTTGCCAAGGAAAAAGCCGTGAAAGCAGCCATGTTGTGGCACTTCTGCACTCCCTTTGGGATGCCTTTGGCAGATGAAGTAAGCCTGGAACTCAGGGCTTCCTGGTTAAAGAAATCCAAGCCCTAGGCTGAACCCTAACCCTAACCCTAGGCAGATAAATCAGCCTAGGTATAGGGATGGTGCCAAGGAAAAAGCTGTGAAAGCTGCCATGTTGTTGCACTTTTGTACTCCCCTTGGGATGCCTTGAACAGCTGCAGTGTGCCTGGAGCTAAGGGCTTCCTAGTTTCAAAAATCCTAGCCCTAGGCCTAAGCCTAACAGTAACCCTGGGAAAGTAAATCAGCCTGGTGTTAGGCTTCTTGCCAAGGAAAAAGCCGTGAAAGCAGCCATGTTGTGGCACTTTTGCACTCCCTTTTGGATGACTTTCACAGCTCCAGTGTGCCTGGAACTCAGGGCTTCCTGCTTTTAAAAATCCTAGCCCTAGGCCGAACCCCAACCCTAAGACGAGAAAGGCAAATCAGCCAGGAATTAGGCATGTCCACAAGGAAAAAGCTGTGGAGGCAGGCATGTTGTGGTACTTTTGCGCTCTTCTTGGCTAGTCCTTCGCAGCTGCTGTGTTCTTGGAACTCAGGGCTTTCTGGTTAATAGAACCCTTACCCTAGGCGTAACTCAAACCTTAACCCTAGGAAGGAAAATCAGCCTATGGTTCGGGATGGTCTCATGGAAATATCAGTGGTGGCAGCCAAGTTGCGTCACTTTTGCGCTCTCCTTGGGATGCCTTTTGCAGCTGCAGTGTGCCTGGAGCCCAGGGCTTCCTGGTTTTAAAAGTCCTAGGCCTAAGCCTAACAGTAACCCTAGGAAGGTAAATCAGCCGGGTATTAGGGTTCTTCCTAAGGGAAAAGCCGTGAAAGCAGCCATGTTGTGGCACTTCTGCACTCCCTTTGGGATGCCTTTGGCAGATGAAGTAAGCCTGGAACTCAGGGCTTCCTGGTTAAAGAAATCCAAGCCCTAGGCTGAACCCTAACCCTAACCCTAGGCAGATAAATCAGCCTAGGTATAGGGATAGTGCCAAGGAAAAAGCTGTGAAAGCTGCCATGTTGTTGCACTTTTGTACTCCCCTTGGGATGCCTTGAACAGCTGCAGTGTGCCTGGAGCCCAGGGCTTCCTAGTTTCAAAAATCCTAGCCCTAGGCCTAAGCCTAACAGTAACCCTGGGAAAGTAAATCAGCCTGATGTTAGGTTTCTTGCCAAGGAAAAAGCCGTGAAAGCAGCCATGTTGTGGCACTTTTGCACTCCCTTTTGGATGCCTTTCACAGCTCCAGTGTGCCTGGAACTCAGGGCTTCCTGATTTTAAAAATCCTAGCCCTAGGCCGAACCCCAACCCTAAGACGAGAAAGGCAAATCAGCCAGGAATTAGGCATGTCCCCAAGGAAAAAGCTGTGGAGGCAGGCATGTTGTGGTACTTTTGCGCTCTTCTTGGCTAGTCCTTCGCAGCTGCTGTGTTCTTGGAACTCAGGGCTTTCTGGTTAATAGACCCTTACCCTAGGCGTAACTCAAACCTTAACCCTAGGAAGGAAAATCAGCCTATGGTTCGGGATGGTCTCATGGAAATATCAGTGGTGGCAGCCAAGTTGCGTCACTTTTGCGCTCCCCTTGGGATGCCTTTTGCAGCTGCAGTGTGCCTGGAGCCCAGGGCTTCCTGGTTTTAAAAGTCCTAGGCCTAAGCCTAACAGTAACCCTAGGAAGGTAAATCAGCCGGGTATTAGGGTTCTTCCTAAGGGAAAAGCCGTGAAAGCAGCCATGTTGTGGCACTTCTGCACTCCCTTTGGGATGCCTTTGGCAGATGAAGTAAGCCTGGAACTCAGGGCTTCCTGGTAAAAAAAATTCAAGCCCTAGGCTGAACCCTAACCCTAACCCTAGGCAGATAAATCAGCCTAGGTATAGGGATGGTGCCAAGGAAAAAGCTGTGAAAGCTGCCATGTTGTTGCACTTTTGTACTCCCCTTGGGATGCCTTGAACAGCTGCAGTGTGCCTGGAGCTAAGGGCTTCCTAGTTTCAAAAATCCTAGCCCTAGGCCTAAGCCTAACAGTAACCCTGGGAAAGTAAATCAGCCTGATGTTAGGCTTCTTGCCAAGGAAAAAGCCGTGAAACAGCCATGTTGTGGCACTTTTGCACTCCCTTTTGGATGCCTTTCACAGCTCCAGTGTGCCTGGAACTCAGGGCTTCCTGATTTTAAAAATCCTAGCCCTAGGCCGAACCCCAACCCTAAGACGAGAAAGGCAAATCAGCCAGGAATTAGGCATGTCCCCAAGGAAAAAGCTGTGGAGGCAGGCATGTTGTGGTACTTTTGCGCTCTTCTTGGCTAGTCCTTCGCAGCTGCTGTGTTCTTGGAACTCAGGGCTTTCTGGTTAATAGAACCCTTACCCTAGGCGTAACTCAAACCTTAACCCTAGGAAGGAAAATCAGCCTATGGTTCGGGATGGTCTCATGGAAATATCAGTGGTGGCAGCCAAGTTGCGTCACTTTTGCGCTCCCCTTGGGATGCCTTTCGCAGCTGCAGTGTGCCTGGAGCCCAGGGCTTCCTGGTTTTAAAAGTCCTAGGCCTAAGCCTAACAGTAACCCTAG